>NC_090933.1:924639344-924948792 GCF_040938575.1 Ambystoma mexicanum | reverse complement strand
ACGGAGATAGCCTCCGGGCCAGTAACGCATACCACTCAAGAGGTGACGCTAGTAAGTCAAGATGGACACCATGAGAAGATCGTGTTCGATGTGATCAAGGCCCCTCGGTTTCAGATTATTCTAGGAATACCTTGGTTAGAGAAACACAATCCTCTGATCGATTGGCGAGCAAGAATGGTCCAGTTTCCAGAATGTGTCTCTACTTGTCACCCTCCACCTGGTGTTGCACTAGCAGCAATTTCTGCAGAGACTCCCCAGTTACCTCCCGAATACCTGGAATACCAAGATGTTTTCCGGAAGTATCAGGCTAACTCTCTACCTCCTCATAGGTCTTATGACTGCCAGATAGACCCAATACCTGGATCTACTCTTCCTTGTAGTATTTATGCCCTCACCGAGCCTGAGAACCTTCACCTTCGACAATACCTGGATCAATACCTGGCAAATGGGTTTATTCGTCCTTCCAAGTCCCCTGCTTCTTCAGCTTTGTTCTTCGTTCCAAAAAAGGAAGGAGACCTTAGAACTTGTATAGATTATCGCTCCCTGAACCAGATCACCGTTAAGAATAGATATCCGTTACCTTTGATCCCTGAACTCCTGGACCAAGTCAGAAAAGCATGCATATATACAAAGCTGGATCTTAGAGGAGCTTACCACTTGGTACGAGTAAAAGAGGGCGATGAATGGAAGACGGCCTTCTGCACCAAGTATGGACTATTTGAATATCAGGTCATGCCCTTCGGACTTTGCAATGCCCCGGCCGCCTTTCAATATTTTATGAACGATGTCCTCAGAGAGCTCATAGATGTGTGTGTTGTTGTTTACATTGACGACATCCTCGTTTATTCTTCATCGGAATATGAACATCGGAAACACGTGAAAATGGTCCTCGAAAGATTGCGTCAACACAAACTTTTCGCTAAGTTGGAAAAATGTGTTTTCAACGTGACTGAAGTTGAATTCTTGGGATTCATATTATCACCTGGCGGAGTGCGTATGGATTCAAAGAAGGTCGATGCAGTTCTCAAATGGCCATCACCATCCTCCGTAAAAGGTGTGCAAAGCATGTTAGGCTTCGCTAACTTTTACCGCAGGTTTATCCCCGAATTCTCTCGAATAGTCCAGCCCATCACTGCCCTGTTAAAGAAAAACAAACGTTTTGAATGGTCTACCGAGGCGGAACAAGCTTTCCAGGATTTGAAGACTAAATTTATCTCTGCACCAATCTTAAAACACCCTCGCCCCGAACTCCCCTACATCGTGGAAACTGATGCTTCAAGCCTTGCCATGGGGGCAGTTCTATCACAAAAGGACCCGGTAACCAATCAGTTGCATCCCGTGGCATTTTGGTCCCGCAAATTCTCGCCTCCTGAAATCAATTACACGATTACTGACAAGGAACTTCTGGCTATCAAGTCTGCCTTTAAGGCTTGGCGGCATTATCTGCTGGGGGCCCGACACACCGTTACTGTGATTATGGATCACCGAAACCTGCAATATTTGAAAACCGCAAAAGCCCAATCCTCTAGACAACTCCGTTGGGCATTATTCTTTGCCGAGTTTGACTTCATAATTACCTATCGACCTGGTACAAAGAACGGTAAAGCTGATGCCCTTTCTCGGATGGGAGTGGAAGAACACTTAACTCCAGCAGACATACAGAATTGGCATCTGCAGGGAAAGGACTTTGCAGTAAAGGACAACTTATTGTATTTCCAAGAACGATTATACCTACCCAGCACAGATTTACAGAAAAAAGTAATCTCTTGTTATCACGATTCTTTAATGGAAGGACATCCCGGTATGACCAAGACCTCAGAAAAGATCAAGCGCTACTTCTGGTGGCCGTCTTGGAAAAAAGATATCAGAGACTTTATAATGTCCTGTGGAGTATGCGCCCAAAACAAGAGTCAAAAGGAAAGACCAGCAGGCCTCTTACGCCCTATTGACATCCCACCTCGCCCTTGGCATACGCTTTCTATGGACTTCATCACCGATCTACCTCCATGCTCCGGATACAATACGATTCTAGTAATCGTGGACTTATTCTCCAAGATGGCGCATTTCATTCCGCTCAAAGGCTTGCCAACAGCAGCAACTCTGGCCCAAGAATTTCTCGAAAACATCGTCCGACTGCACGGTTTTCCTTCGGTTCTAATTTCGGATCGAGGTAGTCAATTTATTTCTCATTTTTGGCGAAGTTGCTGTCGGTCGGCTCAAATTGATGTGAGACTATCGACCAGTCACCACCCTCAGACCGACGGACAAACCGAGAGGACCAATCAAACTCTGGAACAGTATTTACGCTGCATGCTGCAACAAACTGAAAAAACTTGGAAAGACATCCTTTGGATAGCCGAATATGCCTACAATAACTCTGTCCATTCGGGAACTGGGAAAACCCCGTTTTTTCTTTTGTACGGCAGTCACCCTCGAACCTCGGAGTTGGATCCCCTCCAAGATCTTGAAACACCAGCAGTAGACTACCTGCATTCTACAATCACCAAAGCCTTTAAGGAAGCTGTTTCTCACCTTCAAAGGGCTAAAGAACAATACAAGAAAGGAGCAGATCAACATCGGAAGGAAGCCCCTCAATATCAAGTAGGGGATCAAGTCTGGTTATCCACCAAATATCTACCTCTAAAAGGGCCACGCACATTCAACCCAAGATACCTTGGTCCCTATTCCATCACTACCATAGTAAACCCAGTAGCGGTCAAGTTGGACTTGCCCCCGCACATGAAGATACATCCGGTCTTCCACGTCTCTCTATTAAAACCTGTGCAACCTCAAACCCGACTAACTAAATCTCCAAAATCTATCCTAGTTGATGGAGAACTCGAGTTTGAAGTCAAAAGCATTCTGGACTCCCAAGATCTCCAAATCTAAACTATTTTACCTAATTGACTGGAAAGGCTACGGCCCCCAAGAGAGATCCTGGGAACCTGCTGAATATGTCCACGCTCCTCGCCTAATCAAAAGATTTCACCGAACATTTCCTGACAAGCCAAAACCCCCGGAGAAGCCCGGTTTGGGAGGGGCCTTGAGGGGGGGTACTGTCATGATCTCTGCTTCCAAAAGGTCAGGGTTTTCCCAACTCCTTTGGAAGCAGATCCATAACCCAGGTTCCGATTGCCAACCAGTCCCAATTGGGACCTTTTGGACCCAGTCCTGGCGCCAGTGGCACCAGGCTCATAAATATGCCCAGTCCCAGCTCATAATGCTTGGGTGGACTTACCTGCAGCAGACCATGCTGCTTACTTGCCTGCCAGTTGAGCCTCTGATCCTCTTCTGTTTGGAACTACTTTTCCTGTTGGGTGGGGCAGGAGCCACTCCCTAGATTCAGAACACTGGAACTCTTCTGGAAAGCAGGAACTCTTTTCTTACCTAGGCGTGGCTGTGGAAGGAGACACCTAAGCACTACAGGAGGCTATTTAAACCACACCCGATGGATGAATCTTGCTTTGCGTTATTCTGCATCCTCTGCAGCAGAACGCTCATCGTGTCTTCTGCATCTGATCCTG
Source organism: Ambystoma mexicanum (assembly GCF_040938575.1). NCBI lineage: Eukaryota > Metazoa > Chordata > Amphibia > Caudata > Ambystomatidae > Ambystoma > Ambystoma mexicanum. The sequence goes on along the minus strand of NC_090933.1, from coordinate 924,945,268 downwards.
GGCCTAAGGAAAAAGGCTTACCATCCTGAATCCAGTCTTCAGCAACACCTATAAAGACAAGAAAGAACAGGTTAGCATTACGGTCTTCAGTGACAGCTCTTCACTTACCTGGTCCATCGGCTGTCACCAACGCCTCGCGCTGCATTCCGGCATCTGAAAGACAAAGGCTTACCTACTCTTCGTGCGCTCCGGAGGTCTTCACACTGCATTCCGGCATCTGAAAGACAAAACAAGGTGCGTTTAAAGACATTGGGGAACTTTAATACTCACGTGCCATTACTCCTTTCCACATCTAACCCAGTGGGTATTCCGGCACCCTGCAGCCGCTCCGAACTTGTACCTGTAAAATAAAAAGACAGTTAGAGCGCATCGTGAAGCAGGCAACAAGCGCTTACTTACGTGCTTCCAGGCGCTTCTATTCATCACACGGGCTCCATCTTCAACTCACTTCAGCCCGTCATCCGCCATTGCCGGAACCCTGCAAAACAAGAAACATCATTACTAAAGACTTTAAAGACATTAGAATTACTCGAAACTTACCGTTCGTGCAGTAAACGACGGACAGCAGTCCTCTGAAGTCAAGAGGCCTGCTCCCCTTATCCAGTGAAGAAACTGGTTACAGCACCCTCCCCCGAGGCAGATGGAGAGCACGGCGTTCACTTACCTAAGACATCTTACCCTTCAAGTCAGACATACAGTGCACAGAGGTCCAGCCCAAAGAGCCAGCCGTGTGTTACACATCACCTTTGCAGATACGGTATACGCCCAGTCAAGACCGGCGCCTCTACGGGAATCAGGTGAGCGTTACACTCTTTGAAAGGGAACAAATCACCAGGCCAGACTGGTTCGGAAATGCCTACTATAAGACATTTAGGACCATACTGGTGGGCCCCCTGACAACTTTTTAACCACATAAGGGATACGGGGCTAATCTCTGGGGATATGGGCCCCTTCCACCACAGTTCTATTGTTAAAACCGAGTAGGGACCCGACGGAATGTGCAAGCTATCGCCCCATGTCGTTATGGAGACGCAAAGCTGTACACAAAGATTTTGGCACAGAGGCTGGCCAGTGTTCTCACAGGGATCATTCACCCGGACCAGGCCGGATTTGTAAAAAGGATGCCACACATACGATAATATCCGAAGAGCTATGAATGTTATCGAATGGGGCCGGACATCATGACAGCGCATGCCGGTATTGGCCTTGGATTCCACCAGGGCTTTTGACAGCCTGGACTGGATTTTCCTACAGACACTGGGAAAGGTTGGGTGTGGCCCAATATTCTCTTGCATGGTCTTAGCCAATTACGGTAACCCGACTACTAGACTGTTGGTTAACGGGCAGCTCACTGACCGCATTCTTATACACACTCGACAGGGGTGCCCACTATCCCTGTTAATATTCGCCATGGCCATGGAGTCGTTGGCACAGGCGATCCGGGTGGACCAAAGGGTTCAAGGGGTATCCACAGTAGCCAGTGGCACTCAAGTTGCCTTATACACAAATGATGTTTTATTGTTCCTAAAGTACACGGCACAGTCTCTCCTCAGGATCATCACTTTGCTGAATAGCTTTGCGAAGGTTTCAGGGTTTCACATTAATTAAGCTAAATCCAACGCACGCAGTCTCACCGAAGACCCAGGGCAGGTACGGGAGTGCGGGAAGAGCCATCCATTAAAATAGGAACAGAAACCATGGACTATCTGGGGGTAAACCGGACACCTACATACAAGATGGTTATATGGGGCTAATACCCGGGATTATTAAAAGCTCTGATATAGGACCTCAAATGATGGGACATGCAGGAGTTGTCTTGGTTTTCACGGATTACGGCCACAAAGATCTCTCTGCTACCTAGGTTCCTGTATGTGGTGGGCGCACTTCCAATTCAGATCCCAAACTCAGCTATCAAAAACTTGCAGAGGGTAATGATGTCTGGAAAGGGAAGAGACCCAGGGTCCCTAGAAAGGTCCTGTTCTGACCTCAGGTTCTTGGGGACTGGGAGTACCAGACTTTCGCAGATACTTACTGGCGGCACTGGTGGTCCAGATGCTATAATTGTCTCCCCAGGAGAACCCGAACCAGTGGACCGGTTTGGAAAGAGAAGCGATGAACAAACCCCTAGAGAATTTAGGATTCTTGCTTCCAAAACACAGGAAGAGGGGCACGCTGTTGGAAACAACAAAAGGCACCATCTGGTATTGGGAAAAAGCATTAAAAGGGAAGAAAATAAAATTGTGGGGAGGGCCACTTCGCCAATGGCCTGTAACCCAGACTTTACGCCGGGAATGCAACCCAATTTTTGGACGCATTGGTGAGACAGGCAATCCCTGCTCTTGGGGGATTTCTATGGGGAAGGGATGTTCGAAGACTGTAAAAACAAGTTTCATATACCCGAAGACGAGCGCTTTCGATGCACCCAGATTTGGCACTGGATCTCAAACACAAAAGTAAGAGGGGTCTAATAGAAACCCAATTGGGTTGGAACTCGCTGTAATAGAGGGGGTATTTGGAAAAGGGGTTCGAGGCGTTACCGATTGAGACGGGTCGGACCCCGAAGAAGTCCTACCATACATGTCCAAAATGGGAGCAAGACCTTGGAGAACCTATTACGGAGGTTATGTGATATGTGGGGTCAAATTTGGCGACGGGCAATTAAAAGCTCGAAGTGCATCCCAATTAAAGAAGTGGCATATAAATTATGTTTGAGGTGGTATATGACGCCACAACGCATGCACTGAATTAACTCTGACTACCCCTCGACATGCTTGTGGGGCTGTGGGCAGACAGGGTACCTGATTCACATGTGGTGGGCGTGTCTTGTAGCAGAGGCATATTGGAAAGAAATTTTAAGGATGTGACTAAGGCGCAGTTACCCTTTGACCCAGCAGTGGATGTGGTGCCGCCCTCATCACCCACATGCTGATTGCAGCCAGGATTACCCTGGCACAGGCATGGAAGAACGAGCAAAGGCCGGTGGTAGCCATGTGGTGGGTGAGGTTATGGGGAGTGATTGCTATGGAAAAGGTGATGGCTCTGGCATATGGAACCTATCAAATGTTTGTGGCCACCTGGCTGCCATTTCATGATTCTATGGTAGACTGGGAACAAATGTATTTCAAGCCAAATTTGCTTCGTAAGGTTTCTATTCTCTGACGGCAATCTTGATCCGAGACTGGGGGATCAGCTTGATAAGAACACAAGTTCTTATCGAAACGGAAGCAGATAAAGTGTCTCAACCTTGAATTGGTATGTTAAATGGAAGGGAGGTGGTGGTAGTGGGGGGATCTTATGTAAAGGTTATGAGCACATGAGCAACAAAGCTGGTCTGTGTAAAAACTGATGGTGGAAATAAGGCACTGCATGAGTGACCATGTTTGTTCTGGATTTGTATCATTGGCTCATTTCTTTTTTAAAAAAAAACTTTTATTTATTTAGCTTGGCAGCACAAGAACAGGTGAGCAACATACAAGGCATGTACAATCGGAAACGGTGCAGGTAATACAGGTACATAGAGCCAATTCACAACTAGATTATACACATGGGGGATACATACAGTGTGGGTGCAGGGCTGGACAGGCAGCAGTTCAGGAGGCGGGGGAAGGGTAAGGGGAGGGAACTGGGGATGCATAGTCTGAAGCAGCATCCGTGGGAGACATGTGGGACCGAAACTCTGACCAAATATCTCTGGGTTCTGAGTGGGTCGGCTGTTGTACAGCCCAGGATTCTTCAGTATCTGAGGCCCATGTGACCGCCCTGAGCCACTGCGCATGGGCAGGTGGTGTAGGCCGAAGCCAGCAGAGTAAAATAGAGCGTACTGCGAGTAGCATGCAAAGGCCTGCCAGTTTTTTAGAGTCCCGGCGGAGTTCAGGAAAATCATGGAAGAGACACCTCATTGGGGATGGAGTGATAGGGTGTTTGAGAATAGTTGACATGGTGGAACATACTGCACTCCAGAATTGGGTGAGACGGGGGCAGGACCAGATCATGTGGATATAGACAGCGTTATCACAGCCACACCTGTGGCATCTTGGGGAGAGGTCATTTAAAATATGACGTCTGTTTGGGGTGTAGTGATATCTGTGAAGCACCCTGAACTGAATTAGTTTGAAACGGGAGTTGAAGGACACCCCATGGATGTATGCACACATATGGGCCCATCCGTCATCTCCATTCCGAGGTCGTCCTCCCATGCGTGTCTCAATTTAGTGAATGCAGGGGCAGAGCTGGCTTGGACCAGGGTGTAGAGTCTGGAAACCTTACCCTCATGGGAGTTGGAGCAGCTAGCTCCGCAACTACAAGCTCATCTGGTGATATCGCTGGGAAAGTGGGGTATTTGCGTCTAAGGATTTTCCGGAGGCTGAGTACTGGAGCCATATGGATGGTTTCCGTCTCGGGGACAATGGGAGATCTGGCCATTCGATAAAGTTGCCCTGTTCAAAAATATCCCGGAGCAGTTCATATCCAGCCTCAGCCCACCGGCGAGCGGTGGTACATGTGGGACCTCCGGGAGGAAGTTCCAAAATGGTAGGTTACCATGAAAGGGGTGGGCGGTGCCTAGTAATTTCTGTGTTTTAGATAGAGCCAGTCATTGGCTAATTTCTAATAGTTTTCTTACCACACATTCAAGTGTTGGAAATCCTCTTGAAATTCCTTTCTTCCCTGATTTACACTTTATTTATTTTCTTCAATATTTGTTAGATATTGAAATCCTCCGACGAGTGTCCTTAATATTCTTGTGGTCAGGATGGTGTATGCATCCCTGATGCTTCCCTGCTGGACTTACTGCTGCCTTCTCAGGGTTGAGGCTAGTTGGAGGTCTCCTCTTCAACTTACCATGGCTGATCCAAAGCCGAAGAGAAGTCTCTTGAAGGCCTGTTTTACCTGCCAACTGAAGAAAGTCCATTTGGAGGATCAGCATGTAGACTGTATCTACTGTCCTTACCCTGAACATGTCTATGCGGGTACTATCTGCCATTTCTTCTTCAACAAGTCGCTCCATGACTGGCACAGAAGTTTGGCGGTTGACTAGGGTATGGACATTGCTTCTTTTCAGAGCCATGCTTTGCTCTGCCACAGCTGTCCTCTGGAGCATACTCCCTCTTCCAAAAGGTTGTGATCCCACCAGCGGGCCTCCTGTGGGAAAAGGGTGAGGACACTCACATCACCTGTCAGAGTGGTGCTTATACTCGCCCTACAACAATGAGTTTGACCTCTTCCCCTCAGATGACAAACCTGATCATCCATCAGAGATTTCCCACCTGATGAGATTGCTACCTCCCATTCTCTTATATCCAAGCCTTCTATAATGTTTAATCTACTCCCATAAGAAGGAAGACTTTCTATACTCCAATGTCATCGCTTCTCCTCGAGGGGGAGCCCCTTTCCAGGCAGAGGCGGCTGGTTGCACGCACGTGCACACGCTAATGCGTGTTCGTGCCTCGCTTGCAGGTGGGTGGTGGTTGTCGGCTTGTAGCAGCCTCGGTTTCCTTTCTTCTCCAGCATGGGGTCTGGCATGGATTCACATGCTCATGAATATTCCCCGTCGTCAGGCCGGGAATCCTCGGTATAGAGAAAAAATCAGTTTCGTTTCCGATCTGTCTTTCTTAGTAGTAACCAATCACTGGTCTCTGGGTCATACTGCCCCCAGCCAATGACTGCCCTCTCCCTAAGCCCCGCCTCTGCCATCCTCAGATTTTTACCGCACGTTCAAGTGTTGGGAGTCCTCGTGCTTAGCTCTCGAGCTTTTGCTGCGTTTTCGTGCTTTTTCAGGAGATTTCTCATTTTTCCGTTAAATAGAGCCTCAAGCTCCACCGTTTCTACATCCGATCAAGAGGGATCCGTTTCGCAGTTTTCTACGCCCCTCAAGGGTGAAGTTTTCGTCGAGTTACGCTTTTGGAGGATTCCAGAAGTTCCGAGGCCTACCCCGGACATGGCCCAGGAAAAAGGAAGCTTGACGCCCGGGAAGCTGTTCAGGACCTGCCCTCGATTCCAGCTTCAGAATGTTTTCAAGGAGGACGAGCATTCGTTATGCCTCTACTGTCTCCATGAGGACAAGACACACACGGAGAAGGACTGTGCGTTTTGTGGGAACATGTCGGAGCGGACCATGAAACGGGGGACTCGGCAAGTCAGGTGGTGCTCGTCGTCGTCGACAGGGAGTCAAGGAGGCAAGGCGGCCTCCAAACAAGATTGAACCAACCGTGGGGTCGGGCCCCCGCCGAAGCACCCCGGTGGGAGGCCGGCTGGCGAGGTTCGTCAGCATGTGGGAGTCCATCTCCACCGACCGTTGGGTGCTGGACGTCCTGGCCCAAGGGCACGCCCTCGAGTTTCAGAAGAAGTGCCCTCGCGTTCCACCCGTGGCCAGGAAGGAAAATCACGTCCCTCAACTATTGTTGGAAGTAAGGGCCATGCTCAAGAAGGGTGCCATCGAGCTCGTCCCAAAGAGGCTTTGGGGCTCCGGAGTTTACTTGAGGTACTTCCTCGTAAAAAAGAAGACAGGAGGATGGCGCCCCCATCCTGGACCTACGACGACTGAACAAGTACATCAAGGCGCAGAAGTTCTGTATGGTCACCCTCCAGCACGTGCTGGGACAGCTGGAGGAGGGTGATTTCCTGTCGTTGTTGGACTTGGAGGATACGTACTTCCGCATCCCCATTCTAAAAAGACACCGAAAGTTCCTCAGGTTCGTGGTCCAAGGGCGGAACTTCCAGTTCAAGGCCCCCCCGTTCGGATTGAAGTCGGCACCCAGGGTGTTCAACAAGTGCCTTGCACCGGTGGCGGCGTGGCTGCGCCTACAGGGGATCCACATATACCCCTACCTGGACGACTGGCTCATCCGGGCAAGGACGAGGGAGCTCGCCGTGGAGCACACTGCGAAGACCGTCCAGCTGCTCACGGACCTGGGATTCTCCATCAACTTTTCAAAATCCCCCCTGGTTCCGTCGCAAGTCACCCTGTTTCTGGAAGCCAAGCTCGACACAGTGGCGCGGCTGTCCTCGCCGTCGGAGGAAAGGACCAGGACCATTCTGGGCAAGGTGCAGCGTCTGCTGGCCACAGACATGGCCAGGGTAAGATCTATCAAGTCCCTCCTCCTGGATGATGTCCTCCTGCATTTATCTGGTGCGCCTTTGCAGGCTTCGGATGCGCCCCTTACAAGAGTTCCTCGACGCCCACTGGGTCCAGTCGACGGGCAGCTTCGAGGACAGGATCCCTCTCAACGAGACGTTCCGTCAGGCGATCCGGTGGTGGGATACCCGCTCCCATCTGTCAGCGGGCACAGACTTTCAGATCCCAGCTCACCAGAGACAGTGACGACAGACGCCTCCCTGGAAGGTTGGGAGCGCACTCCGGAGATCTTCACGCGAGAGGCCTTTGGCTCCCGGAGGAGAAGTCACTCCACATCAACATTTTGGAGCTCCGTGCAGTGTTCTGGGCCCTTAGGTCCTTTCTCCCGTCCCTCAAGGGCAAGGTGGTGAGGATCTTCACCGACAACACCACCACGATGTTCTACATCCGGAAGCAGGGCGGAACCAGGTCCCCGGCCCTATCCAAGGAAGCCCAGGATCTGTGGCATTGGGCCGTCGCCCAACGGATGTTTCTGGTGCCTCTTCATCTGTCAGGAATAAGAAACACGATTGCCGACTCACTCAGCAGGGAGCTGCGCCAGGATCAAGTAGATCGATTCTTCCGACGATGGGGCGAACCCCAAATCGATCTCTTCGCGACGGCGACGAATTCCAAGTGCCGGAGGTTCGCCAGCAGGTTCCCCCAGCCGAGGAGCATGGGCGATGCTTTCTCGTTCCCCTGGGACGGCCTAGTTCTTTATGCATTCCCTCTGCTGCCGTTGATGCTCCGGCTCATCAACCAGCTCAAGATGTCCCGGTGCAGGATGATCCTCGTCGCACCGGCGTGGCCGAGACCGATCTGGTTCCCGGACCTTCTGGACTTGTCAACGTCCACACCAGTCAAGCTGCCGACGGACGCAGACCTTCTCTCCAGAGAAGGAGGCACCATTCTTCACCACAACCCAGAGTCGCTGAACTTGCAGGCCTGGCTCCTGCAGCACGAGAGTTTGGAGGGTACGACATCCCGGCCGACTGCAGAGAGGTTCTTGCAAAGGTCAGGGCGTCCTCAACTCTCAAGTGCTACGGACATAAATGGAAGAGGTTCTCTGTCTGGTCCCGTGCACAGAAGATTAACCCTCTGCGGATTACGGCCCCTCAAGTACTGCCGTACCTACTGTCGCTGGCCAAAGCTGGACTGGCTCACGCCTCCATCAAAATACATCTGGCTGCAATCTCCCGATATACCAGGACTACGGGACGGGCGCCCTTGTGGTCTCATCGCCTGGTGAAAGAATTCATGAAGGGACTATTCCGATCATTCCCGCCGGTGAAGGCTCCTGCCCCGGCGTGTGAGCTTAATGTGGTGCTGACCAGGCGCATGGGGGCCCCATTCGAGCCTATGCATTCGACCCCTCTGAAGTTCCTGTCATGGAAGACAGCTTTCCTCGTGGCCATCACCTCCGCACGACGAGTGGGAGAGATCCAGGCCCTATCTTGCAAGCCTCCATACTTGACTTTTCATGACACGAGGGTGGTGCTGAGGACGCACCCCTCCTTTATGCCCAAGGTGCCGTCGGACTTCCACCTCAACGAGCCCTTGGTGTTGCCAGTTTTCTTCCCGTCGCCGGCCGAGAGGACTTTGCACTCGCTGGATGTAGCTAGAGCGCTGAAGTTCTACGTGGACCGCACAAAGAGTTTTCGGAAGACGTCACAGCTGTTTGTGAACTTTGGGACTGTGAATCAAGGGAAGGCTCTCTCGAAGAGAGAGCCCATTCGACCAGAGCGATCGCTGCTACCATGGCGTTCCTGTCTGGTGTGCCCCTGCTAGACATCTGCAGGGCTGCGACGTGGAGGTTGACGCACACCTTCACAAGATTCTACTGCGTCGATCGGGACTCCAGGGAGGAGTCCAGGGTCGGCCAAGCAGTGCTGCGCAACCTGTTCGCTTAAGGTGAGCCTGGTGAGGAGGTAAGAGATGCTTAATGTTGAGTTGTTGTATTGCTTAATGTTGAGCCTGTTGCCACCTCCCGTAGTTGTGCATGTGTGTACTGCTATGTATTCTCTTATTCATGAGCATGTGAATCCATGCCAGACCCCATGCTGGAGAAGGAACAAGTTACTTACCTGTAACTGTTTTTCTCCAGCATGGGTCTGGCATGGATTCACATGCGAACCCTCCCGCCTACCCCTCTGCGGCTCTTCACTTGGTCATACTGCCACTTTACGTGCTACCAAATCTGAGGATGGTTGCCAGAGGCGGGGCTTAGGGAGAGGGCAGTCATTGGCTGGGGACAGTATGACCCAGAGACCAGTGATTGGTTACTACTAAGAAAGACAGATCGGAAACAAAACTGATGCTGATTTTTTTTCTATACCGATGATTCCCGGCCTGACAACGGGGAATATTCATGAGCATGTGAATCCATGCCAGACCCATGCTGGAGAACAACAGTTACAGGTAAGTAACTTGTTCCTTGTGGACATGGAGGCCTTCGGTTGGTGTGCCTGGGGGGTTGGGGGATGTGTTGGTGGCTGTCGTTCTCTGGCTCTGCGCGGTTTGCTCATTGAGCACTTCTGTTCCTTTCGGGCTTTGCCGGTATGGCAGTTTTGCCTGACAACCTGATCTGCTGTGGTGTTCCCTCTGTTGGTGCATCCGGCGGGGCGCATAAGTGGCTGGGCTGGTTGTGGCTCTGCCTTTTGGTTTTGCCGTCTACTTGGTTAGTTTGTGGGGACTCTAATACACTAACAAATACTTTGGGACTGGGCTCTTGGGATGCTGAGAAATGCATGCATTAGCCCTATTCCCAGAGTGGGTTATTTTTTAATCTGCATTTTTACTGAGCGTTAATTGCTTCTTGTTCCTAGTGCCTTTTAGTATGTCCATTACTAGAGCCAAAGCCAATAAAGCGTGTGAAGATTTTACACCTCAAGTGAATACGGATGTTAATGCACTGGGTGCCCATAGGAAACAAAGATTGCAGGATATGTGCCTGCGGGAATCGGGATGATTCTGATTGTCTGCGGATCGCTTTACCAGATACTGGAATATCTCCCACTAAGCTGACCATCAATACTAGAGAGAGGGGGGTGTCCCCTATGAAGGACTAATTTGAATGCTGTGCTCAAGGATTGGACATTGGAAATGGATGGAACGGGTGCAGTGGATGGAACGGGTGCAGTGGATGGAACGAATGGACTAGATGGAACAGGCGGAGTGGCAGGAACAGGTGTAGTGGCTGGTAGGGATGGAACAGATAGAACGGATGAGTAGATTGAACTGATGAGACGAACAAGCTGATTGAACGGAGGAGTAGGTAGCGAATGGAACAGATGAAAAGGATGGAATAGATGGCATGAATCGAGTGGATGGAACGGATCCAATGGATGAAACGGAAACAGTAGATGGAGCTGATGAAACAAATGAAGGGGATGGAGCGGATGTAACGCACAAAGCGGATCGAATGAATAGGAAGGATGCAACGGATCGAACACATTAAACGAATGGAACAGACAAAATTATAAAGTGAACGGAACCGGCAAGTGGATTGAACGGATGAATTAGCTGGAACAGACTGGAGTGGGCGGAATAGTCGGAATGGATGGAGTAAATGGAGTGGACAGAACGGATAGTATACATGACTGTATGGAATTGTTGGAACAGAGGGAGTAGACCGATCTGATAGAGTGGATTCATTGAATAGAACGGACGAAGCAGATAGTACTAATAGAGCGGGTTGAGTAGATACAGTGGTAAAACGGATGGAATAGATGGAGTATACGAAACGGATGGAACCGATGGAGTGAATAGAATAGATGGAGCGAATGGAAATGACGGACGGAGCAAACGGAATTGGACGAAACGTACGAAACCGATAGAACACAAGGAACGGATCGAGTAGATGAACGGATGGAGTTGGATGGAACGGTAGAAGTGGATAGAACGAATGAAATGGATAGAACCGATGATGCAGATGGAACAGATGATGCAGATGGAACAGACAAACTGGATATAATCTACGAAATGGATAGAACAGACAAATTTGGTGACCGGACAAAGTGGATCGAAGGAACGAAAGGGATGAAGTGGATGGAACGGATGAAGTGGATGGAACGGATGGGAAGGATGAAATGGATGTATGGAATGTATGGAGTGCATCATGTGGATGAAGGGTTGAGTGGATGGAAGGGACTAGTAGATTAAACTGATGTAACAAAGGAAATGGAAGAACTGACAGTGGAATGAACAAGCAGAGTAAACAAAACAGATGGAATTGATCATTTGGATGGAGTGCTCGGCCTCGAGCGCTTTACTGATAACCATCATATCACACTACCATGCTTACTCTCTCCTATACATCACCACTCAACTAGAACACAGCGATAATATGACACATTCGGTATAGCTGTTCTCATACTAACACCCACCACAGACTCCTCATCATCCTAATTAAACACAGCTACCTAAGCATACACCGCTAGCTTAAGCATCTCCTCAGGCCTAACGCAGCCAAAAATCAGTCAGGGTGTCCACCCTCCAGAATGAACACATCCAACTGACCTCCCCTCCAACACACCTCCCGCTAAGAAGCAGCTATCGTGCAACTGCCATACCCGGTGCACCCACGCACTGTATCTATCTATCTCTCTCTCTCTCTCTCTCTATTGACTTGTACTACGGTTCCCAAGGGCGTGCAACCTACCAGCGCTTTGAGATCATACCAATGATACATAAGGCGCTATATAAATGCCAAGTAAAGTAAGATAACATTAGGCTGCCATGTCTGATTGCTTTTGCTATGCCTATAGATGAATTTGTCGTTGAACAATCTATATTCCAAAAAATGGAGATAAATATTATGGAATCGCCTGTGCAAGTCCCTCCTGAATTGATTGTTGGAAAAGATGAACAAACATGTCAATTTGATCCAAGTAGCCTTACACAATGGCTGCCTATTAAGGACAGGTTAATTGGAGGGCTTAATTGATGTAAAAACTTGTTCATGGATAGATAGAATGGATAAACTTGCAGTACAGTTTCAGCCAGTGAAAGCTGATAAATCTTGCCAATGTGACCAGACTATGGGCAAGAAAACCAGAATCCTCAAATATCCCAATGTAACCTTGGTTGCCTGGCTAATTTTTGTCAGACGACCGCAGAGCTGGAGTACATGAAACAGCATCTGGACATAAAACTAGTGAAACAGCGGCAACCATTACTCAATCCGCAGGCTCCGGTCTCTGATATTTCCATCACTGTGGGAAAGCAAGCCCAACTATTGTTGCCAATGTTACGGTCTGAAGAGAGAAGTTGTCCAAGACTCTGTACTACCGGTTCAACAGAATATCATCAACTGTAAATACTCTCTCCCTAGAAACATGCACATTGGAAAAACCTTTATGCATCCATTGGTGATGATTTTATGAAGATAGTTATGCACCCCAGAAATGTTATCACCAATGTGAAGACATCAGTGGGACATGAACCTAGGGATGCCCTGAGGAATAAGTTGCTGGCATGGACCAGGCGTTGTACGACTGTCGGATTTTAAAATTATCTGATGGGTCAAGATAGATTAGTGGTGTACCCAGAATGGCAGGGATTGTATACTGGTGGGTTGTGGTCCAAGTAATCTGCCATCCTTTGTCCATCTGCAATGACCTGTCGAGAGTCTCATCTGACCTTCAGCTAGTTGTTGACTTCTCTGCAGTATAGCTTTGATTCTTTAGAGCATGGACTTCTTTTTTTATTCCTGCATTATTATCGGTATTATGCGTTTATCTGGTTTATTGTTTGGCTCTGTGGCCTATGGGCTTGCGGCGCATTATAAGAATTATAAAAATAAATGGGGCCAGGCAGGTGAGTCCACTACCCGATAGTCCCCCCAGGTGTGGTACAATGTATGAGGATCTCATGGGGAGGGCACTTCCCCTACCCCCTCTGCACAAATGCAGGAAGAGCACTTCTGTGAACTCAAAGGAGCGTTCTTCCAGGAGGAAACATACCTGTACGGACTTTAAGACAAGGCCAGTGCAGACCCAAGGAAAGAGCAGAGCCCGGCGGGAAGATCCCAGAAGGTATGGGAGAGAGTGGGTTGACCAGTGGGGGCACAAGAGGGTCCTGGTAACTGAATAACAGCACATGGGAAAACAGGGGCAGGCCCAGTCCCCTAATTTGAAAGGGCAGTACAAGTGAACTTTGCATGAGAGGACATTTTCCTTGTGTCAGTGATTGTATCAAAACCCCTTACCACCAGAAAAGGGTCAAGGACCCCAATGTGAGAGAAAATGACGCGTGCATCCGAGAATGTCTTCCATGTGTTGATGGTGGCCCCAAGGCCAGCAACTGTCAGGAAAGGGTCGAGTACCCCAACGATGGAGAGCAAGATGAGGAGACTAGGGACTGGGAGGTCATTGGCCACGTTAAATTAACTGCAAATGAAGGTTTAATTCTTAGTGAGGCAGAAGTAAAATTGGCACTGACCTGCCAAAAGAAAGGAAAAGCCTCGGGACCCTTAAGAGTAGGGAGAGTGTGGGCGGTCATTACACAATGTCATTACACACCTTCCCCTTGTCGCCCAGCTGCCTGCCCCAAACATGGATAGGACACCCTTTAAATTTGGCCCATCCTGTAATAAAAAATTCCTGTGGATCGATAAGCACAGTGTGCAACCTGTGTCTTAATTATGACCACGACGAAGGGCACTGTCGAGCTTGCAAGCTTTTTCGACCTAAGACCCTTAAAGACCGTAGAACAAAATGTTGGGCCCATCACGCCATGCAGGCCGATGCCTCCATTGACGTGGAGGGATCTTCCGGCAGCAACATCATCTTTTCGGACGGTGAGGGTGACTGGGAACAGCCAAGTCCCCAGTGCTAGCCCCTGACCCTGGAAGACTGGCATCTAGGGGCGGATCTGTGGATTCACTGTCCTCTGGGCACTCAAAGTCTCGATCACCTCATGGAGGGCTCCATAAGACTAAAGACGCCGCCCACAAAACCCCTTCTACCGAACGTCAAAGGACGCGGCGGGGGCTCTTCCTAGTACCGAAATTCGACCTGTTTCGGCCTCCCTGCAGGTTTAGATGAGAGTTAGGACTTTTTCACCTTATTAAGAAACCTCTCACAGAAGACCTAATTAAAGCTTCTAGCTCAAAGAAATTGTCCTCTAAAAGCTCCAATCACAAGGATAAGCAGAAGGACAAGAAGTCCCATAAAAATTAACCTCATAGTAAGGAGCCTACCCCTAACAGAGACACTGCACAGGAGACTGAAGGGATCCTACAGGAGGATTAAGAAGGTGATAAGGAGTTGCCCACACCGGCTATACCTGACCCTGGGGTTATCCCCAGTTCAGCCAAGTGGTCAGCACAGGACATAGCGTAATGTCCAGGATGTCTTTGTTTGCTAAATTCCCCATGCTTTAGAGAGCCTACAAAATACTCCCCACCCACCCCCCACCGCACCACTGGTGAGGCTTCCAGTTCTCAGCTTTTGCCTGCAACTACTCAGCCCCGTCCATCATCCCAGCCATTGAATAAGAGATCTCATCTCTTCTGATCTGATATGCCATCAGCAAAAAGTCTTGCACCTCTACTGAACTTTGATATACATGAAGAGGCTGAGGAATATCAAGAAGATCAATACTATGATGAGGATGACAATGATAACAATAATGACGCCGAGTCAGAGATCTATGCTATATAGACTCCAGTTCCGCAGGATCCCCCTTTACCTAATTCACCTGTGGATCATCAGCCCTTGTTCAATGATATCCTAATCAAGGCAGCTGAGTTTTTCAGCATTCACACTCATGAGACTGAGCAAGACAAAGATTTTGTCGAACATCCTGGGGCACAAGAAAGCTTCCACCCAGTTTATACCAATTTTAAATTCTGTTCAAACCTTCACTTGAAACCCCCAATCAAACTAGAGCAGTCAACCCAAGAATAGAGAAACTATTCCACCCTGCACCATCTGATCCTTTATACATAAGGGGACAGCTTAAGCCGGACTCGCTGGTAGTCACAACTACCCGGAAGAGAGCTGGTACACCCTTAACCTCTTCTGAAGCTCCCCCAGACAAGGAGAGCGAGAAGCTCTACACCATGGGGAGGAAGGTGTCAACTTCCGCAGCCTACCAAGCTAGAATTGACAACAATTCCACACTGTTGGAAAGCTACGACTGCACTGAATGGGACATGGTTACTTGACTCTGCTCCTGAACCTCTTAAATCAAAACTTGCCCTTGTAGCAGCTGAAGGCAGAACTACCACCAGCAGTCTGCTTAAAAATGACCTTGACACGGCAGATACCCATGCCTGGCTTCGACAGTCCGGGTTCAAACTGGAGACACAAGCAACCTTTCTCAATATGCCAATAGAACCCAATGTTTTATTTGGCAAATCAGTGGAAGATGGTCTGAAGTCGGCCAAGGAGGAGTATGATGCACTCCAGTCCCTTGGCCAACTTAACAACAAACTGGACAAAGTGGTGGAAACAATTATCACCGTTTTTGTGGCGAAAATCCACTAAGAGGATCAAGATACAGGCAAAACCAAAATAATTAATGGAAAAGAACAACCAGGGACAAGCATCCCAGGGTTATCCGAGTGGCCAGCGCACAGGCCGCAGCTGGGGTAGGCCCTCCACTTCCAGAGGTGGAGGTACGCCTCCCAAATATGATGCCCCGCTACAGGGCCCCTCCCATGCCTCCCCAGTAGAGGGACGAATTACAAACTTCACCCACGCATGGGAGGTATCAATTGTAGCAGGAGGTTATTGCGTGGAGTTCCTGAGAACACCATCAAACCTCCCCCGCGCCGAAGGAAGCCATCAAGAGAAGAACCGCTCATCTTGATGGAAGAGGTCAATGCGCTACTCAAAGACGCCATCGAAATCGTGCCGTCCAACGAGGTAAACAAGGTTATCTATTCAACATACTTCCTTGTTCCAAAGAAAGATCTGACCATGCTCCCAGTGTTTACTTGCGCCCTATAAACACGTATGTAAAGCAACAAAAATTATGCTTGATAAAGCTACAAGAGGTAATTCCCCTACTAAAGCAGGGAGATTATATGGCAACATAGGATATGAAAGATGCTTATTTTCATATTTCAATGCCCCCAGCGCACAGAAGGCTCTCTCTTGCTGTTCAAGGTAGCAGACCAGCACTACCAATTCAAGGTACTACCCTTCGGAATAGCCTCAGCTCCAAGGGTATTCACTAAAGTACTGGCGGTGGTGGTGGCGGCGTACCTGCTCAGGGAATCAATCCCAGTGTACCCCTACCTGGACGACTGGCTGATCACAGGAGAACCTCCCCATCTTTGCAAACAAAACCCGCAAAGAACCATACATCTCCTTTTCCAATTGAGCTTCTCAATAAACAAGAAAAAGTCAAGTTTTGTACCAAGTACATCAAAACAGTTCCTAGGAGCTGTATTAGACACAAAGACCGGCTTAGCCTTTCTGTCCATGGAAAGAGTACAAAACATGCTTCGGCAAATACCCCAGTATCAAACCGGTCTCCAGATAAGTGTACGCAAAGCAATGCGGTTACTAGGTATGATGGCATCGTGCATTTATCTGGTCCCACATGCACGTCTGCGCATGCGACTAATGCTGGAATGGTTTGCGAAACCATGTTCTCAGGCAAGTGGTCAGTGGGACGATCTAGTGGTCGTTTCGCATACTGGTTCAAAACCTACGCTGGTGGTCGAGAGAAAATCTGTTAAAGGAAAAACGCTTCCTCAATCCGGAAGTGCAAGCGATTGTCACAACGACACGTCACTTTCCGGTTGGGGGGCTCATTACCTTCAGCACACCGTCTGTGGACACAAGATACAGCACAGAACCATATCAACCTACTGGAACTACTAGCAGTCTTCAAAGCACTTCAGGCATTCAAATTGCAGCTGACAAATCAGTCAGTTCAAATTCTAACAGACAGCACCACTGCCATGTTTTATATCAACAAACAGGGGGGGGGACACACACTCTCCAAATCTGTCCAAGTTGGCTCAGAAAATATGGAAGTGGGCACTCAGACGAGGGATGTCCCTATCCTCCCAACACGTTCCAGGAGTACTCAACACTCTAGCAGACTCTGAGCAGAGACCCACTACCAGAAGAACACATCTTCTCTCAGTGGGGTTACCCTACAATAGACTTGTTCGCTACAAGAGAAAACAAGCAATGCCCAGACTTCGCGTCCAGGTTCCCCCAACCAGACTCCAAGGGGAAGGCCCTATGGATGAGCTGGTCAGGAAAATTTGCTTACACACAGTCCACCTGGCAGCTTTATCAGCCTATACCTCCTCTCAGAGCAAGGTCTCGTGGTGGAAAGTACCAGTCATTAAAGCATTCATGGCAGTGGTCGAAGTGTACGAAAAGAAGTAGTGGAGCTATGTTCCCTGCTGTCCTGCACCCACTCCCCACAAACCCCATTACCCAACCCCTCCCACACACAATACAAACCCCCTAACACATGCACATGGTGTTTTAACGGAATGTTCAGTCAGTGCACTGAAAGTGCAAGTTTCAACTACTTCCTACACTTTTATTTTAAAAACAAACCATTTCGGAGCGGTTTCGTTTTAAAATAATAGTATAGGAACAGTCAAACTTAATTTAAAAAAAGTAGAAGAGCTATGACCGAGACCCACATGAGAATGTGCAGCACATTATGTCTGATATACACGAGTTCTCAGAATATTCGGGATATAAAATCAATGTCCCCAAATCTGAAATATTCCCATTGTCCCCTGATACAGGTGACCTATCTCGCATTGCAGGGTTTAAGCCTGCCCCCACGTAGTTAAGATACCTGGGGATAATGGTGGCTACAGATAGACAGCTGCTGTACTCGCATAATCACGGCAAATTACTTCTCACCCTTACGACCAAGCTCCAACTATGGGCTAATCTCCCTCTGTCCTTATACGGCCGAGTGGCCCCACTTAAAATGGTAGTTCTACCCAAACTCTTGTATCTCTTCAACAACATCCCGATTTGGCCCGGTAAACCCTTTTTTGCGAAACTTAGATCATTGGCGTCTTCCTTTATTTGGAACGGGAAAACTGCTAGGCTGCGGTGGGACAAGATGGTGGAGCCATACTCACAGGGCGGTATTGCGGCCCCTGATTTTGAATTGTTTTGTATAGCGGCACAGGCACAATTTGTGAAACATTGGTTTGACCCCGAAGACCCAGCCCCACACATTCTTCTTGAAAAGCACGCAGTCCACCCTAATGATATACGATCGGTCCTTTTGAACCCCACTTATGGTAACAACTGCCCTTTCGACCCGGTACACATCACCACACGAGCCTGGTTCAGGGTTTACAGGGGGATTGGCCTTGAAATCCCCTATGATGCAGATATACCCCTGTGGAACTTCTCTAGCATTTCCCCGACTTTTGACAAGGTCCTTCAGCGAACCTGGGACCCGAATAAACTCTTCAGGATGCAAGATATGTTCCCCGATGGCATGTTTTGTGAACTCGCAGACTTCATAGATGCAGTGGGAGGGGGTCAGCTTAAGCGGCTTCAATATTATCGTATGAGAACAGCTTTTGCTGCTAAAGGGCCTTCCTTCCCGGCAGAACCCCAGACACATGAATGTAGCAGAGCTATGGTGACAATGGATGGCCATAAGGGAATCTCGTCGCTATACACCTTGGTGAAAACTCACTCCCCTTCACGAAACACTATCAGAGAAACCTGGGAGCGGGATGTAGGTACTCGGATTGATGACGTGAGATGGGCCCGATATCATCAACTCACCAAATCGGTCTCCATGAACTCAGGACTCCAACTGATCCAATTTAAAATCCTGAATCCGTTGCATTACTCCCCGGCTAGGCTAGCTAAGTTTGTAGAGGGTTGCACAGGGACATGTTCGAAATGTGGTGCCCCCGATGCTGGAGCGTATCATATGTACTGGTCGTGCCCTGTTATTGCGGGCTTTTGGCGAGAAGTGGCTGAGCTCCTTGAGATAACGGCAATCCCAGACGCTCTGTCCCCCCTGAAATACCTGTTTGGTGACATTGGAAAGGTAAAGGAAACCACAAGGTCTTTTAATATCTGTGTTATTGCCAAACGCTGCATCCTTAAATGTTGGAAATCCGCTGCAGGGCCTGCCCGATCCAACTTCCTGAAAGACATATGTATGGTGAATGATGATGAGGGACTTTTTGTCTCATCAGTCCCGACGCCCTGTCGTCCCAAATATATATGGTCGCTGCTGCGTCTGTATCTATGTGATTTGATGTCTGATGCTGATGTAACACCTACTCCGTCACCTTAGGTGACGATGTCTGCCTCATTGCCACAGATGTATGCCATTGTCGAATTATGCACATGCTGTACTGCACTACTTATGAGAATTGTCTTGCTGTGAACCGTTCCCTTAATAAAAATTAAAAGAAAAATAAAAGTCGAAGAGCACCACTCCCTCCCGCTCACTTTGACCACTGATTCATTGAGGGAGTCAAGAGACTCCACCCTCTCATTTCAAACCCACCACCAGGATGGGATCTCAATGTAGTGCTAGCAAAGCTCATGGGGCCCCCATTCAAGCCTATGCATAAATCCAGGTTTAAACACCTGACATACAAAACTGCCTTCTTAGTGGCTATTACTTCCATAAGAAGTGTTAGTGAATTGCAAGCACTGTGCAGGGCCCTTTCTTTATCATACATAAAACAAATTGGTTTTACGTACTCATCCTAGGTTTTCCCCTGAATTAATTTCCAAATTCCACGTGAACCAATCTATTGAGCTTCCTGCTTTCTTTCAGAAACCAACTAGCTCAGCTGAGGTAAAACTCCACACACTGGATGTGAGGAGGGTGGTCCGTTACTACGTAAACAAGACCAGACCACTTAAAACAGATCAACTGTCTACATAGCACCAGGCAGAGGAGACAGCATTTCAAAAAATGCCATCTCCAGATGGATGGTAAGATGTATTCAATTCTGCTATTCATTATCAAACAAACCTTGCCTTTTACACCAAGAGCTCACTCCACAAGGAGCACTGTTGCTACTCTGGCCTTTATCGCACATGTCCCCTTAACAGCATTTGCAAAGCAGCTACATGGAGCTCAGTACATACTTTCACTCAGCATTACTGCATTGACACAAATTCCAAAGCAGATACACAGGTGCGACAAGCGGTTCTAAAAACATCTATTTGCCGCTGCTCCTTCTCACGTCCCACCACCTTCTCATAACACTGCTCGCTAATCTATGCATAGCATGTGATCTAAGCATATTACTCACCGTAATCATATTTCTGATGCTTGTATCTGCTTAGATTCACATGCGCCCACCTTTCCTCCCCTGGGAGAAGGTGCATAGATGTTATGAGCTTTGTCTTAATCTGCTTGGATACAACTGTACTCACATTACACTTCATGAAACCTCATGTCAGAACAAATTAATCTGAGGGACCTCGACACGTTAAGGACTGTTAGGCAGAATCCTGTGCAGTGCCCTTAGGGACCACTACACACAATTAAGACTACAGGTGGCAATACAAGTTTTACCTTTGGTACAAGCCTGTACTACAATGTTAAAGTGGTAGCAGTAGTGGAGCAGCCAGGCTTATCTCAACAGTATATGAGCAGTAGCAGAGATTACACAAAGGGACCACAATTACTGTGACTCAAGCAAACACTCACTCAAGCTTTCAGGTAAAAAATAGAAGTACATTTATTTTTAAACCGTTTGTTATAAACATGACACTTCTATTCAAAATCACACGTAAAATACACTACAACCAACCAATTCACTGTGGTACACTCTAACTCATGGTACGTACCTTATGTTTTAACGGACCAGTGTTGTGAAACAAAAGACGTTACCGGGAATACACTTGCAATCACTTTTTGACAGTAATGACAGTTCGGTCTTACTAAAACGCGTATCCGCGGCAAGAAATGTTACAGGGGCAAAAACACACTTAGCACCTGAGTTAACCAGAGAGAGTTGGAGGCAAAAATCATAGGCAATACTTTTGTCAAGGCAGACTGAATCAGAGAACACTCATTGACAGAAATTCAAGAGTCAATAGACCGGAGCCAATGTCAAGTGGAACCGGGTTCCTGTTGCCGAAGATCACACAGTAGGACAGTTCACGATTCAACGTAGCCAGGAGTACTTGGATATTGTCAACAGAGGAAGCAAAAGTTATAAGAAGGAGGGAAGACGAGGGCAAGCCTTGGAGATGAAGAAAAGGGATTCACTCTAATTCCTCAAGCAGAACACAGTACCTTTATTCAAAGAAGAGGCTGGTGCCACGGCAGTTGTACCTGTTGGTTTCCTGCAGACCCACGGTTCCTGGAGCTTCGGGACGAAGGACGCCGTTTGGAGGGGTCTGCACCACACAGGGAAGAAGCCGGCAGCAGCGACGGTGAATAAAAGGTGCGCTCCTTAAAAACAGGAGAGGCTCTTCAGATGGCTAACCGGACCACTACAGCCGTGTGCAGTGATTTCGACCAAGAAGAGGGTCCTCTGGCTGTAGAAGGTGAGCTGGTTATCCCCACCAGGCTCAAAGAAAGAAGACTCCGGACTGGATCTTCTGTGGTCGTCGAAGGGTAGATAGCTCAGGACTGCAGCAGGGCTTCACCGTGACGGGGTAGTTGCAGCAGCCGTCTTCTTCTCCGCTTCTCTTTGGTTCCTTGTAGTTCCAGTGGCGACTCCGACTTCTAGCCCAAGAGACCTGCCTTTTATGCGAAAATCCCCCATTCACACAGCCTGGCTGTCAATCACGTAGCAGGGGGGGGTTGTCCAGCCCGGACAACCACCTCAGCCAAAGCCAATCATGACAAAGTGCGACTTGAGTTTCCTAGGACCCCCTGTGCAGGGGGTCACTACACCCCTCCCTCACATTCAGCCCACCTAGACACCCAGGCGCCTAGAGGAGCGCTTCTTGGCAGAAGCCCGCCAAAAGACAGTGAACAAAGAAGGCAAACCTGGTTTGCCGCGCAAAGTAAAACACAAGAAGGACTTTAACAAAAAGAAATGGTGAATAAACCCGACCGGAGCCAAAAGAAAAAGTATTTGGTCATGCGGGTTTAAGTTCAAAGCTAATATAATAGCCTGAAACAATATCACGTTTATATAGTATAATCGCGGTAGAAAAGTTAGGGTAGATACCACTGCCACCAGCCAAGTCTAAATGTTAAGAGTGAAACAATGCTCGAGGAGGTACAGATAAAAAGGGCTAAGGATTAACCCTTTCCAGCACTCTATGTAAGATGGGTTGTACTGGATCTGTGGTTAAATGACTAAGTAAAGTTAATGGCGACTTTACCCTTTTCTGGGGGACAGTAGTCAGCCCCAGAAATGGAGTCGGCGGGAAGTCTAAAGGACAACCCTGTGTCACTGCACTGAAGGTGCTGTGTAACACACAGAAGAAGGGGGCTACTGAAGTGGTATACTCCAGAGTCCACAATCACAAAAGCAGATGAAATACACATGGGAATCCATGGGTAAGAGTGGGGAAAAGTTCACACTCTTACCAAGTGGAAAGAAAATAACTCCAGAAATCCAGCAAAGCTGCTGAGGGACTCACTAGGTAAGGGAAATTAGACATTGAATGAGAATTCTCTCTAACAAGGACCATGGGTACAGTGGACGTCACACTAAGTATAGGATTACTGGCAAGCCCTGTCGACGTCCCAATTTGAAGACAACTGTAATACTCTGCAGCGTCTACTAGATGTCGGCCTATGCATAGCATGTGAATCTAAGCAGATCACAAGCCTCAGAAATACGATTACGGTGAGTAATGTATCCCATATTTCTGAGGCTTGTGGAATCTGCTCAGATCACATGCTGTGGATAGGCCGACATCTAATGGAAGCTGCAGAGTATTAGTTTATTTTTCGAAACTCGAAAATGGGCGTCGACATAGGGCGTGCCAGTAATACTATCCCTAGTGTGATGTCCACTATACCCATGATTCCTCACGCGTGTAGGACCCTCGGATTGTTTTTTTCCGCCATACTCGTCAGAACCATTGTTGCAGAGTTGCCTGGCTTTCAGCCATTTTGTCATAATTCGTCTTAAAAACCCAGTTCTTCCAATCCCACGTCGAAAGATCGAAGATCGACGCCGGTCCAAAGAACGAACAACCGTCGAGACTGCACGATGGTCTTTGGGCCTCGGAAGGCCTCTGGCCTCGGCCCTGCAAGTAGGTAGAGTGGAGGGTGGACATAATCACACTCCCTTTATTTCCTACATACTCGCCCGCTGCCATAAGGTGACATATGGAGAGTACTCCATTTAAATTCTGCCCCAAGTCCAACCGCAAGTTTCCTTGGGTTGACAAGCATAACACCTGTAATCTCTGGTTGCCTAGGGATCACCCCGAAGCTAACTGCAGAGCGTGTAAGCTCTTTAAGGCTAAAACACTAAAGGACCGCTCCACTAAACGTTGGGCCCATTACGCCAGGCAGCTCGAGACCATGGAGGCAGTGGGTTCCTTCAGTGATGGCAGCAATGCTGCCGTTTCGGATGGCGAGGACACAGGGGCGTCAATAGACACCCAAGCGCGAGTCCCCGGCCTCGGAGGATTGTCCAGCGGGGCAGTTATGGGGACCACACCCGGCGATACGAGCGCTACCCGCACTACTGCACCTAAGCACATTAACCCCAGCCGAGACTCGACACGTGTGTCCAGCGCTCGGAAGAAGGAGGCACATAGTGAGCCTCTACTGAATGAGGTCTTAGCTAGAGCTGCAGATCACTTTCACATAGACACTCAAGGGGCTCAAGAAGAAAGGGACTCTGCAGAAGAGATCATGGGGGATAAGAAACCCATTGCCCAAGCCATACCAATTCTGAAGTCCATCCAACGCAGAATTGACCCTTCCCCCCCTCATCCCTAATCTCAATAGGGCTGTGAACCCCAGAATTGAGAAATTGTTCAGGACCGTCCAGTCAGACTCACTTTATGTAAGAATCCAACATAAGCCCGACTCGTTGGTAGTCACTACCACCAGGAAAAGAGCGGGGACACCTCTATCATCATCTGAAGCTCCCCCAGACAAGGAGAGCAAGAGGATGTATGGGCTAGGGAGAAAAGTGGCCTCCACTTCTGCTTACCAGGCAAGAATCGCCAATACCACTACTCTGCTGGCAAGCTATAATTGCCACCAGTGGGAGCAGGTAGCTGCCCTCACTCATCGCCTCAGCATCTGAATCACTAAAGGGCCAGTCAGCCCAGATTGCGTCAGAGGGTAGATCGGTGTCCGGGTGCATTCTAAAAGTGACCTTTGACGACGCAGATCATGCAGGCCGGCTCATCGCAGAGAGCACTGTCATCAAGAGACACGCTTGGTTCAGACAGTCAGGGTTTAAACCAGAGACCCAGGCTACTCTTATCGACATGCCAGTGGAACCGAATGTCTTGTTTGGCAAAGCAGTAGAGGAGGCACTTAAAACTGCCAAGGATGAATAAGATACCCTAAAGTCCCCGGGACAATTGACTAACAAACCCACGAACCAAAGGGGGAAGAATAATAATTTTCGTCGCTCACGCGGACCAAATTCCCAGAGGGGTTCCAATTACTCACAGGGGCAGGGTACATCGTGAGTTGGCAACCAACAAGGTACCCAAAGTTACGGTAGAATTAACAAGAGGGGCCGCGGTAGAGAGGCAGCCCGGGCAGAGGTGGTACGCTGGAGCGCCCCCGCAACCACCCTCCAAGACAAAAAATACACTCACTGGACCCCCAAAAGATCCTCCTCGAGGAAATCGCCAATCTTCTCGGAAAGGACGCGATAGAACTCGTCCCGGGCAACCAGGTAAACAAGGGTATTTATTCAAGTTACTTCCTTGTGCCAAAAAAAAAGATTTGACAATGCGGCCAGTATTAGACTTGCGCCCTGCAAACAAGCATGTCAAGCCCCAAAAAAAAAATTCGCATGACTACGCTCCAAGAGGTAATCCCCCCCCCCTCCTAAAAAAGGGAGATTACATGGCAACATTGGACATGAAAGATACCTATTTTCATATTTCCATGTTCCCAGCGCACAGAAGATTCTTGCGCTTCAAGGTGGACAGTCGGCACTACCAGTTCAAGGTGCTGCCCTTCGGGATAGCCTCGGCTCCAAGGGTATTCACCAATGTACTGCCGGTAGTGGCGGCACACCTACGCAGGGAGGCAATCCCAGTGTATCCTTACTTGGACGACTGGCTCATCACGGGGGAAACCCCAGTAATTTACAGTTCCAACATCCAAAGAACGATCAACCTCCCCTTCGAATTGGGGTTCTCAATCAACGAGAAAAGAAATCAAGTTTGGTGCCAAGCACCTCCAAACAGTCCCTAGGAGCTGTCCTAAACACGCAAGAGGGGTTGGCCTTTCCATCAGAGGAAAGAAATCGGAATCTACTACTGCAAATTCCTCAATATCAGCCCGGTCGCCAGATAAGGGTGCGCAAAGCGATGTGTTTGCTAGGCATGATTGTGTCATGTATTTACCTGGTTCCCCATGCGCGCCTGCGACCCATGCAGGAATGGTTGGCGAAACAGTGGTCTCAGGCAAGTGGTCAGTGGGACGATCTAGTGGTCGTTTCGCCAACACTAATAGTTTTCACTGGTGGACAAGAGATAACCTGTCAAAGGGGAAACCCTTTTACGACCCGGAGATACAGGCCGCAGTCGCTACAGCTGCGTCCCTGTCGGGGTGGGGAGCACACCTCCTTCACCACACAGCTCAGGGTCTCTGGTCCCACACAATGGCCAAGAATCATATAAATCTGCTAGAGCTTCTGGCAGTCTTCAGAGCGGTTCGAACGTTCAAGCCCCACCTGTTGAACCTGTCAGTGCAGATCCTAACAGATAGCACGACAGCTATGTTTTACATAAACAAACAGGGAGGGACTTGTTCACCAAATCTGTCCAAGCTTGCCCAGAAAATTTGGAGATGGGCACTCAAACGGAACATTTACCTGTCATCTCAACATGTTCCAGGGGATCTCAATTCACTAGCAGACGCCTTAAGCAGAGATCCCCTCCCAAAAGAACACAAATGGTGTCTACAGGAAGAAGTCGTAGGAGGCCTCTTCTCACAGTGGGGTTTCCCCACTATAGACCTATTTGCGACAAGCAAAAACAGACAATGCCCAGGATTCGCATCCAGGTTCCCCCAGCCAGGCTCCAAGGGGAACGCCCTGTGGATGAACTGGTCATGGATGTTTGCCTACACTTTTCCACCCACTCCTCTGATGAGGAAGTTGGTCAACAAGATGCACAGGGAATCGATGACGCTCATCCTAGTTGCTCTCATGGGGGTAAGGCAACCATGGTTCCCACACCTGCGCAGACTGGCAGTGTGCGAACCCATCAAACTCCTGTGCTGGCACAACCTACTATCCCATCACCAAGGACAAACAGTGCATCCTCAACCCAGCTTGATGAACTTGGCAGCATGGCTCCTGAAGTCATACAGTTTGTCCATCTCAATCTACCACAGAGATGCATGGATATCCTAAAGGAATCTAGGAAACCAAACACAAGACACTGTTACTTTGATAAATGGAAGAGATGTGTTATTTGGTGCCAGAATAAACAGATCAACCCAGTTCATTGTACTCCTTCCAATATTGTCACCTACATGCTCCACCTGCTGGACGCAGGGTTGGTATTTAATTCACTCAAGGTACACCTGGCAGCCTTATCGGCCTACACCACCTCCCATAACAAGTTGTGGTGGAAAGTACCAGTGGTTAAAGCATTCATGGAAGGGGTTAAGAGACTACACCCTCCAATTTTTAACCCACCACCAGGATGGGACCTTAATGTGTTGCTTGCTAAACTCATGGGCCCCCATTTGAACCCATGCATAAAGCTAGTCTCAAACACCTGACCTATAAGACTGCCTTCTTAGTAGCCACTACATCCATAAGAAGGGTCAGTGAAATTCAGGCTCTGTCAGTGCAGGATTCTTTCTTCACTGTTCATAAGGATAAACTGGTTCTACAAACACACCCTAGGTTCTCACCCAAGTTCATTTCAAAATTCCACGTTAACCAGTCCATTGAGCTACCGGCCTTCTTCCAAGAACCCAGAAGCTCTGGTGAGGTGAAACTACACACTCTAGATGTGCGAAGAGCGGTCCTCTACTATGTAGACAAGACCAGACCGCTAAGAAAGACAGACCAACTGTTCGTCTCCGTAGCTACAGGCAGAGAGGGAGATTGCATCTCTAAAGGTGCCATCTCGAAATGAATAGTCAAATGTATCCAGCTGCGATTACTCCCTTTCTGAAAAACTCTGCCTTTTACGCCAAGAGCCCACTCTACAAGAGGAACTGGGGCAAATCTGGCTTTCATTGTAAATGTACCCCTTGACACCATTTGCAAAGCAGCTACATGGAGCTCTATTCACACTTTTACTCAGCACTACTGCATTGACACTCATTCCAAGACAGATACTCAAGTGGGACAAGCGGTTCTAAGACATCTATTTGTCATGACCCTTCTCACATCCCACCTCCTTCTTCTAACACTGCAGCATGTGATCTAAGCAGATTCCACAAGCCTCAGAAGGGATACATTACTCACCGTAATCGTATTTCTGATACTTGTATCTGCTTAGATTCACATGCGCCCGCCCTTCCTCCCCTCTGAGAGAAGGCGCATGGATGCTTGTAGTCTTATCTGCTTGGATAATCTGTACTCGAGCTACTCTTCATGCTACCTCATGTCAGAAAAAATACAATCTGAGGGTCCTACACGCTTGAGGGATCATGGGTACAGTGGACGTCACACTAGGGCTAGTATTACTGGCACGCCCTATGTCGACGCCCATTTTCGAGTTTCGAAAAAAAACCTAATACACTGTAGCTTCCACTAGATGTCGGCCTATGCACAGCATGTGAATCTAAGCAGATACAAGCATCAGAAATACGATTACGGTGAGTAATGTATCCCATGTGGATCTCCCTTCTTGATGCTGGTGGAAAGATTTTTGTGAAGGTGGTATTGGTCCATTTAGAAACATGAGTTGCTGGTGCTTTGAATCATCTCTGGACTGGGTTGCAAAGGGGTATTACTACTGTGGACCGGTCCCTAAGGCTTCGCTTACTTTGACACAAGTATGTTGCTTTGAGGAAAATGCCCATTCATTCGGTTTTTATAGACCTTGGGACGACTTTTGATACAGTTCCCAGGGCTAAATTGTGGACAATCTTATCAAACCTGGGTATCCCTGCAGCCTTACTCGGAGCCATCATATTATACCAGGACAATGGGACCAGGGTGTGCTGTGGCATGGGTGAGGCACTATCTAGAAAAGTGAATATTGAGATAGGAGTTCGCCGGGTTTGCCTTTTGGCCCCGTTTTATTTTGTTTATAAACTGTGTAACTCATAAACTTTTGTCATCGCCCACTGATGCCCCTGCATTGGCACATGACAGGATACCAGTTCTGATTCATGCAGACGCCATCCCATCCCCGACTCGGGGGGGGGGGGGGGGGGGGGCGGCGGTTGGGGGGTCGCGCGCCGTCAGCTGGACATCTTTACAAGTTTCTGTAGTAAAAATTACCTGATAATAAATACTGGTAAGACCAAGGCTATGGATTTTAGAGGACCCAAGATTGGATCTGGTACTTGTAGGTTCACGAATAGAGCAGGTCAAGATGTATGACTATTTGGGTATAGGGGTGCATGAAGACTGTTGTTGGGGTGAACAATCCAAAAAAGCAAGGTTGATATTATCGAGATACAGTGGCTCAATAGCCAACTTCGCCAAAACATACGAGGGTGGCGCTGTGTGCTTGGCTCTAGAGGCCTACAAGGGCCAGGCCAGCCGCTGTTTATGGTGCTGAGCTCTGGGGTAGTTGTAATGCCACACATCTGTCTGTGGGGGAGAATTACTGTCTCAAAAATATATTTGGTCTCCCTACTAGTGCTCCAACATTTCAAATTCTTGTTGGACCTACAGTTCATTAAACTACTATGTAGAGCCAATCCGCTTCTATGTTGGATTAGGCTGTGGAGTAGTGAGAATCTTGTAAGATACCAGAGAGCTGTGGAAGATGTAATGGCCTAGGAGGGCGGCTCTGCACTTCCCTGGCTGGTGCATGCAAGCAGTTAATTTTTGGCTTTGTACCTTGTGAATCTCTGGGCTCACCCTACGACTATCGATGCAAATTCAAAAGCTATAGTACAGCATGCCCCTCCGTCGGAAACGATGGCAGAAATAGACAGGAGATTGAGTATGTTGACTCAATTTAGTACCTATTGGGCCCTCAAACAGGCACAGGGCTATGAAGATTATCTTGATTGCATGATCCCCAAGGCAATGCACTCTGTTTCTTAAGCTACGTTTTTACATTTTAACCCTGGCATCTGTAAAGTCAAAATGGAATACCTCAAGTCCATGTTGTCAATTTTGTCCAGGGGTTAGGAAAGGCAGTTCATTTTCTGTCCCTCTGCCCCATGAACATGGACCTTAGAAAAATGTCTCTAAAGCTTCTTATTCTACAGAACCAGGTTTCAACTATTGCTGAGGCCTTTGGGCTCTGCTTGGGAGCTAAGGTACCCCTTTCACCACATGCTGGTTTCTGATACAGGCCCGGCATAGGAGAACAAAACGGAGCAATCTTGTTCCTTAACCATAATCACATCCTGTTTTTGTTTGATTGCCTATGTTGATCTATGTGTTGAAGACTGAAAGCGTGACTGGGGGGCTCCAGTTGAGGAATGGACATTTTTGATTAATATATTTTACAATTGAAACCCTTATGCACTGTATGCACATGAGCACTTTTGTCCTTTTGTCTGGTGTTGAACAACTGGTTTTATTCACCCTTTGGAGTATGTATTTTACTGTACCTCTTAGACTAAATACTTTGTTTTGGTTTTAGTTATGATTGTTTTTTATGTACATGTTGGCGTTTATGGTAAATTATTTTTATCGAAATAAGGCAGATAAAAGATAAGTCATCTTCCTTGTGGCAGTACTTGTCAGGGAAGTGAACTTAGTGGGCCAAGTCCAAGAAGAGGTGAAACCAGAATTGTGTGTTGTAGGTGTGAAGCCTGATGGAAAAACCACCAGGGGAAGGGAGTAATTACCCCTGGTTGTGATGAACTGAGAATAAAATACCAGGAGAAGAGTCCTTCTTCTGGTAGCCGGGACCGGTAGTAAAGTCCAAGAAGGCCTGCGGAAGGGAGTCCTTCCCCCCCAGGCTATCTGAATACGTACATCAGGAAAAGGGAGGCATTTTCTTGACCCACGAAGAGGGATTACCAGTGTGTTAAGGAATCTATCGGGATGGGAGCTATTCCCCCCTGACAACGTGTGAGACGGTTTTGAACTGAATAGAACTCTTACAGCAAACCAGGACTTGAACCCAAGACAAGCGAGTCATTCTCCTGGGATCGCACAGAACAATACTACTTTAGTTATAGTTTCTAATGTGAGGGTCAAAAGCAAGGTTTTCATGACACACAATGGTGGACATTTTGAGTTTACTGACGTCCTGACGGTCACTCTAGTGGTTTTAGTTGAGGCAGGGAAACCAACCTCCTAGAGATGGGCAGAAGTAGGTTTTATTTTCTCTTTTTCACTGATTAAAAGTCTTTGTCCAAATACATGCCACCTTTGTGTCAGCCTCCTCCTTCTGCACCATTACAATAACAACACAGGGAATAGGCTAGAACTACGGTCGTCTCAATAGTTGTTCTATACGACATCTGGGAGGATGGCCTTCTAACTATGCAAAACTCTTTTACGGCCCAGCTGAAAAAGGACTGGTTCGGGAAGAATTACAGGGCCCCTCAGAGCACCCCAAAATGCCTTTTTAATGCAGCCTAGTCCAGACACTCTGGCCTCCCACACTCAGATGATGTTCTCCTTTATCCTTTTGATACAGCAATGCCTGCTTCAAATACAGCCTCTCCCAAGAGTTGTTAAATGCCCATTGGCAACAAATCGCATGCAAATGGGACAAGTTGTCTGACCTCCTTTCCAGCTTGACCCTGCTTTGGTGTCAGTGCCCACTAACATTGAAGGGGCTCCTTTACACCCTTTGATGCATCAGGTCACAGTGACGACTGACGCTTCAGTGGAACGCTGGGGAGCGCAAATCGGCAACCTTCATGCCAGGGGCCTGTGGTCCCGTCCAACAAATTGCTACACATCAACCTTCTCGAGCTGAGGGCAGTGTTCTGGGCACTAACGTATTTCCATCTCCAGGGGAAGGTGGTGATAGTGTTCACAGACAACACAACCACCATGTTTCACATCTGGAAACAAGCTGGCACCCAATCATATCTCTATAAGCGGAAGCCCAGCCACTAGAAGTGAGCCTGGCCCACAGGATATTCCTGTCCCCCTTTCATCTGCCAGGCATTCACAACTCTATCGCCGATTCCCTGAGCAGGGAACTGCTCTTCTGCCACCAGTGGCAACTCCTCCACTAACACCTTTGTTTTAGCTTCAAAATGGGGAGTTTTCCAGCGATGTATCTCTTTGCCACTAGGGAGAACGCCAAGTGCAGCTCATTCGACCGCAGGTTCCCCCAACCTGGAAGCATGGGGACACGTTCACGTTTACATGGACGGGCGAGTTCCTCTATGCGTTCCCTGATTCCAGGGGTCCTGCACATCTTCAGACGGGAGCAGTGCAAAATGATACTAGTGGCCCCAGCTAGACCCAGACAGGTTCTCTGTAGTGCTCAACCTCTCGTCCGATCTGTCTACCTCCTGATTTTCCACCTGATATCAGAGATAAAGTGCTGGTCCTGCACCACTACCTGCCCTCCCTCAGTCTAACGGCCTGGCTCCTGTTTCTTGGAAATCTGTCGCATCCATTTGCCACAGGATTGCTGCGATATTGTAGCTAAGGCTCAAGTACCCTCGATCTCCTGCTACTGTCGCAATTGGACGTGTTTTACGATTTGGTGTGCTTCCAATCACATTGAACCGTTTCACTTTCTGCTTTGGGAGATTTTGATATACCTACTGTCCTTGACCCGCAGTGGACTTTTGCACTCCTCCATTACAGTCCATCTGGCGGTTATTTCACGATTCACCTGCATGGCTGCTGAGCCGTTGCTGTGGTCTCAACCTTTAGTCAAGGTAATTCTGAAAGATCTTTTGAGCCTTCCTCCTGTGCAGGCTCCGGCCCCGGCGTGGGAATTAAATATTTTTCTTTCCGAATTAATGGTTCCTCCCTTCAAGACTTTGCCCAAGGCGGACATGGAATTCCTCTCCTGGAAGACTGCCTTTTTGGTCACCATCACCTCGTCCAGGAGAGTTGGCAAGATGCAGGCTTATCTTGTCAGCCTCCGGCTACCTGGCATTCCACAAGTCTCAGGTCGTGTTACGGACAAATCCTTCATATCATACCCAAGGTGCCTTCATCTTTCCATATTAATGGGCCTTTGGTCTTGCCTATTTTCTTTACCACTCCCTGGTCGTCAGCTGAACACAAGCTGCATTGGCTGGATGTCATGGAGGCTTTGGAATATGTTACTCGCACCAATCAAACTCTGCACATCCTCAATTGTTTGTGGCTTTTTGTCCCATAGCTATGGGTAGAGGGCTGTGAAAATCCTCCCATCTCCTGACAGTGACTGACTGGATCTCCTACTGCCATTGGATCGCTAGCAGGCCTCTTCCTGGTCTGCCAGAGCACACTCCACCCACAAGGGCTGTTTCATCCAATACTGCATTACTCTCTGGT
This sequence comes from Ambystoma mexicanum, assembly GCF_040938575.1. Classification (NCBI taxonomy): domain Eukaryota; kingdom Metazoa; phylum Chordata; class Amphibia; order Caudata; family Ambystomatidae; genus Ambystoma; species Ambystoma mexicanum. The sequence goes on along the minus strand of NC_090933.1, from coordinate 924,912,488 downwards.
GTCCTGCAGAGTAGCCATGCAACACTCTCACGACGTTCCACTGTGTGGATAGGGACTCCACTCAGGGGTTCAGGTTTGGACAGGCTGCTCTCCGCCATCTGGGCGCATAAACTGAGCGTTTTCTGAAGATGAGCATGTTACACCACCCATTTATTAGCATTGTATGCATATGTGTATACTGCTTTATGATCTAGTCAAACAGCATGCACATCTATTAAAGATCCAGAGCTGGAGAAGGAATAAGTTACTTGTCTGTACTTGGTTCATATTGCTGCTAACGTGTGACATGCTTAATCTGAACACGGCCTCCAGGGGAAGAGCTAAAGTACTTGCTACGTATTGGCTAAGCTCTATATCACCCAAAACTACTGTAAACTACCTTAATGATATTGAGGATTCCCTGCCTGATGCCGGTGAATATTAAAACAGCATGTGAATCCTGTGGATATGTGAAACTCCTGCATCAGACGAGGCCCGATTTGTCTATCGAAAACAGATCCCTTCTTGCATCCGCTCTTAGTAATACAAGACTAGATTACTGCAACGGTCTTCTGATCAGAACATCTTGAGCTAAACTACATTTTTCAGGCTATGCAAAACGGAGCTGTCAGGCCATCTATGGTTTACTAAAACGTGATCATGTCACACCATTTAGACGGTCCTTGCACTGGCTTCCTGCCGAACATCGGATTACCCACAAACTGCTGTCAATGACATATAAATGTCAAACAGCCTTGGCCCCTCAATATTTAATGAGCTACCTAGTAGCGGATCAGGCTAGGCAAAAACTGCGTTCCAGTGACGATAACAAGCTTGTACAACCATGCTTCAAGCTTGTGAAATTTTGTGGGTCAAGCTTTGATGTGCAAGCTCCCAAAGAATGGAACGCACTTACTTGTTCTTTGAGGATGTCCTCGTCTCTGTTTGGGTTCAAGAAATCCATTAAAACACAACTGTTTAACTTGATGCCAGACTGAGTTGAGTTGACGTCACTGCCGTCCTTACTAACTGCTGTGTAAGGTCCATTTCTTCTTATTTGTTACATGTGCACCCTGAGGCCCATGGGCATGCAGCGCGTAATAATAATTAAATAATAAGTAAAGCTACCCATGCTGGAGACACGAGTTACAAGTAACTAATTCCATATTCATATACTACTGGGGACTGTCCTCTTATAATCTACAAGATGAAAGATTTTGGGAAATGTAAGATTAATAACCTTGCATAGTTGCGATTACTTCAAATGGCTTTTCCTGATATTCAGTATCAGTGAATTGTCCAGTCCCTTCGTGCTTTTGTTTTTGTTTTTTGCTTGTTTAAAAACGATTAGCTTTTACAATGCTACTAAAACAAAAATTGTCTGGGTTCTAGTGAGTAATCGTTGATTCTTCATTTATCCACTGTTGAGGTGTGAAACCTTAATGGTTTTATGTATGCAGAAATCATATAAGACATAATCTTAACTTTTTTAAAAATTGGTTTTCATTTAACCATATGCTAATGTTTGGGCAGAGCAGTTGCAATGTGGGAACAACAGAGTTGACTATAGCATGCAGAGGACCACCATCCTCCTTCAGCACATGCACAGTTTGGTATTTGATCCCTGGCTCTGTAGCAAAGTTCTCTGAAGGGTAGTCTCTCCTTTTTATCCACGCGACCAGATCGAAGTTATTACCAGCAGCGGATTGAGGTGTTTTAAAGCTCCCTTATTTGCAGGTCCATGTGCTAGTCCTCCTAGTTGTGTCCAACCTGTTGGTGCTCATTTTCCCCTGCCTTCCTGTCTGTCCCTTGTGACGAGACAGTAATGCAACTTGGTCACAAGTTAGCCATCTTTCTGGTTAGACTTTTATTGAAAAGATAAGAGTTGGGAAATGGCCTATTTTACCCTGGTCTAAGAGGTACTTCCATACCTGAAACCAAAAACTAGGGATCTGTATGTGTCGGATATCAAAATCAAAACTGTTCTCGTGTCCAAATGTTCTATTCTGACCCTCAAACTACAACCTAAATTATAAGGTGAAAATGAAATGTCTTTAAACTTGGGTGATTGTACAAAGAGTTTATAAAGGAAAATAAAAAAAACTCCAACACAGATGCTCTCCAGGGAAAAAGAGCGCCTGTTCCAGAGAGTGGCTCCCTTCCTCTGGGTCCTTCCTTAATACAAATGATTCTTCAATGTAAGTTCTCCAGTGTCAAAATGCCTTTGTTCCAGAAGGTGGTTCCATTCCCCTGGATTCTTAATTCAACAGTTATTTGCGTCTTTCTTGGCCCACAACAACACTGTTATTTACAAGGCTGCTTGGCCTTGTGGTTTCCACTTCTTTCAAAACGTCCTTCTTGTTTAGCAAACAAAGTTTTAAATCTCTGCTTGCTACTTCATGTAGATTTGCAACTGCCTGTTGAACTCCCCTGCCAGGACGTCTTATGCAATTATGATTGCATGGTATACTCTCTTTCCAGGGCTTCTTGTATTCACACACTCTTGTAGCTACCTGGTTTACTCGCCTGCCAGGACTTTTTTTTCACTTGTGGTTCCTTTATTATTTCCACAGTTGCACGTACCCCTTTTGGTGTATCACAAATCCTTGACTCATTCGATTTGTTTTCCCTCCCATATTTTCACTCCATACATTCTTATATGGCTGGTGTCCTTATTTACAATATGCTTTCTTGGTTATTGTCGGTTTCTCTGGCTAGGTTGTACTTGGCGCAGTCGCCAAATGGCCTGGGGTTCCCTGCTATGCCTGGGCTGACTCATCGGCTTTGCTTGGCGTTCTCGGTCCCAATCGCGTTTATGCAGCAAAGGCCTGCCCCCTGGTTTCTACTCTGGACTGCTGTTGTATCGTTCCAGTCTCTCTCTCGGCTTTGCCTCCATCCAGGACCCGGTAGGTGAAACGCTGCCTTCTTCGCTTGCCCAACACCCAGGAGTCTTCTGTTGGCTCCTGGTGTTTCTGCCGCGTGTGTCGGCCACGCAGTGTTTCTCTACTTCCTCTTTGGCGAACCGCTCGGCTCCGCCAGACATGTTTGTGCTTCCACGTTCCACAAGACTCGCAGAGAGGTGAAACGGCTTATCCCATACAGCAGCAGCCTACAGCAGCAGCCTCCAAGAGTTTGCGTTCGATCTTTAAATCTCTTGTGCACAGGAGCATTCTAAAAAAAAAAAACTAATGCTCTCTGAGCTTGAGGCTTCTTTGGCTCTGCATTGTTCTTTTCTTCCTCGTTGCAGTACTTGGGTAACTATGTTAATTGTGGGAAAAGGAGTCCATTGATGTCAATTGATACAGGTTACTTGGAAAATGATCTTCATCATTGGGACAGTGTCGAGCAACCTATAATCTTGTGATTAATAGGCACCCAGAAGTAATCACTTTTGATGTTATAACACCCTCCTTCCTATTCTCTATGGTGATGGTTACCTTGGTTGATAAACCACAATCGGTACATCCTTTGGATGACTCACTAATTTTCGGATCAGACTCTTGCATCCGGTTATGTTATAGGAATTCTTTTTTTTTTTTTATAAAACATTTTTTATTGTTTTTCAACATAGTCAAAACAATCACAAAAAGAAAATACAAAAGCAATCGAGGACCAGCATGTCCAATCATAGATTAACAGTTGTTCCTGTATCACCAATTACAAAGGCCATTTCCCATGACCTTCTATGTATTTATTCAGGTTTTCATCACCTTTGTCTGTGAGTCTTAGGGTCCTCTTTCTTCCCACCTCCCCCATATTTTGGAGGCTTTGGTAGGACATCCTCTTACGTTGTATATTCGCCGTTCAATCATAGCACATGTGTCCATGTCCATTGCCCATTGTTCCAGCGTCAGGGACTCTGGGGCTCCCCATTTGTGTGCGATGTTGTGCTTCATCAGGCCCGCTGCTGTGTTCAGTAGCAGCCTTTCCCACTTGTTGAAATCATTCTCGTCTGGTACCCCCAGGATTAGGACCCTTGGATCCAGTTGTATAGTGTGAGTGAGTATCCTAATCAGTTCGCGACAGAAAGCATTCCAAAAGGTGTGGATCTGGGGACATGTCCATAGAATATGGAAGAAAGTTCCCTCTTCTTCCCCACACCGGAGACAGTTCGGGTTCAATGCTCTTTTCCAGCCATATAGTGAAGTCCTAGGGTAGTACACCCTGTGCAAGATTTTGAGTTGCACCGGCCGGAGCCTGGAGGAGATGGCCACCGGGTGCATTAGCACCTGGATCCAGTCCTCTGGGTCTATCTCTCCTACGTCTCTTTCCCATTTCGTTTTTAGGCTCGTCAGTTCAGGAGTAGCGAAGGATGTGATGGCGTTATAGAGGATGGATGTGCATTTGGTGGGATATACGCTGGTAACATGTTACGTTCTATCGTCGTGTAGTCCGGGACAGTGGCATCTGCAGGTATGTGGGCTTTCAGGGCTTGGGTCAATTGCATGTAGTGGTACCGTTCGGTGCCCGGAAGTTGGAATTTAAATTGCATGTCTTCGATTGATGTTAGTTTCCCGTCTTTCAGGATGTCTTCTACTTTCATAATCCCAGCCCTCTCCCAGCGTGGCCATGGCTCAAGTTTCTCGATTTCCCTTAAGTTACTGTTTTGCCATAGGGGTTGTGCCGTGGTTAATTTGTTTTCCCACCCAACAAACACGTGCGCTTGTCTCCAGACGGTAGTAGTGTGTGACAGTTGTTGGCGGAGGGGGTCTCTGGGGAAATTGGTATAGGTAGTGTAATGGGTCAGTGTCCTGCATGGCCGCTACCTCAGCCCTGATGTGGGGTAGTTTCCAGTCCCTGTGAAGCATGTCGTTGACCACCGCAAGTTGTGAGGCCCAGTAATAGGTTTGGAGGCGGGGCACCCTTATCCCGCGTCCCAGATTGACCTTTGGAGTGTGGTCAGTGCTATGCATGATTGGTCTCCACCCCATATGAGTTCCCTGAGGAGGGTCTCCACCCGGTCAAATTCAGAGTTTGGAATCTTGAGTGGGGCATTCTGCAGGAATCTTGGAAGGGTCATCATCTTAAAGAGTGCGGCTCTACCCATGAGTGTCAGAGGGAAAGGTTTCCAGTGGTGAACATCATTGATGAACCGGTCTATGATCGGTTGGAGATTGTGCGTTGCATAGCTGGTAAGGTCTGCTGTTATCCAGATTCGTAGGTACCAGAAACCGTCTTGCTCCATTCGGTACGGGCAATCCTGTGGGTTAACCAGCCCTCCACGCTTCACCGGGAACTAAACTGATTTCATCTAATTGATTCTTAGTCTGCTAAACACACCGTAACGGATGAGCATCTGAGTTACTATAGGGCAGGTCAGGGCTGGGTCCCCCAGGTATATCAGGAGATAGTCCACATACAGGGAGGTTCGATCTTCATGTCCCTCTGGCCATCTAAATCCCTTCCAAGCTGCGCTCTGGCGGAGCCAAAGGGCGAGTGGCTCAATCGCGAAGAGGAGGTGGGAGGGGGCATCCCTGTCGCGTACCCCTGCCCAGATGAAAGGACCGGGAGGTCCACCCGTTTACCCTGACCTCTGCCTGGATGTTCACATATAGTAGTTTTACCCATCCCAGAAAACCGTCTCCAAACGCCATGCGTCTCATGATCTCCCAAAGGCTGTCCCACCGGATCGAGTCGAAGGCCTTTTCAAAATCTATTGCCAAAAGGGCAAGTGGAGTGTCAATGATAAGAGCCCATTCTAATACCAGGTGAAGCCGACGCAGATTCATTGGGGTTGACTTGTGTGTCATAAAGCCACATTGGTCCGGGTGTATCAGAGTGTCAGCCACTGATTGCAGCCGGTTAGCTAAGAGCTTAGCAAGGACCTGGGCTTCACCATTAATTAGCGAGATCGGCCTATAAGAGGCACATCTCTCCTGGGGTTTATTGGGCTTAGGGATTACTACAATAGTAGCCTTGCACAGGTCCGGTGGGAGGGTGCCCTGTTCACGAGCGCATAGTAGCATTTTGTGGATGGGGGGTTGGGGGTGCTATATTATTCCCGCCTAGTTTTTGCCAGGTTTCAACCGGGAATCCGTTGGGGCCCGGTGTATTCCCTGTTTGCAGATGTGCTAAAGCTTCAACTATTTCAGCTTCCAAGAGGTCGGAGTCTAGTTTCGCTGTCTGTTGTGCTGACAGAGTTGGGAGTGTTATGTCGTTTAGGAGGGTTGGATCCAGTGACGAGGTTGGGGCCTGATATAGTGCAGCGTAGAATTGGGCAAAGGCCTGCGCTACATCGGTGTCCGTCTGTGTTAGGCAGAATCCTGTGCAGTGCCCTTAGGGACCACTACACACAATTAAGACCACAGGTGGCAATACAAGTTTTACCTTTGGTACAAGCCTGTACTACTATGTTAAAGTGGTAGCAGTAGAGGAGCAGCCAGGCTTATCTCAAGAGTATATGATCAGAAGCAGAGATTACACAAAGGGACCACAATTACTGTGACTCAAGCAAACACTGACTCAAGGTTTCAGGTAAAAATATATAAGTACATTTATTTTTAGAACAGTTGTTATAAACACGACACTTCTGTTAATTCAAAAAAACCACGCGTAAAATACACTACAACTAACCAATTCACTTTGTACGGTATACTTCAAGGTAAGTACCCTGTGTTTTAGCGGACCAGTGTTATGAAACAAAAGACCTTACTGGGAATACACTTACGATCACTTTTTGACAGTAATGACAGTTCGCTCTCACTAAAGAAACGCGTATGCGCGGCAAGAAATGTTACCGGGGCAAAAACACCCTTAGCACCCGAGATACCCAGAGAGAGTTGGGGGCAAAAATCATAGGCAATACTTTTGTCAAGGCAGACAGAATCAGCGAACACTCTTAGACAGAAATTCAAAAGTCAATAGGCCGGAGCCAGTGTCAAGTGGAACCGGGTTACTGTTGTCGAGGATCACACGGTCAGATAGTTGACGATTCAGCGGAGCCAGGAGTACTTAGATATTGTCAACAGAGGAAGCAAAGGTTATAAGAAGGAGGGAAGACCAGGGCAAGCCTTCAAGGAAGAAGCTGGTGCCACGGCAGTTGTTCCTGGTAGTTTCCTGCAGACCCTCGGTTCCTGGAGCTTCGATCTGAAGGACGACGTCTGGAGGCGTCTGCACCACACAGGGCTGAAGCCGGCAGCAGCGAGGGTGAATAGAAGGTGCGCTCCTTAAAAACAGGAGAGGCTCTTCAGATGGCTATCCGGACCACTACAGCAGTGTGCAGCAATTTCGACCATGAAGAGGATCCTCTGGCTGTAGAAGATGAGCTGGTTATCCCCACCAAGCTCAAGGGAAGAAGACTCGGGAATGGATCTTCTCTGGTCGTCGAAGCGTAGATAGCTCGGGACTGCAGTAGGGCTTCACCGGGACGGCAGTCGACTTCTTCTCCGCTTCTCTTCGGTTCCTTGTAGTTCCAGTGGCGACGCTGACTTCCAGACCAAGAGACCTGCCTTTTATGCGAAAATCCCCCATTCACACAGCCTGGCTGTTAATCACACAGCAGAGGGGTTGTCCGGCCCGGACAACCACTTCAACCAATCATGGCAAAGTGCGACTTGGGTTTCCTAGGATACCCTGCGCAAGGGGTGACTACACCCTTCCCTCACATTCAGCCCAACTAGACACCCAGGCACCTAGCAGAGGGCTTCTGGGCAGAAGCCCGCCAAAAGACAGGGAACAAAGGAGGCAAACCTGGTTTGCTGTGCAAAGGAAAACACAAGAAGGACTTTAACAAAAAGAAATGGCGAATAAACCCAACCTGAGCCAAAAGAAAAAGCATTTGGTCAAGCTGGTTTAAGTTCGAGGCTAATATAATAGCCTAAAACAATACCACGTTGATATAGTATGATCATGGTAGAAAAGTTAGGGTAGATACCACTGCCACCTGCCAAATCTAAATGTTAAAAGAGCAAAACAATGCTCTAGGAGGTAGAGATAACAAGGGCTAAGAATTAACCCTTTCCAGTACTCCATGTAAGATGGGGTGTACTGGATCTGTGGTTAAATGACTAAGTAAAGTTAATGGCAACTTTACCCTTTTCTGGGGGACAGTTGTCCGCCTCAGAAATGGAGTCGGTGGGAGGTCTAAAAGACAACCCTGTGTCACTGCACTGAAGGTGCTGTCTAACACACAAAAAGGGTCTACTGAAGTGGGGTACTCCAGAGTCCACAGTCACAAAAACAGATGAAATGCACATGGTAAAACACCGGTAAGAGTGGAAAGAAAGGGGTACACTCTTACCAAGTGGAAAAATAAACTCCAGAGATCCGGCAAAGCTGCTGGGGGACTCACTAGGTAAGGGAAATTAGCCATTGAATGAGAATTTTCGAGGGGATTGGGTCCTCCGACGTATTCCATATCAATGGCAGGTAATGTCCACAGCTGTGCTGCTTTGGAAAATCTTCGGCTCCTGCGTCGATGACGTTGATGCGCCGTCCCCGAGGACCTCCGACGTCACCCGATGTGATAAGTAAGACGCAAGACGCCCATAGCCTCAGTTCCGTTTTTTCCGCGAACGTGTTCGCTTCGTGAATCTCGGTATGCCTCGACTCTTTGGAGTTTGCTGTTTTCTTCTCGGTTCGTTGAACCTGTTAGTTTTTTTTTGTGAAGACCTGTTCGTGGCGATGTCTACTTCGTCTTCGACCCCGTGTCCGGGCTTCAAGAAATGCGGGGACTGTGGGTCCAAGATGTCGGTCACGGACTCGCACTACGCCTGCCTCTGGTTCCTCGGGGAGGCCCACGATACGGACTGTGTCGAATGCCAGTCGCTCACAGCAAAGGCCTTGCGGGAACGCAAGAAGAAGCTGTCGGTAGGTCGGGTGTCTAAGCCCCAGAAGTCGAGGTCTGCGGGGCTTTCGACGGATGACTCGAGAGGCGACTCTCCGCGTCATCGTCGGAAGTCCAGTGGGTCACCTTCCAGGAGTCGGTCTCGCCACTCCTCCGCCTCTTCGAGGCATTCCCGGAAGCGCCGGCATCGGTCGCCTTCCCTGTCCTCTTCCGAGGACTCCGCCCGTCGGCGGGTCGCTTATCCCTCCATGTAAGTGACACCGGAGGAATGGGCTTCCTTCGGGAAGCAGATGCTAGTGATTCTTGAATCGCAGGGCACCGGTCCGTCCGCGCCTCAGAGTGGGGTCGGTCGGCACCGGTCGAGAGACACCGCTCGTACACCTTCGGGCGCGGGTGGTCGGCACGGTTCGCGGGAGAGGTCCCGCTCGGACAAGAGTAGCCGTTCTCGCCATGCCCGTTCCAGGTCCCGGTCCTCGACGCGCTCGAGACCGCTTGATCCTGTGCCGTCTTCGAAGATGTCGACGCCTGTGTCGCCGAGGTCGTTGATGATTTCTCTCGAGGCTCCGCCTCCGAGAGGGTCGTTGACGCTGTCGGCACCTAGGTCATCGAGAGACCCGCTCGGAGCTCCGAGGCCTGTGTCGACGCCGTCGAACCTGGCGGCGCTGCAGCAGACATCGACGCCGATTCGCTCGACGCCAACTCGTTCGGCCCCCTCGACGCCTTTCGAGGCGGTGGTGTTGGAGGGGCCCCGTGGCACGGGGTTAGCCCCTAGAAAGGCTCTGGCTAAGGTCAGGCACAGCTTTGGTCCCCAGATGTCTTCCTCTCACCGCCTGGAGTACATTTCAGAGGGTGACGAAGGCTCTGACGGCTTGGTTCCGGTTACTTTACCAGATGAGCTTATCTCGGGCCATAGCCAGTTTGATGACCTGAGGCAGTCACTGCATGATGCCAGTGGCCTGGACACCTCTCCGGAGGTGGAGTTTTGTAGGCCGGAGCCTTATGTCATATCGGCGCCTTATGTCTCGGGTCACTGAGTACTTGGGTTGGTCGGCTCCCCCAGGGGAGTTCGTTAAGGATGATCTCACGGACATCCTTGATCTTGGCCCCCCCCACTTACCCGGTATTGCCGTTTCATATGGCCCTGCAGGGAAGGGCGGCGGCGACTAGGACTGCTCCGGAGAGTCTCCCGGCAGTGGGCAAGTCTTTGTCGTGAAAATACCGTCCAGCCAGTAGCGACCCCTGCTACTTGTTCAGGCACCCCACTCCGGAGAGTTTGGTGGTGCAGGCGGCTACGGCCCCGGCAAAGCAGGCGACGTATCCTACCATCCCTCCAGATAGGGACGACAAACATTTTAACGGCTGGGCGAAGAAAGTGTTTTCTTCAGTGGGTATGGTGCTTCAGGTGGCCAACTCCATATGTGCCTTGTCTCGTTTCACACACACTCTGTGGAACTGTGTTGCATTAGCAGCTGAACATATTCCCGAAGGGGACGAACGGGATGGTTTCCTTGCTATGGTTCAGGATGGCAAGGATGCCATGTGTGAGGCCGTTCAGTCGGTTTTGGACATGGCAGATTGTGTCAGCTGGTCCATGGCGGCGAGCACCGTAATACGCAGGTTTGCGTGGTTGCGGAAGTCTGGGTTCGCTCCTGATGTGCAGTTCCGGCTCCTCAACATGGCCTTTGACGGTGAACATCTTTTTGGCCGCAAGGCTGACGAGAGCCTTGAGAGGTTGCAGAACTCCAAACCTGCAGCGAAGTCGTTGGGCGCTGCAGTTAGACAACCTCCGCCTTTTCGTCCTAGGGGACAGCAATGGAGGGGAGGTTCCTTTTGCTATTACTCGTCCTTCAGTAAAGCGAGAGGAGCTAGCAGTCAAAGGGGCCACCGTAGGAGTGCCAGAGGTGGAAACAAGGGTACTCGAGGTGCCAAGGCCGCTCGGGCAGTTGCCTCTTTGCCCTCAGGCAACGCCGCAGCCGCTACCACTCAGTCATGAGGCCAGATCCCATGGTTTGCCGGTTGGGGGAAGGCTGGCGCAGTATCTTGTAGAGTGGCGAGCCATTACTTCAGATGTGTGGGTTCTGGAGATCATAACTCACGGCTACTGTCTTCCCTTTCGGCAGAGGCCTCACGACAATCCACCTGGGAACTTCTCTTTGAAGAGTCCGGATCCGCTCCTTGCAAAGGAAATTCAAGCCCTGCTGGAGAAAGGCGCCATAGAACTGGTGCCTGTAGCGGAGAGGAACAAGGGATGGTATTCCCCTTATTTTTTGATTTCGAAGAAAGATGGGGTATTGAGACCCATCATGGACTTGGGCGGTTTGAACAAACTCCTCAGGAAGGACAAGTTCAAGATGGTGACTCTTTCTCAAGTCCTCCAGGCCCTTCAACTTCAGGACTGGTTGGTGTCTCTCGACCTCAAGGACGCTTACTTGAGGTTCGCGGTTGGCGACTCGCACTTTCAGTTTTGGGTCCTGCCATTCAGATTGACCTCCGCCCCAAGGGTTTTCACCAAGCTCATGGTGGTGGGGGCAGCGCATCTCAGGAAAGGGGGGATTCACGTCTACCCCTACCTGGATGATTGGTTGATCAAGGGGAGCTCTCCAGAGCAAGTCCTGGATCATCTGTCAGTCACCTGCCACTCCCTTCACAAGCTGGGCTTCTCCCTCAATTTAAAGAAGTTCCATTTGACACCAATGCAGCGGCTCCAGTACATCGGAGCAGTGCGCAACACATCCCTAGGGCAGGGTTTTCCTCCCCGGGTGAGGGCTCTTCACATTCAGCAGATGGTGCACAAGTTTCAACTTGCCCAGAATCTCCCAGAGTCCAAGTTCTTGAGACTACTCGGCCTCATAGCATCCTGCATCCTTCTGGTGCCAGAGGCTCGTCTGCGGATGACATCTTTGCAGTGGGCACTCAAGCTCCAGTGGTCTCAGTCCTCCGGCAGGCTGTCGGACCCTGTTCAGGTGCTGCCCTCGGTCCCCCAGGACCTTCTGTGGTGGGCCGTCGAAGGCAATCTGATGAAGGGGGCCCCATTTTGGCTGCCCTGGCCGGAGGTGACGATCGTGGCGGACGCATCCCTCACGGGATGGGGAGCTCATGCCAACGAGTTGACAGTCCGCGGTCATTGGTCTCCGTCAGAGTCCAGACTCCATATCAATCTGTTGGAGCTGAGGGCCGTCAGGCTTGCCCTGAAGGCTTTTCTGCCGATTGTGCGAGGAAAGAGTGTCCTGATTCTAACGGACAACACGATGGCCATGCACTACCTCAACAAAAGGGGGGGGGGCCAGGGTCACTTCCTCTGTGCAGGGAGGCGATGCAGCTCGAGTTCTGGGCCATCCAGCAGGAAGTTTCGATCTCGGCTGTTCATCTGGCCAGAGACGACAATGAGAATGCGGACGCTCTGAGCAGGCAGAGCACAATCTCTCACGAGTGGGAGCTGGCTCAGGAGATTCTCCTGGAGATCTTCGCCCTTTGGGGGACCCCATCAAGTGGATCTCTTCGCCTCCAGTTTCAACCGGAAGTGCGAAAGGTTCTGCTCGCGGGAATTTCCTCCAAAAGGAGCCTTAGGTCACGCGTTCTTGGTGGAGTGGTCATTCCCACTGCTGTAAGCGTTTCCTCCAGTCCCCATCATCCCGCAAGTACTGCAGAGGTTACGGAGGTTCGGTTCCCAGATGATCCTCATTGCTCCGGGGTGGGCCCGGAGGACGTGGTACCCGGACCTTCTCGACTTGTCCATCTGCCCTCCACGTCGTCTTCCCTACCGAGACGATCTGCTCTCACGAGAGGGGGGTCAGGTTCTCCATCCAGAGGTCAGATCCCTCAACCTTCACGCTTGGCTTCTGAAAGGTTGAGGTATAAGGATTGGGACCTCCCTGAAGACTTGATGGAGGTGTTGCTCTTGGCAAGGCGGCTGGCAACAAAGTCTCTGTACCGTTGCCGTTGGAGAAAGTTCTGCGACTGGTGCAGAGTTAAGAATGTGGATCCTTTGGAATGTGACATTCCCATGGTTCTGTCTTTTTTGCTTTCCTTGGCCCACAGGGGCTTGCAAGTGGGGACCATTAAAGGTTACCTGGCGGCGCTGTCCATATTTAAGCGCTCGTCTGAAGAATGTTCCTATTTTAAGATTCCTTTAATTTCTCAGTTTTTGAAAGGGCTCACTAATGTGTTCCCTCCGTCACCTTTTCTGGTGCCCGGTTGGGATTTCAACCTTGTTCTTAAGTTTCTTATGGGCGCTCCGTTTGAGCCTTTACATTCTTTCCCTTTGAGACTTTAACTCTGAAAAAGGTGTTTTTGGTTGCAGTTACTTCCGCTCGCAGAGTGAGTGAGTTACAGACTCTTTCAGTTAAGCCATCCTTCACTGTGTTTCATAAGGACAGGGTTGTCCTTAGAGTTCGTACTTTTCTTCCGAAGGTGGTTTTGGAATTTCATTTGTGCCAGAAGGTTGTTCTTCCGGCGTTCTATCCTCCTCCACATCCTGGTAAGGAAGAGGAGAGGCTCCATAGGCTTGATCCTAGGAGAGCGTTGAGCTTTTATATTTCGCGCATGTGCCGGGTCAGAGTGGACGATCAACTTTTCATTGGTTACGCTGGAAAGCGTTTGGGACAAGCTGTGACGAAACAGACTTTGTCTCGTTGGATTATTTTAGCTATCTGCGAGTGTTACCGCTTGGCGGGTAAGGACCCTCCGGCTGGCTTGCGGGCCTATTCTACCAGGGGAGTGGCTGCGTCTACTGCCATGCAGAGGGTGTTCCTATTCGTCACATCTGTGATGCAGCCACCTGGGCTTCAGTACATACTTTTGTACGGCACTACTCCCTCGATTCCATCCGAGGGCAGGATCTGGCCTTTGGCAAGGCAGTCCTTTGTTCCGCAATTTAATTGGGCATACTAAATTTGTGTCCTAAATTCTTTTCCCACCTCCTTGCTTGGTACTGCTTTGGGAGTCTGTCATAGATATGGAATAGGTCGGAGGACCCAATCCCCTCGAAGAACAAGTTACTTTCCTACCTGGTAATGTTCTTTCGATGGAATGGTCCGACGACGTATTCCATATCGCTCCCTCCCTACCTTCCCCGCTGCAGAATGCCTTTTGCGATTACAGCTTGCGTTCCGCAAGGCCTTGTGTGTCTGACTGGCAGAAAACTGGTGGCACACGTTCTGGGGGAAAAAACTACAACTGAGGCTATGGGCGTCGTGCGTCCTGCTTATCACATCGGGTGACGTCGGCCGTCTGAGGAGGTCCTCGGGGACGGCGCATCGACGTCATCGACGCAGGATGCAGACACCGAAGATTTTCCGAAGCAGCACAGCTGTGGACATTACCTGTCATAGATATGGAATACGTCGTCGGACCATCCCATCGAAAGAACTTTATCAGGTAAGAAAGTAACTTGTTCCTCTTTAACATTCTGGCACTTCTCACCCTGTGAGGTGACGATCTCACGGACACAGCATTGTCCCTCATCCCTCCTCTCCAGCCAAGCTAACATTTTGCCAGCTTTGTCCCCAAGCTCATATATTCTTGCTCTAGAATCCCAATGGGATTGTTTGGCATTATCTAACATTAAGTTTCGGAGGCGCTCCTTGGCTCGTTTAAGGGACCCTTGGGTCTGAGGGGTTGGGTCTAGGATGTGTTTATTCTCCCACTGAGTCATCTCCTCCTGCCTCTGTTATCTTCCGGAGTCTTTCCTTCCTTTTATTCACTGTCCAGAAGACACACACTCTCCGCAGCACAGTCTTATAGGCCTCCCATATTGTTACTGGGTTGCTTTCCCCAATATCGTTCTCGAAGTATTTGGTGGAGACTTCAGTAAGGCGGTCCACCAGTTTGGGGAAGCCAAGATAGTAATTGTCCAGTCTCCACGTTTTAGGGGGAGTTATGCCCTGCAACGCATTTCCACCAACAGAGGTGAATGGTCCGAGACACCACGAGGAAGTAAGTCTGCCGACATTACTCTAAAGAGGTCTATGTGCGGGAGGAAGAGGTAGTCAAGCCTGGAGAGAGAGCCATGGGCTCCCGAGTAGAATGAATAACCCCTAGTTCCCGGGTGTAGTTCCCGCCACACGTCGCAGAGGCCTAAGGCGGATACAAAATTAAATAGCTTTGTGGAGGTGTTTGGGTTGCGTTGTCTGAGATAGGTGCGATCCATGGCATTGCACATGACATCATTAAAGTCTCCTCCCGGGAACCACTTATCAAGTTGATATTTACCCATAAGGGTATTCAGTTTGTCTAACAGTTCCTGTCCCAGTCCAGGTAGGGAGTATATTGAGACAAAAGCACATTTTTCACCCCAAAGTGTTCCTAGGATTAAAACATAGCGACCCCGAGGGTCTTGTTCTAAGGCAAATGGGATGCGTTTATGTAAAAGAATGAGGGTTCCCTGGATCCCATTGTGTATGCCGCATGAAAGGCAGCCCTGTAGTTGGCTCTCTGGAAGAGAGTATAGTGTGATCCCGCAAGATGTTTCAGTTAGCAGGGCCACGTCGGGGAGGGGGGTGTCTACTAAGTAATTGCTTGACCAGGCGTCTTTTGATCGCAGAGCCCATCTCATTTATGTTCCAGGTAAGCACTTTGAGAGACTTGGGACGGTCAGTCGATAGCGACTGGGATTGTGGTGGTGCCATCTAGCATGCCTGTTAGAGAGTTGAGCGGATGTCTTGCGGGGGGTAAGGACCCCTTGTGTGGTGATGTAGTATAACTTGTGCCGAAAGTGGTGATTGGATTGCTGTCTGAACATCCTGTGGCCCCAACTAACCAAAAGCTATAGAAATTCTTGAAACCTGCATGGGTGCAGTGCAGTGGTCCTAAGGCAACAAAAAACCCTTCCAAACGTACCCCTCCCTCACCCTCCCCATACTCCACCCCAACACGAAGTACCTGTCGCCCAAACATCGCGGACACACAAAAGAAGTAGGGTGTCATCTTAACAGTCCCTGATTGAAGTAAACTAAAGAGGTTGGGGGGGGGGAGGCTTCCCCAGACGTGAAGGTAGTAAACCCCCGCTTGCCGCATTGTAGGTGTGTGGAATGCCTAATGTAAGTTACCGGGACGTTCTTCAGCGCAGTCCGTAGAATGGTTTCATACTTGCCGGTAGGTTCTGGACCTTCAGTGGGGATCGGGCCGGGGGTCAGTCCCCGACGTCCGCATGTTGATCCGGTAGTGGGGGCTGGGCCGGTGCCTGGCGTTGGTCCGCTGGTGGTCTGGGGTTTCTGCTCCTGTTAGCTTGAGGTGCAGACCAGTCCCCTTCTATATGCTGCTCTGCCCAGCGCCACGCTTCCTTAGGGTCGTTAAAGTGGACTGTTGTACCTTTATGGTATATTTTGAGTTGAGCAGGCCATATTTAACTCCTATTGTTTGAAGTTGCCTTTTGAGCTTTTTTTTGACAAAAGGATTGTCTCGCCTTCTGTACTTCCCCCGTATAATCTGGGAAGAAGGCTATCCTGGACCCGTTGAAGGTGATTGTGCCTTTGGTTCGTGCCAGCTGTAAGCGTGCATCTCGATCTCTATAGTTTAGCAGCCTCGCTATCACAGTTCGTTGGTGGGGGGTGCCGGGCACTGGTCTGCCTGTGGGCACGCGGTGTGCTCTCTATAGAGAAAAATTTGGAGAAGGATTGCGAATCGTACATCTCTGCTAGCCACTACTCCAGGAAGAGTTGTCTGAGGAGGGATACATCCAAACTTATTCCGTCCATCTTTAGTTCCATTGATGATCGGGAGTCCGCTATGGCGGCCATGACGTCTCTTAGGGAAAGCATGTGTACAGGTTCTGTCTCGCCAGAGGGCAGCGGCTGGAGTTCGGGGGACTGTGGTGGGGGGGGACAGTGTATTGGTCAATCCTGTTTTGCATGGTGACTTTGTTAACTTTTTTCTTCCTCATGCTTGCTGCCAGGCCCTGCAGGCGTGATCCGGTAGCGAGGTTTCTGTCTTGATGATCGGGAGGCCTGTTGCCCACAGGTCGATCTCCACTTGGTAACTCTGTCAGGGTAGTGGGCTTTCTGCAGTTCTGCGGAGGGGGGGGGTATAGTGTGGTTCTATCCCTGTTGTTGGCCCCAGGTCGGTGACGGACCGCGGTGTCAGACTTCTATTTGCAGCTATGATGATCAGCTCACCCCCCCCCACCGCTCTCGTTGGTTGCCCATGCAGGAGGTTGGTGTTCTTTCGGTTGGCTATTTGCCCTGTTGTAAGATCTGCTCTCCCCTAAGCAGCCCGGTGTCTCCTCAGTAGAGATTCAGCTTTTCTGAGGGCAGGGGTTTACTATGGGTCTGCCCCCTGTTGTCGGCCTCCCTGCCTCTCTTCTATTTGTTGCTGTGATGCCAGGCTTACCTCCTGCCGCTCTCGGTCACTGGAGGCGCTAGAAGGTATCCCGGAAGGTCGATGTTCTCTTCATGGGTTGTACACACTGTTATGCAGCTTCTCGCCCCTCGGTACCCCCAAGTCTCACCAATGGTGTTTAGGCTTTTCTGAGTGGGGGGGAGAGGGTCGTGGTATGGTTGTATCCCCAGTTCAGCACGGTAACAGTCCAGACCACCACACCACTGTTCGCCGCTGTAGTGCTTGGTTCGCCCTACGGCGCTCTTGGTGGCCAGGGGCGTTGGTTGGTATCCCAGGAGGTCGGTGCCGGGTCCGTGCACCGAGCTATAGAAGTGTCAGGCACTATCACTGCATCCCCGGGCACTCAGGCTCTTGGTTCGCAGTTAACCCAGCATGGCCCAGCGAGTAGGATTGTGGCTCTGGCCTTTGTCAATGCGCCTTCTGGCCGCGTAATTATTTCTGTTGGTTGGATTCCAGTGGTTCTTTGGCCTCCCGCACAGTGTGGTGTGCTCCGGGGCAGGAGAGTCCGGTGCAGCTTGGGGATCCTCCTGGTCGGGAGAACAGAGGGGCTGGGCTCCGAGTCCGATGCAGGCACTCACCGGTAGAGCAGCATCTGCTGCCGCTGTGCTGATCAGTTGGGCTCCTGCCTTCGCGCACCCGGGTGGGCGGCCAGGACTCAGCCGTGTCGAAGTCTTTTGGTTCACCGCCTCCACTCCTCGGAGCACGGTCGCCCTGCTGCGACCACGAGCGGATGTCCACCGCCTCAGTCTTTGTGCCAGGGGACTACCACCATGCCCCAGTGCCTTAGCCCCTCACTGTGGCAGGCAACAAGCCGGTGGGTTGGCGATCAGTCACCGAGCAGCGCTGCCCCGGTCCTCGCTCAAAGCGCACCCAGTTCTCCGGCAGCCCTCTTGATTGCATGCAGGTCGGCGTCCGCACCAGTCTTCACCCGCCTCCAGTTCCTCCAACCGGCGCGTTTCTCTGTGATTTTAAGCACAGAGGCGCCCCAAGGTGCCACACTTCGACAGGTGTATTTTGGGGGTTGGCAGGTACGGAATGCAGGCGTTACGAACAGGATATCAGCTGCAGTCGCAGGAGCTCAGGAGACTAATGTCTATCTCATCTCGCAGCTGGCCACGCCCCCTATAGGAATTTTTAAAGCACGCGGTCACCCATAGGTATCATGGCGCAAAAGAGGAAGGTCACTAATCCACTGACCCAACAGCATCAGCCATCTAGAACAGATGTTTTTGAAGCCTTTCTAAAAGCCAAGTGATTGGAAAGATTTTTCATTCCCAATGGGAGGCCATTCCATAGCCGGGCAGCGGCCAACGAGAAAGCCTGACCACCAATACGCGAGTGGCGAAAGGATGGCACGCATAGCAGACACGCTGACTCAGATCGCAGTTAGCGGTTAGGCAGATAACGGGTAAATTTAGCCTGCAGATTTTCAGCACCCAGATTGTGCAGTGCCCGATGGACAATGCACAGTGCCTTAAACCTGATGCAGTGATCCACAGGAAGCCAGTGCAGGGAGCGCAGCACAGGCGAAATATAGGCCCCATAAGGAATGCCTGTAGTCACCCGCGCAGCCAGATTTTGAAGGCGCTGGAGCCGCTGGACTATGCCGTTCAGCTGAGCCAGATAAAGGCATTGCAATAGTCCAGACGGGTCAGTACCCTAGCCGCAACTGCAGGAGGCCACAATGCGACTGGCAGCAGGGGAGAGGGGAAGCACCTTTTTCAGTATTTTAAGATGGAAATGGCCAGTTTGGCACAACACCGACACTTGAGCATCCATGGAAAGAGAAGCCGACATGACCATTCCCAAATTCACTTTAGCCGCTGGGATAGGAAGAGGGCTGAGAGAGGATGACAGAAAGAAGACACTCAGAGAGAAGGATCGGGGGGTGGGGGCAACCACCAACACCTCAGCCTCAGTCCGGTCTCCATTCAACTTCAGCCAATTGCGGCTCTTCCAGTCTCCCACAGCCATCAGGCACTGATGAAGACACGACTACACCTCAGCCTGATCAAGATTTAAACGGATCTGAGTGTCGTCGGCATATGAATAGCACCTGACGCTGAGGGATCGGATGAGACGCAGAAATGGCCAGATATAGATATTAAAAAGAATAGAAGACAAGGCGGAGCCCTATGGCACCCCACAGCCCCAAAGGCGGGAGAGAAAGGATCGGAGTTCTATCTGCCTGGAACCAAGAGATGCAGGCTAGCACTTGCCCAGAGATTCCAATCTGGGCCAGACAGGACAGCAGGTTGAGGTGGTCAACAGTGTCAAATGCCGCTGACAGATCAAGTAAAATAAGGGCACCAACCCCCTCCCCCTGAGTTGTTGATAGCCAATGTGATCGCCTTCAAAAGCTCAGGGGCGATGTTCTTCATAACTGCCAGCGGAACCACATCCGAGGGGGCACCTGATTTAATTTGTTGAGTGGCAGTAGATACCATTAGTTCAGTAAAGAAAGGAAAGGATGACCAACCTTCCGACACAGTCATGCCACTAAGACCAGATGGGCCAATCTCAGAGGTCGCAACTGATTTGGCTGCTGAACTATTGGCTAGAATAGTCTCAATTTCCGTGGTAAAGAACTGTGACGACGAGTCAGAGTTCCTGAGAGGGACTTATAGTTGTGACATGTTTAGCCGAAGATGACAATGATTTTACCACAGAAGAGCTTTTGGCTGGCACAGAGATGTCTCGATTTTCTGGCCAGATAGGATTTCTTAGCCGCTGTAATAGCAGCAAAATATGCAACTGAGCATGCTTTATACTGGGCTCTGAGATCAGAATCATAGGCCATCCGCCATTTCCGCTAAGCCGAAGTTTAAATCGAGTGACTTTAAGCTGTATGGAAAACCATGGTTCTGACAGAACCCTATGTGGCTGAATAAGTCGTAGCAGGCCAGTTAATCTGCTGCTTCACGTAGTGAACAGGAGAGCACAGAGAGGGCATCAGCAGAGGCTGCCCTACATTTTGCTTTGACTAAAGAGACCAGACTTTGTAAGTCTGTCGAGCGCCAGCAGCGCTGCCACACTCTAGGTGTTGGATTCTAAGGCTGTGGCTGGGTTATTTTGAGCATACAAGTCACCAAATAAACCAACTTGTGAGTGGGCCCTAAGACAAGGTGTTGCAAATCAAGATCAATCAAACTGTCAAAAAATAAATCAAGGGTTGAGGACAGTTAAATTTCAGATTGAAATCGCCCAACACAAACAAATGCTTGTGTTTTATTTGGAAGTCGGCGACAAAATCAAGAAAAGGTTCCAGAAAGCCAACATGCAAACCCGGGGGGCGATAAATGATCAAAAAATGACAAGTAAAACGAGAGGAGATGACAACTCTCAGTATTAGAGCTTCCATCTTCCATGGCTAAGAAATGAATACAGCAAAGCTGCGTGACTATATAGTTAGATTTAAAAATACCTGCTACCCACTTGGGGTGAGAGCCAGTCACAATGAATGATTCTATGTTCAGCTGGAATAGCCTGAGCTAACACAGGAGCCTAGGTCTCCTGTAACCAAGTCTCAGTGAGACAGAGGAGAGCAGGGCGGCGATCAGACAAAAGATGATAAATCTCATCCGTATGGGCTGGCAATGAGCGTGTGTTGAGCAACATCACTAGGCAATCCATTGTACTCTGATCCGGCTGAGCCAGTCGATGCTAGCACGGTGGCAGACCAGGAACAGAGCAATCCTTCCACCCACAAGGAAACGAGGTGTCAAAGGGTGCTAGCATCAGAAGTTCCCTCCTAGAATAATAAAGAGCTTTACCCTGCTCAACCGTTGCATGGACGGGTACAGGCAGTCTTGCCTTAAGCATGCCTTTGCGTACTGATGACGCCTGCTGCACCCGCACATATGATGCCGCTGAGGATATGGGTGAGGAACTCCCGCTCCTAGCAACTGAAACAGGACTTACCGTAGCCGCGGTGTCCTAAGAATCACTTGATGCAGCAAATGAATCAAAATACCCACAACAGCGGAGATCAGTACTAGAAGCACTTATAAATTGCAACTTACAATTTAAAATAATAAAGCAGTTATAACCTACAACGTGCTAATTAAAAGACACATAGATAGCAGCGCTGAGGGGCTTTATATGGCTGTCCTAGGGAAGGAGTAGCCTCACCTCTCTAATTGCACTGGCAAACGAACCCGCACATATGATGCCGCTGAGGAATGGGCCGAAGCGAGGAACGCCAGCTCCCAGCAACAGAAAGAGGACTGACCGCAGCCGCGGCGTCCTAAGAATCGCTCAATGCAGCAAATTAATCAAAATACCCACAACAGCAGAGATCAGTACTAGAATCACTTATAAAATGCAACGTACGATTTAAAATAATAAAGCAGTTATAACCTACAACTTGCTAATTAAAATACACGTAGATAGCAGTGCTGAGGGCTTTATATGGCCGTCGTAAGGAAGGAGCAGCCTCACCTCCCTTGTTGCGAACAGAAGCAGCCTTTACCAGTGATGAAGTTTCTGATTCTTGTGAATCTGCCTAGAATCGCATGCTGTGCATATAGTCTGACATCTAGTGGTCGCAGAGTTTTGCATCTTTTTTTGAAGATCGAAAAGGGGCGTTGACGTGAGCGTGACTGTAACACTATCCATGAAGTGTAGTGTACCCAAAATCCATCACGTGTTGAGGTCCCACCAGATTGTTTTTTCTACCTATCTAGTCAGTCACACAAATGCAGAGCTCGTAAGAGTTAATATTGCTGATCCAATTCTTAAGCGGTTTGCGCTTACCTTTTCGACCACTACTTGATGCTTGATCCTGCCTCTCCGATGATCCTTCTACTGACTGTTTGGCGACTTTTTCCATGCGGCCTTGGCCCTCTGGCCTGGCCTCACAGAAGGAAGAGTGGGCCCCTGTTATTACTGACTTTCTCTCGATGAATGCCTCTTCTTTGCTCCTCCCCTTTTTTTTGGTATGGCTGTCGTTTCTTCTGCTATGGAGAGGACGCCTTTTTAAATTCTGCCTGTCTTGGAACGGCACATTTCCTTGGAAAGATGCCCATCGCAAATGCAATTTTTGCCTCCCTCATGATCACGAGCGGCATTGCAATTTCTGCCCACTTTTTCAGCTCAAGACCTTAAAAGACAGGCGCAAATGCCACCAGCAGTGCGATGGAAAGTTGCACGCCGGCGACAAGGGCACCCACACAACACCTACACGTAAGCACACCACCCCCTAAACTTTCCTCTATGGATCCACTGAGAAAGCAGTCGACACCCAAGGGCCCGTCTAAAACCTCGCCGGGCCCTCTGAACCTTGTGGTTCAATGCCCTCTACGCAACCGCCATCACGGCCTAGCGATGGCGACAGGTCTTCCGTTTACAGCGGGCGCTCGTTCTAAATGATGCGGTAGCGCTGAGAGATATGCTGAAGCAGGTCCATTCGTCAAACGCTCCTGAAGCTTCGGGAGAAGCTTTCTAAAGCCTGTTGACATGTTTCTGACCCCAAAAAGGCCTCCCATTTACCTGAAGACAATTCGCCGGCCTTTCTCCTGATGATTCAGGCTCCTCTAGGTGGACCAGAGATAAATTTGAGGCCTGTATGGTGAAAATGGTTGAGTTTATTAATTTCTTCGGCTATTTTGATGATATTGTCAAACGCCGTAGGTCGGTCTGATTCATGTCCTGTCCCTCAGAATACAATATAAAAGGGTACCTGTAACACTGAAGGTCCTCCAGGTACGAGTCAGAGATGAACAAAAATTGACTTTAGCTATGAGGTTGGAAAGAACACACTTATTACACAAATTATTTATTACAAAAAACCAATTCAAATTACATATACTGTTTACTTATAAAAAACCCATATACATTTCAATATTTCAACATCACAAAATTAATTCCACATATTTACACATGTTCGCAAGCTCACATCCAAATCAATTCTACAATTACATGGGTTATCAATTCCATAAAACCCTTTCAACAAACAAAAAATCTATAAATTCTTCACACCCTTCCAAAATACAAGTGTGTCCGTCTGTTAAATAGCACAAAACCGCTTATCAGCATTGTCTAGAAGTGTTTCGGTCTGTATAAGGGGCTTTTGATGTAGCCTTGAGTTAACCTGACCTCCTTCAGGACGATAGGCTGGGTGTCAATGACGCCTCAGCCTTACACTCCAGTGGAAGAGGTCTTCAAAAACAGTATAAAAAAAACAATGCATCCTAGTTGCAAACCAACCTCTTAAATTATAACAGAACGTCACACATTAGTTGTGCGTACAATTGTTAGGTCATTATGTTTACATTCGCCTCCAATATGAATTTGTGGAGGTAGTGTAAACCCTCAGAAGTCAGACTCCTTTCACCAGGTGCACAGTTTGCATCCTTGGAGAAGAATACCATCCTCAGGTTCCCCAGGTGGATGTATGTCTGGATGGCCCAGATGACCCCGGCCAGGATATCTATGTCCCCGACCCTAGCCATGCTGCTCGGGTCCCTGCCTCCCAAGACCCAGACTGGGACCCTACAGATGATCCGGATATGTGGCACTCTACACCTCCAGATGACCAAGGTGTGAAATAAATGTTGGGATGCTTCTCCTGTCGCTCAACCCAGGGACTAGTCGCCCATCGACTATATAAAATGCTTTTAAACAACCTTCTTAAGGCGGCTGATCATTTTAAAATCACCATCCAAGAAGCCATCCCTGACTCGGGCTTCGTGGATAACATCCTTAAATAAAAAGTCCTGGTCGAACTCTGTGAATAAACACATAGCCCCCTCTTTATTAACACCCTCGCTCACTCGTACACTTAACCATCGAGTGGAGAAGATGTTTCGCCCTGCGCCATCAGATCCTCTGTATATCAGGGGCCACCCTGTCCCAGATTCCCTAGTCATCACAACAAAAGTGAAAAGGGCAGTAGTGCCACTATCCTCGTCAGTTTCCTCCAGACAAGGATGGCAAAAGTTGTACTTTTGCAAACGTGTCTCTTTGGAAACGTGTCACCACCTCCGTCGACTTTCAATGGGGACTTGTCCTCGAGGGCCTCTAGTGTGTCCCGCAACCAGCCCGCACCCAACTTCTAGCCGTAGTTGCAGAAAGACAGGCGGCCATGCAAAATATTCTTAAACACACTAGACCCTGCTGAGACAACAGGGATGCCCTCACATAAGGCACTTTTCTAAACCGCCACGCCTGGCTGAAGAACTCTGGATTGAAGCCAGAAACTCTGGCTTCCCTCATCAATAAACCTGTGGAGGATGCTGCCCTTTTCGGTAAGGCTGTCAATGAGGCATGGGAGACCGCTAAAAAGGAGCATGAGGCTTTACCTAAAATCACTTCATGAGATCTCGGCCAATCCCTTCCTCCAGCGAGGAGCTTTTAATACCCGCCAGCCCTTTGGCGGGGCAGTCTTTCTCGCGCTCCCCATCGAGACAATACGGTTTAGGAGGAACCCATTGGTCTTCCGGTCAGGGCACCTCCAGTGGATTTCAGTCCCCACAACAGCGGGGAATTTGATGAGGGAAGGAACTCTGCTTCCAGAGGCTCCCCAGCCTCAACCACTAAATGACTCGGCAGCACGGGTCCCCTTTCATGTTTCCCCGGTTGGGCGATGTCTGACATCTTTTACCCACCCATGGGAGTGGATCATTTCCGATCCGTGGATACTCAAGACCGTCGCCCATGGGTACTACATCGAATTCCTCCAGCCAACCCACTACCATCCACCCAGGAGCAGATTACTGTCATCAGAGCATCTGCAAATCCTGTTGGAAGAGGTCCAGGTCCTAATAGAAAAGGGAGCCTTCGAAGTTTCCGCTCATCACTGGGTAAACAAGGATATTTATTAAATATACTTCCTTGTACCCAAAAAAGATCTAACCATGCGCCCTGTTTTAGATTTGTGTCCTGGGAATAAATGTCAAACCTCAAAGGTTCAAGATGACCACTCTTCAGGAAGTAATCCCCCTGTTCCAACAGGGGGATTACATGGCTATGTTGGAAATGAACGATGTATACTTTCATATTTCAATGTTGCCAGGGCACAGAAAGTACCTCTGGTTTATGATAGGACATCCACCATCAGTTAAAGGGTCTCCCCTTTCGCATTGCCTCAGCCCCAAGGGTGTTTACAAAGGTACTAGGCGGTAGCAGCGGCTCACCTGCTCACGCAGTCCATCCCAGTGTATCCTTACCTCGGCGACTGACTGATAGCCGGAGACTCCTACGAAACATGTCTGGGGAATACCCAGAAGATGGTAGATCTCCTTTTCAATCTAGGGTTCTCCATCAAAGAGAAGAAATAGTCTGATCCCGAGCCAAGTCAAACAGTTTTTGGGGGCCCTGATTCAGACAGGGTTCAAAACATGTTGTTCCAGATCCCTCAATATGTAGCCAGTCGCCAGGCAACCGTACGCAAAGCCATGCAGCTGCTGGGACTTATGGTGTCCTGTGACGTCTTAGTTCCACACGCCCCATTCAGGAGTGGCTCTCGAGTGAATGGGGTTAATGCAAGGGACAGTGGGACAATCTAGTGGTTGTCTCAACAGCCCTCGTTCAGTCCCTGCAGTAATGGTCAAAGGAGAACTTGCAGGGGAGACCCTTTACCACCCCCACACTAGAGACCACTCTCACCACGAACTCATCTGTCGGAGTGGGAAGCTCACCTCCTTCAACAGCGCACGGCATGTGGTCCCCATCAGTCGCATCCACTCATATCAACCTGTTGGACCTACTCGCAATGTTCAAAGCCCTAAAGGCCTTCCTAGCACATCATCAGGGGAAGACTGTTTTGATCCTTACAGACCGTACTACAGCCATGTACTATCTGAACAAACGAGGGGTCACCCACTCTCTAGGGCTAGCCAAACTGTCCCAGAACATTTGTAAATGGCCAGTCAAACACTTATTCCTACTATCGCAACATGTTCCTTGCAAACACAATCTTCTGGCAGACGTGTTCAGCAGAGACTTGCACCTACCCGTAGAACACGAGTGGCATTTGCAAGAGCACATTCTGCTTAATGTCTTTGCAGAATGGGGTTTTCCAGACATCGACCTGTTTGTGACTCTGGAGAATGCCCAGACCATGCCTCCAGGTTCCCTCCGAGGCAGTCAAATTGGAGCGGTCTCTGGATAACGTGGTCAGGGAGATTTGCCTACGCTGCTTCCCTCCTTACCCCCGTCCCAATTCCCGTTTGCAGCAGGATTGTGCATAAGATGCACCAGGAACAAGTCACTATGATCCTGGAGGCTGCAATGTGGGTTTGACGGCCATGGTTCTCTCAGCTCATGAGAAAATCAGTCTCCCTTCCCAGGAAACTGCACTGCCTGTACAACCTGCTGTCACAAGACCTAGGGAAAACATTACATCCATGCCCCCAAACACTCAATTTAGTAGCTTGGCTCCTGAAGTCATTGGGCACCTCCAACTACCTGACAGATGTATAGACCTACTTGGAGAGGCACAGAAACCTAACACCAGGCATTGTTACTCCAATACATGGATAAGTTTTGTCATTTGGTGTAATATTAAACAAGTCCCGAGTCTAAAAGGTGTGCTAGAGCATACCTTTTAGACTCTGGACTTGTTTTTAATTCCATAAAGGGCCACCTTGCCGCCCTCTGTGTATAACACATCTCAGAGCAAGGTTTCATGGTGGAAGATTCCTATGATTAAGGCCTTTGTGGAAGGGTTAAAGAGACTTCACCCTCCTATTTCCAACCCACCGCCCGGAGGGGACTTGAATGTTGTCCTCACAAGATTAATGGACCTCCTTTTGAACCAATATATAAGGCTAGTCTTAAGACCCTTATGTACAAGATTGCCTTCTTGGTGGCCATTACCCCTCTAAGGAGAGTTGGTGAACTGCATGCTTTCTCAGTTCAGGACCCATTTGTGACTACACAAAGTTAAGGTGGTTTTTCGCACTCGCCTGCGTTTTGTGCCTTAATTCATCTCGAAGTTCCATGTGAACCAATCATTCGAACTTCTTACTTTATTTCAGAATCCCACCAACTCAGCTGAAAGAAGCCTCCATACAATAGATTTTAGGACAGCGGTCGTATACTACCTTGAAAAACTATTCTTTGTCGGGTAGAGAAGGGGACCCTGTCTCGAACTAGTCTATTTACAAATGGATTGTTAAATGCATCGCACTGTTACTCTCTGGCCAAGAGAGACTTGCCCTTTACTCCTAGAGGTCACTCTACTCTGGGCACAGGTGCTACCATAGCATTCATTGCAAATGATCCTCTAGATTCTATTTGCAAAGCAGCAACTTGGAGTTCTGTTCATACATTCACCCAACACTACTGATTACACACACATTCTCAGGTGGGACAAGCAGTGCTAAGACATCTTTGCTACTGTTCCTTCACACATCCCACCGCAACCTCCTGGTACTGCTCGCTAGTCTATGCACAGCATATGATTCCAAGCAGATTCACAAGCATCAGCAGACATACATTACTCCCCGTAATCGTATTTGATGATTGTATCTTCTTAGATTCACATACGCCCTCCCCTTTTGGAGTAGAAGAAACATAGACATCTTACACCTTCTTTTGTACTAAACCCCGCTTGTGTAAGTCTCCCTCGCGGCAGTAATAAAAACACTGGTGGGACCTAGACGCATCAAGGATTTTGGGTTCATTACACGTCACATTAGGGGTAGTGTTAGTCACGCCCATGTCGACGTCCCTTTTCGATCTTTGACAAAAAGATGCAATCCTCTGCGATTACCACTAATGTCAGACTATATGCACAGCATGTGAATTTAAGCAGATTCAATCATCAGAAATACGATTACGGTGAGTAATGTAGGTCTTGTCACAACAGATGTTCTATGTAGAGCATTCCTAAAGAACACTATCTGAAATTATTCTCTGTGCCAGAAGATGTTGATACCTCTGCATCATCCCTACGGTTGTGAGAAAATTGCTTCCAGGCAAACCCATTCTTTACAGGATAATCTATTCCCTGGCTCCGTAGGAAAGGGAACGACTACAGAAGTACACATACTGTCTCCTCAAAAGCTACGTAGCAACTTCTCAGTCACCAGCAGGGGCTCTCTTTTTCATGCCTAAGGGCACGTTCTGGCCATGTATCGATTACTTTCATCTCATTGAGATCAGGTGCAAGGATTGACACTCCTTGCCCTTAATGTGCAACATTCTGGAGTCACTCCAGTGATTTACTGTATTTACTAAACATGACTTACCCAGTGCTTACCCTATCGGCCGGATCAAAGAAGGAAAACAATGGAAAACTGCCTCAAGAGACTTGTGAGTAAAGCCCTTTGGCTTATGTAATGCCCCTAGTATTTTTCAACGTTTTATGGATTCTACATGTTCTGACAGTTTAGGAATCTCCGGCTTGGTGTATTTAGATGACATTCAAGTGAATAAAAAAAAAAATTGGGAAAATTGGGCATTTATATCTCCCTTCATACCGGAGTCCAGCCTCTAAGTGCAAGACCGGGTATCCCAACAATGCTGCTCAGTTTTGTCTTGCTTCTAAGACAAGCAAGTTGCTATTGAGCTACCCTTTCAACAAACCTTCCGCTTCTTTGGAGATTCATAGACATGTTGGCAAATTATTATTCTGTGTGGCAACACACCACATTTTTCGACTTCAGAAGGACTTCTTCCTATGGTATATAATCGGTAACACTGGAGAACATAAACTGCCCATAAACTGTGTGAGATAAGTAGGAACAAAAGCTAGAGACCGAGTAAAAATACCAGGTCTCACAGCCGCTCTCAATGGCGCCCAGACACGATCTGGTATGCTTTCAAAGTTCAAAAATGTAATTCTTTTTCAAGTATCAAAAGGTCAAAAAATATGAAATAAAGAGGAAGTCTGTTGGTTTTCAAATAGTAATTTATCCGAAGAAAAAACAAAGCTGTCAATAATATCTTAGTGAGGGAGCAGTTGCCGCAACTCATATGTAATACAGACTAAAGCCAATGCATTTCGGAAATAATTCCTTCAGGCCAAATCTAGTCAATTGCACATAAACAACAAAATGCACCAATGTCAACATAACAATTACATATATTTGTGAAAATAATAGCGATGTCAACATACCCGTCAGTAGAGTTTCCAGAAGGATTAAACGAGAAAAAATAGATAGAAATAATAAGTAAATTGTATGGTAGATAACAAAAACCGACAGATGTGTAAGAAACTGTGGTTACCTTAATAGCATTGAATAGATGAGAACGTTCGTTGTCAATGCCCACAGCAGCATTGGTCGCAACGATGAGGCGTGGTTGCAGCAGCTATATTGATAAACACAATCGTGTTAACAAATGAAATCTAATGAAGGGAAGGGTTCAGTGTGAGTGAGACAGCGTAACGAACCGGGATTTCAAACGGT
Source organism: Ambystoma mexicanum (assembly GCF_040938575.1). Lineage (NCBI taxonomy): Eukaryota > Metazoa > Chordata > Amphibia > Caudata > Ambystomatidae > Ambystoma > Ambystoma mexicanum. Next base: position 924,883,034 of record NC_090933.1, on the reverse strand, counting down.
GGTTTGCAAATATTGCAATCGTGTCTCATACCTCTGAGCTCACCGAGCAGGAGAAAGCTCCTGAGTGCAGTTGTCGGGCTGAATCTCAGAATGCCGTGTTAGGCGGTTGCCAGGGCTACGGCTAATTTATACTGCACGTGACTGACACGCGCCATTGGGCGGCCGACGGTCACGTAGCAGAGTGTAAGGCAGGTGTGGGCCTGCACAGTTAAGAGAAGTATATAATTTACGGGCATACCAGTATCATGTTCTGTGTGAGAAATAGATCTAGCCCAAAATCACGGAAATCACTGAAGATAATACATGGAAATAGAAAAAATACTCGAGTGTTAAAGGGACCACAATGGGGTTCGTTGTGAACAGAAAGAAAACAACTTGGCATATCAAGTTACATAAAAGACAACTAACAATAAGTAAATAAAAACGTAAATTAACCTGGGGCTCGTTTGTGGCACTCCTAATGAGGGATGCTTAAACTTTAGCTGGTACATTAATTTCGCATCAGAAAGGAAGATAGTGCATGGAATGACATAAAATCAGCAATGGTTGAAAGTACGACACAACCTCGTCGCGGGCGGTGTCGCCCATTACAGGCGGCACCTTGGGTCCCAGACCAGGGTCCGGGACTTGCAGTAAGGTTGTTATTGAGGTAACACAGTATCCAAGATGTTACAAGTTGTAGAAAACATGTTGGTCAATTAACATGGAAACAGAACAGAGTCAACAACAAACTTCACGCTTGAAGTGCATCTACATGTCAATGGGATGAATACAGATGTCGTGATGTTTCAAACCAGATTCATATGTAACAGTGGTAATTAATCTCTTCATTCAAACCATTCGGGACCAGACTACAGAGTTTATCTATCCAAAATGTTTCCCTTCGGTTTAGGCTCAAGCCTAGATCTTCGTGAGGGTTATTTCTGGTTAAGACCTCCAACACCAGAAACTTAATCTGTGAAAGGTTGTGGTTATTTGAGGCCCAATGACGGGCCACGGCTGAGTTCGGATTGGAATTCCGGATGCAGGACCGATGTTCATTCCACCGTATCTTGGCAGCTCCGGTGGATTGGCCCACATAATATTTTCCACAAGGGCATTTAATACCATAAATGATGCTGGTGCTGTCGCAGGTGCCAAATGTCTTAAGAAAAATCGTCTCGCCTGTTGGTGGGTGGAAAATAACATTCCCTTTTACTACAGAGTTGCAATAGATGCAGTGTAAGCAGGGTTATGTGCCAGTACGGGGTGTGGTCAATTTTTTGGAGGGTAATCTCGTCTGTACTAGTTCATCCCGTTTGAAATCCCGGTTCGTTGCACTCTCACTCACAATGAACCTTTCCCTTCATTAGATTCCATTTATAAAACCGTGTTTCCGATGTAAACACTGGGAACCAGGTCCCTGGCCCTATCCAAGGAAGCCCAGGATCTGTGGCATTGGGCCGTCGCCCAACGGATGTTTCTGGTGCCTCTTCATCTGGCAGGAATAAAAAACACGATCGCTGACTCACTCAGCAGGGAGCTGCGCTCGTGCCACGAGTGGGAACTACGCCAGGATCAAGTAGATCGACTCTTCTGACGATGGGGCGAACCCCAAATCGATCTCTTCGCGACGAATTCCAAGTGCCGGAGGTTCACCAGCAGGTTTCCCCTAGCCGAGGAGCATGGGCGATGCTTTCTCGTTCCCCTGGGATGGCCTTTTTCTTTTTGCATTCCCTCCGCTGCCGTTGCTGCTCCGGCTCATCAACCAGATCAAGAGGTCCCGGTGCAGGATGATCCTCGTCGCACCGGCGTGGCCGAGACAGATCTGGTTCCCGGACCTTCTGGACTTGTCAACGTCAACACCAGTCAAGCTGCCGATGGACGCAGACCTTCTCTCCAGAGAAGGAGGCGCCATTCTTCGCCACAACCCGGAGTCGCTGAACTTGCAGACCTGGCTCCTGCAGCACTAGAGTTTGGAGGGTACGACATCCCGGCCGACTGCAGAGAGGTTCTTGCAAAGGCCAGGGCGTCCTCAACTCTCAAGTGCTACGGACATAAAATAAAGAGGTTCTCTATCTGGTGCCGTGCATAGAAGATTAACCCTCTGCGGATTACGGCCCCTCAAGTACCTACTGTCGCTGGCCAAAGCTGGACTGGCTCACGCCTCCATCAAAATACATCTGGCTGCAATCTCCCGATATACCAGGACTATGGGACGGGCGTCCTTGTGGTCTCATCGCCTGGTGAAAGAATTCATGAAGGGACTATTCCGATCATTTCCGCCGGTGAAGGCTCCTGCCCCGGCGTGGGAGCTTAATGTGGTGCTGACCAGGCTCATGTGGGGCCCCATTCGAGCCTATGCATTCGGCGCCTCTGAAGTTCCTGTCATGGAAGACCGCTTTCCTCGTGGCCATCACCTCCGCACAACGAGTGTGAGAGATCCAGGCCCTATCTTGCAAGCCTCCATACTTGACTTTTCATGACACGAGGGTGGTGCTTAGGACGCACCCCTCCTTTATGCCCAAGGTGCCGTCGGACTTCCACCTCAACGAGCCCATGGTGTTGCCAGCTTTCTTCCCGTCGCCTTCGTCACCGGCCAAGAGGACTTTGCACTCGCTGGATGTAGCTAGAGCGCTGAAGTTCTACGTGGACCGCACAAAGAGTTTTCGGAAGACGTCACAGCTGTTTGTGAACTTTGGGACTGTGAATCAAGGGAAGGCTCTCTCGAGGACTTCCATTTCCAGATGGCTCTCCGGCTGCATCATGCACTGTCACCGGTTGGCGAACCGACCGCTGCCCGGCCGTCCGAGAGCCCATTCGACCAGAGCGATCGCTGCTACCACGGCGTTCCTGTCTGGTGTGCCCCTGCTAGACATCTGCAGGGCTGCGATGTGTAGGTCGACGCACACCTTCACAAGATTCTACTGCGTCGATCGGGACTCCAGGGAGGAGTCCAGGGTCAGCCAAGCAGTGCTGCGCAACCTGTTCGCCTAAGGTGAGCCTGGTGAGGAGGTAAGAGATGCTTAATGTTGAGTTGTTGTATTGCTTAATATTGAGCCTGTTGCCACCTCCCATGGTTGTGCATGTGTGTACTGCTATGTATTCTCTTATTCATGAGCATGTGAATCCATGCCAGACCCCATGCTGGAGAAGGAACAAGTTACTTACCTGTAACTGTTGTTCTCCAGCATGGGTCTGGCATGGATTCACATGCGAACCCTCCCGCCTACCCCTCTGCGGCTCTTCACTTGGTCATACTGCCACTTTATGTGCTACCAAATCTGACGATGGCTGCCAGAGGCGGGGCTTAGGGAGAGGGCAGTCATTGGCTGGGGGCACTATGACCCAGAGACCAGTGATTGGTTACCACTAAGAAAGGCAGATCAGAAACGAAACTGATACTGATTTTTTTTCTATACCGAAGATTCCCGGCCTGACGACAGGGAATATTCATGAGCATGTGAATCCATGCCAGACCCATGCTGGAGAACAGTTACAGGTAAGTAACTTGTTCCTTCCCCTGGATACTTTCTTCTGTCTTTTTGTCTTCTTTTATCAATCAGGTACTCGGTCCTCTGGCGCCACGCTCCTCCCCGGCGCATGTCGAATTCAGCAGGCTTCAGCAGGTGTCCAGCCTGCGAGGGGCTCTTCCCTACATCAGATCCCCACACTCTTTGCCTCCGCTGCCTTAGCCCCGACCACGGATGGAAGGGCTGTACCGCGTGTGACGCACTCTTCGCGTGCCCTGAAGAATAGACAAGCTAGGTGGAGGGAGCTCTTCGAGAAGTCTCCTCCCGAGGACCTGAAAGACTTCATCAAGCATTGATCAAGGCCCAAGGTAGGGCCGCTCTTTTTCAGTGCACTCCGCAAGGGTGACACTGTCCCAAGGAAACGCCCAAACGGGAGGAACCTCCTCAGGTTCTCATACCAGCACGAGTACCAAGGCTAGTTCAGCTACCGGCCGCAAGGCTGAGGGGTCCGTAGATCCTCCCGAAGGCAGTGCTGAGGGACCAGAAGCTTATTTTACTGGGTGCACACCAGAGGAACTAAGCCCTTGTACCGGCGACACGGCTGACTGGGTGCCTACATGCAGCACTACTGGCGACTTCACTGAGGGTGACACGCCTACCAGGCCTCGGCCTGAGGTACAGGGCAGGTCTCATGCTCCACCGTGAAGTCCTGGAGGAGGCTGGGCCCAGTGAGCCAAGCACCCTGACTTCAGCACGTGGAATGCACCTCGACAAGATGGCCACTCTTCCGATACCTCCCTGAGGAATGGTGCAGGTGGGTGAACGAGTTACAAGGTGGGACTGGGGTCTACCAGGTATGTGGCCTACATCTTATCCATCAGCATTGCAGGGCAGGATCCCTCTGCAACCTCCAGTCTCCAGCCCTCGCTGCCCAGTACTCCTCCCACGCCGGGCGACCAGGTGGACACGCACGAGGAAGAAGATCCCCTACACACCATCAGCCAAGGCCTTTCATGAATGACTAGCAGGGCTGGCAAAGTACCTGGACCTTTCTCAGCCCGAAGTCGAGCAACCAGAGGCAGGGCTGCTCGCTGAGGTCCTCACTCTATGCCCCTCTGCTAGAACGGGGATCCCGATGCAAAAGAACGTTGTCGCCTTGGCTAGAAAAGGATGGCACAAACCCCACTCGGACCAGATGGTCAATCGACGCCTGGACGCCAAGTGCAGGCAAATGGAGGGGGATACACTCTTGCTGTCGGCCCACCCTCAACCGCACTCTTCAGTGATTGTGGTGGCGTCGCTCTACTGAAAGCCTCAGTCGTCCTCTGCCACCTCATCCTCGGTGCTGCTAGGCAAAGAGGAGATGATCTTGGAGCCGTACGGGAAGAGGCTTTATTCCAACGCTTTGCTGCATTTTCATCAGGCCAATGCGGATGCCATCTTGGCAGCTGTTAAACAGAGGCTTTGGTGGTCACATTTTTAGGCGGGACTGGCAGAGGCCAAAATGGTGGTGCAAGACATCATGGAGTCCACCATGGCCCACATTGACACCTCTGGCCAGGCCATATGCATCGCCATAGACATGAGAAGGACGGCCTAGCTCCGGGCTACTAAATTTAATATGGACTTCCAGGAACGCATATTGGACCTTCCATTCTATCGTGGTGACCTCTTTCACTCCACCACTGACGAGGAGATAGATAAAAAGAAAAAAGGTTCACAAACTTCGAAGTCTTGATCTACCCTTACGAAGGCCACAGCCAAGGCGTACACTCACATCAACGCTCTGACAAGGGGTGGATATTTGGAGGGTTCTGCGGCTTCCAAGAGCGGAGGTCCAGGCAACCTGACTATTTGCCAAGTCAACACCGGCACAAACGGTGGGGTTTGGGGGTAAGAGTTAAGGGGTTTTTCCAGTCCCGCTCCTCCGCAACAGCCTCAGAGGGAAAGAAGGCAGGGCGCGCCCCTTCGGGTCCAATGCGTCTCCGCTGGGGGCCTGGCTTGCCCTTCACTCACAGTTCTGGCATCAGAATTTCAGACCCCTGAATCCTCTCTGTAGTATCCACTGGGTACCGCTTACCGATCCTTCCTCTCCTCCCTCTTCCCCTCCACTTCCACAGATTGGGATAGCAACTCTCTTGGCAGAGATTCGGTCGCTAGTCGAGAGCCAGGCATTGGAAGACGTCCCAGCTTCCCAGCGAGGATTGGGCTTCTATTCCAGGATTTTCACCATACAGAAGAACAAACAGGCTGGCCTGAGAGTTGTGTTGGACCTTTCCACCCTCAACCTCTCCTTCCCTCTTCAAAAATTCAAGTTGGTTACGCCAGCACTCATTGCAGAGACATTGTGCAAGGGGGGCTGGATTTGCTCCCTGGATCTGAAGGACGCTTATCTTCACATCGAGATTTGGCAGCCGCATCACTCTTTTCTACACTTCAGGATCATGGGCTGCCACTTCCAATACAAGGTGCTACCCTTCGGCCTCAACTCGGTTCCCAGGGTGTTTACCAGATTCATGAATGCAGTGGCGGCCCTCCTCAGGGCCAAGAGCCACCACATCTACCCATAACTCGATGACTGGCTCATCAGGGCGACATCACTGGAGGCGGTGCACCACAATTCCTCTGCGCTTGTGAGCACACTCCACAACCTGGGATTTTCACTGAATCTCAAGTCTAAGCTGCAACCTACGCAGAGACCGACTTTCCTGGGCCTCATCTTGGCCTCATCTGGGACACGTGCTCCGAGAGTTTTCTCCAAGATCACGGCCATCAATAGAGACACGACTCACTTCCTCACCCAAGAAGTGACATTGGCCTGGTGGTACCAACACTTCTCCAGCATGGGGTCTGGCATGGATTCACATGCTCATGAATATTCCCCGTCGTCAGGCTGGGAATCCTCGGTAAAGAAAAAACCAGTATCAGTTTCGTTTCTGATCTGTCTTTCGTAGTAATAACCAATCACTGATCTCTGCGTCATACTGACCACAGCCAATGACTGCCCTCTACCCAAGCCCCGCCTCTGGCAGCCATCCTCAGATTTTTACCGCACGTTCATGTGTTGGGATCCTCGTGCTATTGCTCTCGAGAGTTAGTGCTATTTTTTTAACGTTTTTTCTCAAAAACTTCGTTTTTTCGGTCAAAGAGCCTCAAGCTCCACCGACTCTCCATCCGATCAACGGGGACCCGTGTCGGATTCGTCTGCGCCCCTCAAGGGTGAAGATTTCGTCGAGCTACGCTTTTGGAGGACTCCAGAAGTTTCTCAGGCCCGGTCATGGCCCAGGAGAAGGGAAGCTCGACGCCCGGAAAGCTGTTCAGGGTCTGCCCTGGATGCCAGCTGCAGAACGTCTTCAAGGAGGACGAACACTCTTTTTGTCTTTACTGCCTACATGAGGACAAGACGCACGTGGAGAAGGACTGTGCGTTTTGCGGCAACATGTCGGAGCGGACCATGAAGGACCGACATCAACGTCTCGCCTACTGGCTAGAAGGGAAGAGCCCGTCCGGCGAGAAGAAGAGGAAGAAATCCGAGCGGTCTTCTAAGACCTTTGAGGACGCCCCGGCGACGGGGGTCCAACATAAGGCCAAGCACCGCGAGTCCGCTGGCACCGGGAGCGCCGAACGGTCGGGCTCTACGGGCGCCAGGCAGGGCGCACCCTCCCCGGCACCATCAACCACGAGCCAACGCTCTGGGTCGGGTAAGAGGAAGGCCGAGCACCCGGCGAAGCTCCTGGAGAGGCCCCGGTCGAGCTCGAAGGCGGAGGGGGAGCGAGGCAGTGTCCCCCCCCCTCAAGGATAAGGCGGTGAGCGCACCTAAGGTAGTGAAGGCCTTAATCCATCCGGCCAAGCCCTCTATCGAAACTGTCGCGGCGGCCCTGGCTCAGCCTGTGGAGGCTACACCAGTGGTGGCGACCTCGGGGCTCAGAGTCTCCCTGCCACCTCGGAGGGAGTCCTCTTTTGTGCCCATCAATAGGACCCCCGTGAAATCCCCCGTGGGGAAGAAAAAGGGGGGGCATGGCGTCGTAGATTCGGCCTCAACCTCGGAGGAGGAGCTGGTCGAGGTCTTAAGCCACGGCCTCGGCGTGGAAGAAGACCGGCCCGTCGGGATGGATCCCGACGCAGGTGACGACGACATCGTCGAGGGTACCGACAGGGCCCCTGATCGCCCGTCGGATTCCCCTCTGCCAGCGCCGCGAGACAACTCGGCGGCCATTTTGTTGGCTATACAGTCCTTATGCTCAGAGATAAGGACGAGACTACCGTTGCCGACGGAACCTCTCCCGTCGGGGGACCCAGAACCGGGACCTTCTGGTGTTCCCCCTACCAAGAAAAGAAGGATCCACCCTCCACCTCCTTTTCAGCCGTCGCGCCCCTTCCAGCCCTCCTCCCCGTCCACCCGAGGGGATGATACGGGGACTGACACGGCAGCGACGGGGACGGACGACGAGGTATACGACGAGGATTTACCGTCGTCTCCTCCCACCAGGGCTTCTCCGCCCGACGAGATTGGATCGTTCCACTCCATGATCACCAGGGCATCCGAGCTTTTCCAACTCTGCCCTGAGGAGAAGAAGGAAGGTTTCCTTTATCAGCGGCGCGAGGCCAAGAGGAAGACGGTCCTCGCAGTGCCTCTATTGGACGACATTTGGGATGAGGGCCTCACCCTCCTCAAGAACCCTTCCACGACGCCAGCTAGAAGAGACCGGTACGAGAAGAAGTACCGGGTCCCGGAAACGGCCCCCCTGTGCCTCCGGGCGCAGCCTACCCCGGACTCCGTCGTCTCCGCGGCGGCCAGGAAGAAAGAAAGCGGGGGGGGTGCGGCCTCCACATCGACTTCCCCACCGGACGGCGAGGGAAAGAAATTGGACGCTATGGGACGCAGAGTCATCTCGTCTGCAGCGACGACGATTAAAGCGGCCAACGCCTTGGCTATCGTGGCCCGCTACGACAGGGAGCTCTGGTACAAACTGGCTCCCCTGCTGGACTTCTTGCCGGACGACAAGAGGGCAGAGGCCCTGGGGATCCTGCAGGAAGGTGAGGTGGCTTCGGACCACGCCATTACCGTTGCGACGGACATCGCCGACACTGGGTTCCGCCAGTTGGGCAACGGCGTTTTCCTTAGGCGGCGTGGATGGCTCAAGGCTACGGACTTCCGTCAAGACGTTCAGACCAGAGTCCTGGACATGCCCTTCGATGGGAACAACCTGATTGGGAAAACAGTGGACGATTCCCTTCAGGCCATTAAAGCGGACACCGAGACGGCCCGGGCCCTTGGAGTTCTGCAACAACGACGGACGCCCTTTCGGAGCAGTGGAGGCAAGGGCGCCTCCAAAGGTTCCGGCGGCGGTTTCTCCACCTACCGTCAAGCGGCACGCTCGTCGTCTCAGGAGGCCTACAGAGGACGAGGCAAGTCTGGCGGACCCTGCCGTCGTCGTCAAGGAGGTCAAGGCGGCAAAGCCTCGTCGAAGCAGGATTGAACCGGCCGTGGGGTCGGGCCCCCACCGAAGCACCCCGGTGGGAGGCCGGCTGGCGAGCTTAGTCAGCGTGTGGGAGTCCATCTCCACCGACCGTTGGGTGCTGGACGCCTTGGCCCGGGGCCACGCGCTCGAGTTTCAAAGAAGGTGTCCGCGCGTCCCCCCCGTGGCCAGGAAAGAACTTCACGTCCCTCAACTTCTCCTGGAGGTAAAGGCGATGCTCAGGAAGGGCGCCATCGAACTCGTCCCAAAGAGGCTTTGGGGCTCCAGAGTTTACTCGAGATACTTCCTCGTGAAGAAGAAGACGGGGGGATGGCGCCCCATCCTGGACCTGCGACGTCTGAACAAGTTCATCAAGGCGCAGAAGTTCCGGATGGTCACCCTCCAGCACGTCCTGGGTCAGCTGGAGGAAGGAGACTTCCTGTCGTCGTTGGATTTGGAGGATGCCTACTTCCATATTCCCATCCTAAAGGGGCACTGAAAATTCCTCAGGTTTGTGGTCCAAGGGCGTCATTACCAGTTCAAAGCCCTCCCCTTCGGACTACGGTCGGCACCCAGGGTGTTCACCAAGTGCCTCGCACCGGTGGCGGCGCAGCTGCGCCGCAAGGGGATCCACGTCTACCCCTACCTGGACGACTGGCTCATCCGAGCCAAGACGAGGGAGCTTGCCGTGGTTCACACGGCAAGGACCGTCCAACTTCTCACGGACCTGGGATTCTCCGTGAACTACGCCAAATCCCACCTGGTACCCGCGCAAGACGCTCTGTTTCTGGGAGCGAGGCTCAACACAGTGTCCCTTCTGGCCTCCCCGTCGGAGGAGAGGACCAGGACCATCCTGGGCAAGGTGCAGCGGATGTTGGTGGCCGACGCGGCCAAGGTGAGGTCCATCAAGTCCCTCCTCGGAATGATGTCTTCCTGCATCTACCTCATTCCCATGTGCAGGCTCCGGATGCGCCCGTTGCAGGAGTTCCTGGACGCGCGCTGGATCCAAACGACGGGCAGCTTCGAGGAAAGGATCACACTCGACGAGAGTTTCCGACGAGCGATCCGGTGGTGGGGCACCCGTGCGCATCTGACGGCGGGCATGGACTTCCAGACCCCAGCCCACCAGGAGACAGTGACCACGGATGCCTCCCTGGAAGGGTGGGGAGCGCACACCGAAAATCTGCACGCAAGAGGCCTTTGGCTCCCGACGGAGAAATCCCTACATATCAACGTCCTGGAGCTCTGTGCAGTGTTTTGGGCCCTCAGGTCCTTCCTTCCGTCCCTCAAGGGCAAGGTGGTGAGGATCTTCACCGACAACACCACCACCATGTTTTACATCAGGAAACAGGGCGGAACCAGGTCCCCAGGACTGTCCAAGGAGGCGCAGGACCTGTGGCATTGGGCCATCGCCCAAAGGATATTTCTGGTGCCGTTTCATCTGGCAGAGATAAAAACACCATCGCCGACTCACTCAGCAGGGAGCTGCGCTCGTGCCACGAGAGGGAGCTACGGCAGGATCTAGTGGATCGCCTCTTCCGACGGTGGGGCACACCCCAGATCGACCTGTTTGCGACGGCGACGAACTCCAAGTGCCTGAGGTTCACCAGCAGGTTTCCCCAGGCGAGGAGCATGGGCGATGTTTTCTCGTTCCCCTGGGAGGGCCTGTTCCTCTACGCGTTCCCTCCTTTGCCACTGCTAATCCGGCTCGTCAACCAGCTCAAGAGGTCACAGTGCAGGATGATCCTCGTCGCACCTGCGTGGCCGAGGCAGATATGGTTCCCGGACCTTCTGGACTTGTCAGCGTCCCCGCCAATCAAGCTGCCGGTGGACGCGGATCTACTCTCCAGGGAATGAGGCGCCATCCTCCACCACGACCCGAAATCGCTGAACTTGCAGGCCTGGCTCCTGCAGCGCTAGAGTTTGGAGGATACGACATACCGGCCGACTGCAGAGAGGTTCTTGCAAAGGCCAGGGCGTCCTCGACTCTTAAATGCTACGGACACAAATGGAAGAGGTTCTCTGTCTGGTGCCACGCACAGAAGATTAACCCTCTACGGATTACGGCTCCCCAAGTACTACCGTACCTGCTGACGCTGGCCAAAGCTGGACTGGCACACGCGTCCATCAAGATTCATCTTGCTGCGATCTCCCGATACACCAGAACCACGGGGCGGACGTCCTTGTGGTCTCATCGTCTGGTGAAAGAGTTCATGAAGGGACTGTTCAGATCGTTCCCGCCGGTGAAGGCTCCGGCCCCGGCGTGGGAGCTCAACGTGGTGCTGACCAAGCTCATGGGACCTCCGTTCGAGCCTCTGCACTCGGCTCCGTTGAAATTTCTGTCGTGGCAAACAGCGTTTCTTGTGGCCATCACCTCCGCACGACAAGAGGGGGAGATCCAGGCCCTTTCCTGCAAGGCCCCGTACTTGACTTTTCACAACACGAGGGTAGTGCTCAGGACGCACCCCTCCTTCATGCCCAAGGTACCGTCGGACTTCCATCTCAACGAACCCTTGGTGTTGCCTGTGTTCTTCCCGTCGCCTTCGTCGCCGGCTGAGAGGACTTTGCACTTGCTGGATGTGGCTAGAGCGCTGAAGTTCTACGTAGACCGCACGAAGTGTTTTCGGAAGACGTCACAACTCTTTGTGAACTTTGGACCTGTCAATCAGGGGAAGGCTCTCTCGAAGGCTTCCATTTCCAGATGTCTCTCCGGCTGTATCATGTACTGTCACCGGTTGGCAAACCGACCGCTGCCTGGCCGTCCGAGAGCCCATTCCACCAGAGCGATCGCAGCTACCACGGCGTTCCTATCTGGTGTGCCCCTGCTGGACATATGCAGGGCTGCTATGTGGAGGTCGACGCACACCTTCACGAAATTCTACTGCGTCGACTGGGATTCCAGGGAGGAGTCCAGGGTCGGCCAAGCAGTGCTGCGCAACCTGTTCGCCTGAGGTGAGCCTGGTGAGGAGGTAAGATGCTTAATGTTGAGTTTGATGTAATGCTTAATGTTGAGCCTTTGCCACCTCCCGTGGTTGTGCATGTGTGTACTGCTATGTATTCTTTATTCATGAGCATGTGAATCCATGCCAGACCCCATGCTGGAGAAGGAACAAGTTACTTACCTGTAACTGTTGTTCTCCAGCATGGGTCTGGCATGGATTCACATGCGAACCCTCCCGCCTACCCCTCTGCGGCTCTTCACTTGGTCATACTGCCACTTCACGTGCTTCCAAATCTGAGGATGGCTGCCAGAGGCGGGGCTTGGGTAGAGGGCAGTCATTGGCTTTGGTCAGTATGACGCAGAGATCAGTGTTTGGTTATTACTACGAAAGACAGATCAGAAACAAAACTGATACTGGTTTTTTTCTTTACCGAGGATTCCCAGCCTGACGACGGGGAATATTCATGAGCATGTGAATCCATGCCAGACCCATGCTGGAGAACAACAGTTACAGGTAAGTAACTTGTTCCTTATTGGGCCTCATAGCGGCGATCCTATTGGCCGTCCCCCACACGAGACTCGGGATGAGGAGATTACAGTTGCACTTCGCATCCTCATGGAATCGGGAGTGGGGCTCCCAAATGGAGCTGGTCAGCATTCCTCATTCTCTCCACTCGGACCTCACATGGTCGCCCAGGGACTTCCAGCAGCCAGCCGCGCAGGCCACCATCACTACGGACGCCTCTCTCGAGGGCTGGCGGGGCCACTCTGGACAGCCACAGCGTCCATGTAGTCTGGACCCAGCAGGAGTCTCATATCAACTGGCTGGAACTGAAGGCCATCTGGCTAGCACTCAAATCTTTCCTTCCTGTCATTGGAAGCAAGGTTGTCTTAATCCAGACGGACATCTCCACCAGCATGTAATATGTCAACAAGCAGGGGGGTACCAGATCCCCTCCACTATGTAGACTACATCTACTTCACGTCTGTCCACCTTCCGGGAAATCCAACTTTGAGGCGGACATGCTCAGCAGGCAGGGCACTGACAATTACGAGTGGCAGTTGAACGACGAGGTGCTGCGGGAGATCTTCAGTAGATGTGGGCATCCCCAGATGGATCTCTTCTCTTTGCCTCCTGGGACAGGAAGAAGTGCCAGCAATTCGTGTCCTGGCAGGGGCAGGGCCCCGGCTCCCTGGGCGACTCATTTCAGATTCAGTGGCACGGCATATTCCTTCCCACCCACACCACTGGTCCACAGGGTGATCTGCAAAATAAAGGAATCTTATCACCTCAGCATCATTCTGATGCTCCATGGTGGCCGGAAAGACCATGGTTCTCGGAGCTGCTCAGCCTCTCGGACAGGCCTCCCATTCACCTTCCGACAGGCCCAGCACATCATCTGCCGCAACCGGGGGGGGGGGGAGGGTCATCCACCCCGCGCCACAGAAATAAGCCCTTGCAGCATGGTTCCTGAGCAGGTCATGCTAAGGCACCTCAGCCTCTCACAGGCTAACCTAGAAATCATTTGGGGTGCGAAGAGCAAGGCTACCAGGAGCCAGTACAAGAGTAAGTGGGCTAGGCTCTGTCACTGGGAAGACTCTAAGGAGATTGACCCTCGGCCCCCTTACGTGCACGTTGGACAGACTTTACCCGCTACCCGCCCATCAAAAAACCACACCCTGTGTGGAACCTCAACGTAGTATTGGGCTCCTTGGCGCACAAGCCGTTCGAGCCAATGGCGTCTGCAGACATCGGGCTGGTCACCATTAAGACAACCCTTCTAGTGGGCCTCACTTCGGCTCGCAGAGTCAGCGAGATCCAATGCTCTGGTGGCGACAGCCATATATTACTTTTCACAAGGATAAGGTAGTCCTGCGGATACACCCAGCGTTCCTACCAAAGGTACCTTCTGCTTTCCAGCTAAACGAGGAAATAGTCCTACCAACGTTCTTTTTCAAGCCTAATGACGAGCCTCAAAGGGTTCTGCACTATCTGGATGTCCGACGCGCTCTGAAATTCTATTAGGACAGGACCAAGGGCTTCCACAAGTCGGACGCACTGTTCGTCACCTTCAGGGGGATCAAGGCCCGGGTATCAGGCATCCAAGGCATCTATAGCACAGTCGATGGTCTCGACCGTCAAAGAGGCCTATGAGGGGCAGCACGAGCTACTTCCAGCTAACATGCACACCCGTGTGGTCAGAGCCAAGGCCACGGCCATTGCATTCCAACGGCAGGTCATCGGCAGGGCGGCCACCTGGCTTTCTGTAAGCATTACTGTTTGGACGCTGGCTCTAGATCAGACGCGGCTTTCGGACAGGCGGTTCGAAGAAGCCTATTTGCTTAAGGAGGGTCTCCTCTCCACCCTAGGGCTACATTCAGTTGTAATTGCCCATGCAGTATGGTGGAAAGGGGACTGGACATGAGTAATTAGAAGTTACTCACTGTAGTGACGATCGTACTCGTCCTTAGTACCCTTTCCTCCATATGTCACACCATCCTCCCCCCCCTAACAAAGCTGGTGTCATTAGGCAATGTTGAAATATTGTCGACGTGTCTATGGGGACTGAGGTGTGGCGCCGGAAGGCGGAGTCAGGGGAGCGCATGCTCCCAGGTCCGCACCCCTGCGTGCCTCTAAATTTAAAGGGGAAGAAGGTTTTTTTCTGGTGAAAAAGGCTGTCTCCCGTCCCTAGGAAGGGAAGCCCATGCAGTATGGAGGAAAGGGGAAGAAGGACTAAGAGTAGGTTAGTCACTATGGTGAGTAACAATTAAACCTCATGTGTCTTCTTTGTCTCAGTACAGTTTCACAAATAACTATATCCTTGTTACACAAAATAAAAGCAGACATCTTTTGTTCTTTGACCACAGACCTATCGGAAGGGTAAGCTACACCATTACTTCCAACTAAACCCTTCCTTAATGCTATGTTACCTTATCTCCAGCATGTGTGCCCAGACTGCAGTATACCTTGTGCCCACAACACTCGTGAACAAGCGTGGAACCAAGATGCTTGATGACTTATTGTAGTATTTCAACAAATTGCATCTACCCACACTGACAACCTTTACTGATGTTTTGTCCAGGTTACATGACTCCGTAACACCTGCCATCAGGATTGACTAGCAACATAAGAAAATGTCAACCAGCAATTCTAGTGGACAGTTCTGACAAAACAGATAAAGTACTGTGTTGCTTCATCCCTCTATGTGCACAAGTTAAGGCTCATGGATAGCATTTTGTAGGACTTTTACAAACTAGAGAGTCCGCCATACCTACCCCATGGGCTTCTATTACTAGCAATTTCATACTATAGCTATGTTCCAAGAGCAACAATTGCTTAATGGTGTTATGGACTGTTTAACCAAACTGGCTCACTTTATTCCACTACATGTCCAGCCTAACCCCTCTCATACTCCCAGAGTATTCTTCCATGCGATATCAGTTACATGTATTACCTGAAAACAAACTCTGACAGAGGACCGCAGTATCTTTCTTGTGTCAAGTTATTGATCTGCAAACCATTTGGCTACAGAGGGTGTTGAGCTTCGGATACCATCCCTAAAGCAACGGTCAAAAAGAATAGACTAATCTGTTATTGGCACAATACTTGCATTGCTATTTGATTGCCCTTCAGTCTAACTTTACTAAGCATTTTGACACAGGCAAGGTGGTCTATAACACTCCATAGTGTATTCAGCTATTGCCATTATTTGCACCTTTGGTCTTCACCCCAAGACATTGTCATGGGGAGCCTATGCACTGTGCTGATATGGTTTGCACACTAAAACCACCACCAAGTCACATCCATCCTCCAGGACTCTGGTGACAGAAGAAACATGCAGATAAGAGGCGCATACTGGAACCTGGGGTGTGGCTCTTCACTTAGAATCTGCCAATATGCCACCTTCCAGTCACAGTGGTGGCCTGGTTTCTGTGCATGTTCAGTATAATCGGCTGAATGTTCCTTCTTGCCGTTCATCTGCAGTTAACTATCGGATGGCAAGTACACTAGTCTTTCACGTTCCCCTTCTGAAGCTGTACTTTACAGACCCTTATGGTAATTCACTGAGACCCTCTGATGAATGTTATTTGATGGAAAGCCAGTACGATGTTTGGGAGATTTGACTCCCACACAACGTTGGGGCACATCTATTTTCTCATTGATTGAAAGGGATTTGCAGCCTTCTTGTGGAACAGCCTCATTTGTACATGCAGTGTGACAAATGAGGTGTCACTTGCCTGGATAGCGGTTGAACCCACATTGGTGGCTCCCCTGGGGTGGCTTGCAGGAAGTGCAGTGACTGTGGGACGAAAGCAGCGCAGAAATCAATGGGGGCACTGATGAGGCGCGGATCTGTGCCACTATGTTGACTCTAGGGTGTGGTGGTCTGAAGACTTTCTTTTCCACCTGCACTTTTTGGTACATGTCCTTTCACCATGGCAGCACACTCTGAACTGAAGAACCTCATTTTGATGCTGGAGATCAATGTGTCATTCCATGCAGCGGATTGCTGCGTATAAACGCTGCCTTTTTTTAGCTGTTTCATCATCCTGTCTCATTTTCAGTGCATTCACATCATCCCATATACTTCCAGAGCTGATTAGATTTGTATTTTGATTTGAAAGATTTCTCCTAGAAATGCAATTTATTG
Organism: Ambystoma mexicanum; assembly: GCF_040938575.1. Taxonomy (NCBI): domain Eukaryota; kingdom Metazoa; phylum Chordata; class Amphibia; order Caudata; family Ambystomatidae; genus Ambystoma; species Ambystoma mexicanum. The sequence goes on along the minus strand of NC_090933.1, from coordinate 924,866,530 downwards.
AATACACTGATAACCAAGATAAGCATGTTCTCCAGCATGGGGTCTGGCATGGATTCACATATGAATATTCCCCGTCATCAGGCTGGGAATCCTCAGTAAAGAAAAAATCAGTTTCAGTTTCGTTTCTGAACTGTCTTTCTACTAATGACCAATCACTGGTCTCTGGGTCATACTGCCCCCAGCCAATGACTGCCTGTTAGGCAGAATCCTGTGCAGTACCCTTAGGGACAACTACAAAAGATTAGGACTACAAGTGGCAGTACAATTTCACCTTTGGTACAAGCCTGTACTACACAGAAAACGTGTTAGCAGTGGCTGAGTAGCCAGACGTATCTCAAGAGCAAATGAGCAGTAGTACAGATTACACAAAGGACTACAATTACTGTGATTCGAGCAAACACTGACTCAAGGTTTCAGGTAAAACAATATAAGTACATTTATTTTTAAACCATCTGTTCATAAAACACTTAACTTCTATTAAATCAAATCACACTGTAAATACACTACACACAACCAATTCCTCTTGTTCAGGCAAATTCAAGTTAAGTACATTAGGATTTGACAGACCGGTATTGTGAACAAAGACGTTACTGGCGGTACATATGCAATCACTTTTTGACAGTAATGACAGTTCGGTCTTACTAAAGAAACGGGTACCCGTGGAAAGAAATGCCACCGAAGTCAAACACACTTAGCACAAAGAAATAAAAACAAGGGAATAGTTAGGAAAAATCATAGGCAATACTTTTGTCAAGGCAATAGAATCAGAGGACTCGCTCTAGGATGCAGATAAAGTCAATAGGCCTGCGCCAGTGTCATGGGAGCAGATGCTCTGTTGTCGAGGATCACACGTTAAGAACCGTTTGCGATTCAAGATGCCAGGTGTACTTAGATATTGTCAAAAAGGAGGCAAAAGTTATAAGAGGGGGAAGAAAGAAAGGACAAGCCTTCGTGGAGGAAAAGGCTTCATCCTGGTTCCGTATTGTCGGACAAAGAGAACGACCAAATGTGCACAATACCTTTTTCCGCTGAAGAAAGCTGGTGCCACGGCAGTTGTTCCTGGTAGTTCCTGCAGACTCACAGTTCCTGAAGCTTTAGTCGTGGGGACAAGGACGACGTCTAGAGCGATCTGCACTACCCAGGGATGAGGACAGCAGCAGCAAAAGCAACGATGAATAAAAGGTGTGCTGCTTTGAATCAGGAGAGGGCTCTTCTGATGGCTATCCGGACCACTACAGCACTGTGCAGTGATTTTGACCCAGAAGAGGATTCTCTGGCTGAAGAAAGGTGAGCTGGTTGATCCCACCAGGCTCAAGGGAAAAAGAGACTGGACTGGATCTTCTCTTGTTGTTGAAGGGTAGATAGCCCAGGACTGCAGCAGGGCTTCACCGGGACTCGGGGTTGCAGCAGCCGTCTTCTTCTCTTAGGTTCTTTGCAGTTCCAATGGCGACTGACTTCCAGCCTAAGAGTCCTTTTATGCCAAAATCCGCCATTCACACAGCTTGGCTGTCAATCACTCAGCATGGGGGTTGTCCAGCCCGGACAACCACCCCAGCCAATCAATTCAAAGTGTGACTTGGGTCTCCAAGGAGACCCTGTGCAGGGGGTGACTACACCCCTCCCTCACATTCAGCCCAGCTAGACACCCAGGCGCCAAAAGGAGGGCTTCTCTGGGGAAGCCTGCCAAACGACTGTGAACAAAGGAGGCAAACCTGGTTTGCTGCGCAATGTAAAACCCAAGAAAGGTTTCAACAAGAAGAAATGGTGACGAAACCCAATCGGAGCCAGATTAAAACCAATATGGTCAAGTGGGTTTCATGCTCGAGGCTACTGTATTAGCCTAAAACATTACCACGTTATGTAATGTAACTGCGGTAGAAAGGTTAGGGTCGATACCACTGCCACCAGCCAAGTCTTAAAGTTAAGGGAGCAAAACAATGCTCCAAGAAGTACAGATAAAAAGGGATAGTAGTTAACCCTTTCCATTAATCCATGTAAGATGGGGTGTACTGGATCTGTGGTCATTGTGACTATATAAAGTTAATGGCAACTTTACATGTTTCTGGGGGACAGTAGTCAGCCCCAGAAAAATGGAGTCATTGGGAAGTCTAAAAGACAACCCTGGGTCACTGCACTGAAGGTGCTGTGTAACACACAAATAAAAAGATGATGCCTAGGGAGTTGGTAAGGCTCCATAGCCCATGAGCACAAAAAGTACAAAACACACAGAAATTACACTGTAAGAGTGGGTTCACACTCTTACCAAGTGGAAAAAATAAACCCCCAGAAATCCAGCAAAGCTGCTGAGGGACTCACTAGTTAAGGGAAATTAGCCATAAAGGAGAATGCTCCCTAACACTGCCCTCTACCTAAGCCCCTCCTCTGGCAGGCATCTTCAGATTTTTACTGCACGTTCAAGTGTTGGGAGTCCTCGTGCTATAGCTCTCAAGCTTTTATTGCATTTTGCGTTTTTTCGAAGAGTTTACTCTTATATTTTCGGTCAATCGAGCCTCGAGCTCCTCCGATTCTACTTCCGATCAACGGGAACCTGTTTCAGAATTTTCTGTGCCCCTCAAGGGCAAATATTTGTTGAGTTTTCACTTCTTGGAGGATTGCGGAAGATCTTTGAGGCCTACCCCGCATGGACATGGCGCAGGACAAACAAAACACAACGCCTGGATCCAAGCTGTTCAGGAGCTGCCCTGAATGCGGATTACAGAATGTCTTCAAGGTAGATGAGCACTCTCGTGCCTCTTCTGCCTTCACGACGACAAATCGCACGTGGAGAAGGACTGTGCGTTTTGTAAGAATATGTCCGAACGGACAATGAAGGATCGTCTCGTTCGACTCACCAACTGGCTGGAGGGGGAAGAGCCCAGCAGCAGGTGAGAAGAAGTCAGAGCGGTCTTCTAAGACCTTTGAAGGCACTCCGGTGACGGGGGCCCAACAAAAGGCAAAGGACTGCAAGTCTGCAGGCACCGGGAGCGCCGATGGTTCGGGCTCCTTGGCTGTCAGGCAGGGCGCGATGTCACCGACGCCATCATCCACGAGCCAACGCTCTGGCACGGTGAAGAGGAAGTCGGAGAACCCAGGTAAGTGTCAGGAGAAGCCCCGGTCGATTCCAGACAGCCGAGGGGGAGCGAGGCAGCGACCCTCCCCCTAAGGTGAAGGCCTCAGGCGCGCCCAAAGTCGCAAAGGCCTCGATCGAAGGTGTTGTGGCAGCCCTGGCAAAGCCTGTGGAGGCTACCCCAGTAGAGACGACTGCCGGGCCTAGAGTTTCCCTGCCACCCTGGAGGGAATCCTCTTTTCAGCCTATCAAGAAGACCCCTGTGAAAGCCCGGGAGGAGAAAGAGGGGGGGGGGGGGCACGGTAGCCATAATGGACACCGATGCCACCTCCGAAGATGAGCTGGCTGGCGTTGCAAAGATCCTGGACAAGAGGTTCGAGGAAGTCTGGTCCTACGGGAGGGATCCCGGCGAGGCGGACATAGAAGGCAACGGTGGAGCCGACGAGGAGCCACGGGCTGTGGAGGAGATGGAGGACCCTACTCCCCAGCCGTCGCAACCGATGCCTATGCCACAGGACAACTCGGGAGCAATCTTGATGGCTATCCAGACTCTGTATACGGAGATAAGTACAAGGTTGACCTTACCCCCAGCGGACGATCCAGCGGTGCCTGGACCGTCTGGAGGCCCACCGATTAAACGGAGGCAAATCCATCCTCCCCCCTCCTTGCCAGCCTTCACCTCCTTCCCCTTCACCGAGGGATGAGACGGGAACAGAGACGGGGACGGACGACGACGGGACAGATCTCCCATCACCCCCTACCCAGGCCTCCCCTCCCGACGAAATTGGCTCCTTTCTCGCCATGATCGGCAGGGCATCGGAGCCTTTCCAACTTTGTCCCGAAGAGCAGATGAAGGGTTTCCTCTACCAATGACGGGAGGCTCCTGTGAAGAGGGACCGGTATGCGAAGAAGTACCGGGTCCCAGATTCCGCCCGATGTGCCTTAGAGCTCAGCCCTCCCCGGATTAGGCGGTCTCCGCAGCGGCCAAGAAGAAATCGGCAGGGGCGACAGGATCAACTTCCACTTCCCCACCGGACGGCGATGGGAAGAAGCTGGACGCCATGGGGCGATGAGTCATCTCGGCGGCAACGACGACCATCAAAGCGGCCAATGCCCTCGCGATCATAGCACGCTACGACAGGGAGCTGTAGTTTTAGATCGCTCCCCTCCTGGATTTCCTGCCAGACAAGAGGATGGAGGCCCTTGAAATCCTACAGGAAGGCAAAGTGGTATTGGACCACACCATCACAGTAGCCACGGACATCGCCGACACCGCATTTCGACAGATGGTCAACGGCGTTTGCCTTCGCCGACGCAGTTGGCTCAAGGCCACCGACTTCCATCAGGACGTTCAGACCAGTCTACTAGACATGCCCATCGACAGGAACAACCTGTTCGGCAAGGCAGAGGACAAGTCACTGCAGGCCATCAATGTGGACACAGACAGCCCGGGCATTGGGTTCTCTACATCAACGACGGATGCCCTTTCGGACCCCCGGAGGTAAGTCTCAAGGTGCCTCCAAAGGATTTGGTGGCAGTTCCTTGTTGTACCGCTAAGCGGCCCGTTCATTGTCGCAGGAAGCCTAAAGAGGCAACAGCAAAGCCGTAGGACGTAGTTGCCAAGGAGGCCAAGGCGCCAATGCCTCGGCAAAGCAAGATTGAACTGGCCGCGGCGTCAGGGCCCCCACCCAAGCATCCCGGTGGGAGGCCGGCTGGCGAAATTCGTCAGCGTGTGGGAGTCCATCTCCACCGACTGTTGGGTGCTGGACGCGCTGGCCCACGGGCACACTCTGGAATTCCAAAGAAAGTGTCCCCGTCTACCACCTGTGGCCAGGAAGGAAAACCACGTGCCACAGCTACTTAGGTATGAGCAATGCTGAAAAATGGCGCGATAGAACTGGTCCCGAAGAGGCTCCGGAGTGTACTCGCGGTACTTCCTAGTCCGAAAGAAGACTGGCGGTTAGTGACCCATCCTGGACCTTCGTCATCTAAACAAATACATCAAGTCCCAGAAATTCCGGATGGTCCCCCTTCAGCACGTGTTGGGGCAGCTAGAGGAAGGCAACTTCCTATCGTCGTTGAATTTGGAGGATGCCTACTTCCACTTCCCCATACTCAAAAGACATCGAAAGTTCCTACGATTCGTGGTCCAATAGCGACACTACCAGCTCAAGGCCCTGCCCTTCAGATTGAAGTCGGCGCCCAGGGTCTTCACCAAGTGCCTGGCACCGGTGACGGCGCGGCTACGCCTGCAGGGGGATTCACGTTTACCCCTACCTGAACGATTGGCTCATCAGAGCAAAGTCAAGGGAACTCAGTCTATCACACAGCGAAGACTGACCAACTGCTCACAGATCTGGGATTCTCGATCAACTTTGCGAAATCCCACTTGGTACCGTTGCAAGACGCCCTGTTCATGGGAGCCAGACTCGAGAAAGTGCCGCGATTGGCTTCGCCGTCGGAGGAAAGGACGAAGGCCATCCTGGGCAAGGTACAACGGCTGTTGACCATGGACATGGCCAGGGTGAGGTCCATCAAGTCCCTACTCGGCATGATGTCCTCGTGCATCTACTTCGTGTGCCTATGCAGGTTGCGGCTGTGACCACTACAGGAGTTCCTTGACACCCGTTGGATGCAAGCAACGGGCAGTTTCAAAGACGAGATCTCCCTCAGACGTTTCGCCAAGCAATCCGGTGGTGGGGCAACCATGCGCATCTAGCGGTGGGTATGGACTTCCAGACCCCGACACATCAGGAGACGGTGACGACGGACGCCTCCCTGGAAGGATGGGGTGCGCACACCGGAGATCTCCACGCAAGAGGCCTTTGGATCCTGGAGGAGAGGTCACTAAACATAAACGTCTTGGAGCTCCAAGCCGTGTTCTGAGCCCTTGGTCGTTCCTCCCGTCCATCAAGGGCAAGGTGGTGAGGGTCTTCACCGCCAACACCACCACGATGTTCTACATCCGGAAGCAAGGGGGCATCAGATCCCCCAGCCCTATCCAAGGAAGCACAGGATCTGTGGCACTTGGCCATTGCCCAGGGGATGTTCCTGGTACCCTTCCACCTGGCAGGAGTTAAGAACACTGTTGCCGACCTCGCTCAGCAGGGAGCTGCGCTCGTGCCACGAGTGGGAACTCCGGCAGGATAAAGTGGATCTGCTATTCAGACGATGGGGCAATCCCCAGATAGATCTATTCGCAACGAACACCAAATGCCGGAGGTTCGCCAGCCGGGGAGCATGGGCGATGCATTCTCCTTCCCCTGGGACAGCCTGTTCCTGTATGTGTTCCCACCGTTGCCGTTGCTTCTACGTCTCATCAGTCAACTCAGACGGTCCTGGTGCAGGATGATCCTCGTTGCACCAGCGTGGCCGAGACAGATATGGTTCCCGGGCCTTCTGGACTTGTCAGCGTCCTCCCCCCAGTCAATCTGCCGACGGACGCGGATCTTCTCGCCAGGGGAGGAGGTGCCATCCTACATCACGATCCGGGATCGCTGAACCTGCAGGCCTGGCTCCTGCAGCACTAGAGTTCGGAGGCTACGATATCCCGGCGGACTGCAAGGAGGTCCCTGCAAAGGCCAGGGTGTCCTCGACTCGTAAGTGTTGCTGGCATAAATGTAAGAGGTTCTCTGTCTAGTGCCGTGCACAGAAGATCAACCCTCTACGGATTGTGGCCCCTCAAGTGCTGCCATACTTGATATCGATGGCTAAGGCGGGGCTGATATATGCCTCCATCAAGATCCATCTGGCGGCTTTCTCCAGCATGGGGTCTGCCATGGATTCACATGCTCATGAATATTCCCCGTCGTCAGGCTGGTAATCCTCGGTAAAGAAAAAAACCAGTATCAGTTTCGTTTCTGATCTGTCTTTCTTAGTAGTAACCAATCACTGATCTCTGGGTCATACTGCACCCAGCCAATGACTGCCCTCTCCCTATTCCGTTTGTTCCCGCCGGTGAAGGCTCCTGCCCCGGTGTGGGAGCTTAATGTGGTGCTGACCAGGCTCATGGGGGGGCCCCATTCGAGCCTATGCATTCGGCGCCTTTGAAGTTCCTGTCATGGAAGACAGCGTTCCTCGTGGCCATCACCTCCGCACGACGAGTGGGGGATATCCAGGCCCTATCTTGCAAGCCTCCATACTTGACTTTTCATGACACGAGGGTGGTGCTGAGGACGCACCCCCCTCCTTCATGCCCAAGGTGCCATCGGACTTCCACCTCCACGAGCCCTTGGTGTTACCAGTTTTCTTCCCGTCGCCTTTGACGCCGGCCGAGAGGACTTTGCACTCGCTGGATGTAGCTAGAGCGCTGAAGTTCTACGTGGACCGCCTAGAGTTTCCGGAAAACGTCACAACTGTTTGGGAACTTTGGGTCTGTGAATCAAGGGAAGGCTCTCTTGAAGACTTCCATTTCCAGATGGCTCTCCGGCTGCATCATGCACTGTCACCGGTTGGCAAACCGACTGCTGCCCGGCCGTCTGAGAGCCCATTCGACCAGAGCAATCGCTGCTACTACGGCGTTCCTGTCTGGTGTGCCCCTGCTGGACATCTGCAGGGCTGCTACGTGGAGGTCTATGCACACCTTCACAAGATTCTACTGTGTCGATCGGGACTCCAAGGTCGGCCAGGCAGTGCTGTGCAACCTGTTCGCCTAAGGTGAGCCTGGTGAGGAGGTAAGAGTTAGGGAGAATTCTCATTTATGGCTAATTTCCCTTACCTAGTGAGTTCCTCAGCAGCTTTGCTGGATTTCTGGGGTTTATTTTTTCCACCTGGTAAGAGTATGAACCTTTTTCCCACTCTTAGTGTATTTTTGTGTGTTGTACTTTTTGTGCTCTTCAGCTATGGAGTATCACCAACTCCACAGGCATCATCTTTTTACTTGTGTCACACATCACCTTTAGTGCAGTGACACAGGGATGTCTTTTAGACTTCCCTTGTGATCTCCATTTCTGGGGATGACTACTGTCCCCCAGAAACAAGTAAAACCACCATTGATTTTACTAGTCCTTTTAAAGACAGATCCAGTACAAACCATTTTACAATGGAGTACTGGAGGGGAATATCTTTCCCCTGTCCTTCTGTACCTCAAGGGGCACTTTGTGTCCCCTTGCCTGACTCGACGTGGATGGTGGCAGTGGTAACTATCATTTTTACACGGATTCCCGTGTTGTTGTTCTGGCTGTGGTGACAGACGTGAACATAAAGCCTGCTACCCCATATCATTTTTATTTTGGGTCCTAGCATGGTTTTTCACCATTTTGTGTTGGAAAGGTCTTTCTTGTTTGCATTTCGTGCCAAACCAGGTTTGGTTTCCTTGTTCGCAGTCCTTTGGTGGACTTCTGCGATGAAGCTCTCCTTTGGTGTCTGGTTGTCTAGGTGGGCTGAATATGAGGGAGGGGGTTTAGTAACCCTCTGCACAGGGTCTCCTTGGAGACCCAAGTTGCACTTTGTGTCCATTGGCTGAGGTGGTTGTCCGGACTGGTCAACACCCCTGCTGTGTGATTGCCAGCCAGGCTGTGTGAATGGGGGATTTTGGCATAAAAGGTAGGACTCTTGGGCTGGAAGTCAGAGTCGCCACTGGAACTACAAGAACCGAAGAGAAGTGGAGAAGACGGCTGCTGCAACTCCAGGATCGCGGTGAAGCCCTGCTGCAGTCCTGAGCTATCTACCCTTCAACGACAGAGAAGATCCAGTCCGGAGTCTTCTTCCCTTAAGCCTGTTGGGATCAATCAGCTTACCTTCTACAGCCAGAAAATCCTCTTCTGGGTCGAAATCACTGCACTGAGCTGCAGTGGTCTGAATAGCCATCAGAAGATCCATCTCCTGCTTTTAAGGAGTGCACCTTTTATTCATTGTTGCTTTGCTGCGGCTGGCCTCATCCCTGGGTAGTGCAGATCTCTCCAGACGTACTCCTTGTCCCCACGACTGAAGCTTCAGGAACCGTGAGTCTGCAGGAACTACCAGGAACAACTGCCATACCACCAGCTTTCTTCATCCGATTTAGGTACTGTGTCCATTTGGTCGTTCTCTCCGTCCGAATTTGAGGAATTGGGGTGAACCCTTTTCCTTTCCTAAGGCTTGTCCTTTCATCCTTCCGTCTTATAACTTTTGCCTACCTTTGACAATATCCAGTACTCCTGGCAACGTTAATCTTGAACTGTTCTCACCGTGTGATCCTCGACAACAGAGCCCTGCTCCATTTGACACTGGCTCAGGCCTTTTGACTTTTATCTGCCTCTTAGAACACGTCCTCTGATTCTATTGCCTTGACAAAAGTATTGCCTATGATTTTTATCCACTATTCCCTTGTTTTAATTCTTTGTGCTAAGTGTGTTTGACTATGGTTACATTTCTTCCTGCCGGTACGCTTTTCTTTTGTAAGACCGAACTGTCATTACAGTCAAAAAGTGATTGCGTATTAACCCACAGTAACGTCATCGTTTCAAAACACAGGTCTGTCAAATCCTAATGTACTTACCTTCAATTAACCTGAACAAGAGGACTTGGTTGTGTGTAGTGTATTTAGAGTGTGGCTTTATTTAATAGAAGTGAAGTGTTTTGTGAACAGATGGTTTGAAAATAAATGTACTTATATTTTTTAACCAGAAACCTTGAGTCAGTGTTTGCTTGAGTCACAGTAATTGTAGTCCTTTGTGTAATCCCTAGTACTGATCATTTGCTCTTGAGATAAGTCTGGCTGTTCAGCCATCGCTACCACATTACTGTGTAGCACAGGCTTGTACCAAAGGTGAAATTGTACCATCACTTGTAGTCCTAATCATATGTAGTGTTCCCTAAGGGTACTACATGTGATTCTGCCTAACAAAGAGATGCTTAATGTTGAGTTGCTGAAATGCTTAATGTTGTGCATGTGTGTACTGCAATGTATTCTTGTATTCATGAGCATGTGAATCCCATGCTGGAGAAGGAACAAGTTACTTACCTGTAACTGTTGTTCTCCAGCATGGGTCTGGCATGGATTCACATGCGAACCCTCCCTCCAACCCCTCTGCGGCTCTTTTTTGTCCTACTGCCACTTTAAGTGCTACCAAATCTGAAGATGGCTGCCAGAGGGGCTTAGGTAGAGGGCAGTCATTGGCTGGGGGCAGTATTGCCCAGAGACCAGTGATTGGTTATTAGTAGAAAGACAGTTCAGAAACAAAATTGAAACTGTTTTTTTCTATACCGAGGATTCCCAGCCTGACAGGGAATATTCATGAGCATGTGAATCCATGCCAGACCCATGCTGGAGAACAGTTACATGTAAGTAACTTGTTCCTTACAGAACATAGTACTTTAAGTGGTTTTGTTAAGCATTGTCCTGCCAATGTTGACCCAGCTGCATGTGTCTCTGTAAAAAGACAGTTGGGGAGCTATTCATTTTATTACTTTTTTAAAACATTTTTATTGGTTCATGAACAATACAATTTACAGACTTCAATCAAGTTACATAACAATGTGCAGTCAATCATGTCTGTCTAACCTACTGCCCCCAACTCCCCCCACCATCCCCAAATTCCCAGCCTATTCCACAACCATTGTTATGCTGCATCACATCCGACTGTCCCATCTTAGACGTTGGCGTCAGCCTGTTTATTTGCTGGGGAATGTCTGCCCCCTCGGGCTGCACTGTGCGTGGCTACCCACAGATCTTGTACCATTTGATTCCAGGAATCCAAGGACATATTTTGTTCATCCTGGCCTCGACGGGCTGCCTTCTGCCATACAGAGGTTTCAGCTAGCTCCATTTCCGCAGGTCACTCCACCACAGGCACATCTCCGGGCCCTTGTGCGCTTTCCAACCCATTGCTACCCGATGTTTTGCCAGTATGTATGCCAGGTCTTTCAACGTGTCTCACCTGCTTCGGCCGTGCAAAAATGCCCAGCATGTAAGCTGCAGGAGAACCAATGTCTAATGTAATACCCCTAGTGGCGAAGACCTGAGCTATCTCCTCCCAAAATTGTCTGCTCTTTGTGCACGCCCAAAATATATGCACAAGGTCTGCATCAATCGTCCACATTTTGGTCAGGCTTGTTCCATGGTTTTGCTAAATGTGGCAATCTTTTTCGGAGTCAGATACGCCCTATGGGTGACATACAATTGGATCAATTGAAGCCTTGCATTTCTAGAAACCTTTTTGTGATACGCTAATACTGTACCCCAGGCTGCATCTGTTAGTTGCTCCTGCAAGTCAGTTTCCCAACTGCGCCTGGTCCGCACCAGCATATCCCCTGGCTGTGACATAATAGCTCGTATATCCTTGACACTGCATGTCCTCCCTCTGAAATATGGTACAATGTTTCGATGATCTCATCTTCCTGTAATGTCCCATCAGTGACATGCCATCTATTCTGCACTCTCTAGGAGTGCCGCATGTGTAATGTATTGTCCTGGGTGTATGCCTGTTTCAGAGGTGAATCTATCAAAATCTATCGGTTTCCCCTCCTGAAATAGGTCGCTCACCGTCACTATTCCCATTGGCTGCAAATACTTCCTCACCTTTAATCTAAGTAGCAGATCTTCACTTTTTAGTGTCCCAAGCGGTATCTGGGGGGGAATAAGGCGATGCGCTGTCGAGAAAGCAACACGCTCTACGGCAAGTCGCTCTACCCAGCCTCAAAAGCAGCAGAGGGTCCGGGGTGCATGACGTAGCAATCCATATTATCTCCTTCAAGAAGAATGGGGTACACAGTGACTGTTATAACAAAGTATCCTGGGACTGCTGGTCTGACAGCCAATTTGTAACAAATTGTAGTTGGCACGCTATAGAAAAGGCTTCAAAGTGAGGGGCTTTGATACTGCCTTGATCATACGGCTTTTGCAATTTTGACATGGCCATACGGCATCTTGAGTTGTGCCATAGAAAACTACAACATATCGTGTCTAATCTATTGAAGCTTGTGGGTATATTATATGGAATATTAGTGAAGAAATGGAGGTGCCTCTGGAGTACCACCATCTTCAACAATCGCTGCTCTACCCATCAGTCAAAGCAGCAATTTCTCCCAGAAAGCCATGGATTTCTCCATTTTGTCCACCTCCTTCACTTTTTGTGTAGGTGTTCTGTCTTGGGGTCAAGAAAGATATCTACCCCCAAGTTTCCGAATGTGGTTATCTCCCACTTAATCGGCAGTGTTGGCATGATGTCTAGGGCTTTTCCCCTGTACCCTGCTAAAGGGAACAAGCATGATTTCTGTGTATTGATTGTGATGCCCGATAGGGCTGCATAGCACTCCAACACATCTAGGATATACTGGAGATTACTTTCTGAATGCTGTAAGTATAAGAGCAAATCATCGGCATATAGGGAAATTAAATGGTTACTGCCCCGTATGACTATGCCTGCATCCTGGTATTCCTTACAAAGGTATATTGCTAGCGGGTCTAAGGCTAGTATAAATAGCATAGGAGACCATGGACATCCCTGCCTGGTGCCTTTCCTCAACTACCATTGATCTGAGATGCAATTGCCTGTCCCAACCCTAGCAATTGGACTGCTATACAGTAGCCATACCCACTTTATGTATATTGGTCCCATGTCAAAGCCCTTCATCGTTGCCAGAGCGAGTCAAATGCCTTAACCGCATCAAGTGAAGCAACCGTATATTCGTGTGCGCTAGCTTGATTGTTGTCAATGATATGGTGCAACTTCCTATGGTTACATGTAATCTTTCTATTTGAGACGTATACGGACTGGTCTGGATGTATGAGTTTAGACATTTCTGGCTTGAGCCTATTGGCCATCAGGGCCGTAAATATCTTAACATCTTGAATAAGCATCGATAGGGGTCTGTAAGATCTGCAATCATTGTCCGGCTTGTTGGGCTTCAACAATGGGACAGTGATGGATTCTCAACGGCGCTGGTAGTATCCCCCCATCAAGTGCTTCGTTTAACCTTTCCAGCAACGAGGGCGCAACATCTGCCATTAATTCCTTGTAGAATTCACTTGCCAATCAATCTGCTCGTGGAGCTTTACCCTTCAACAATCCTTGTATGTTGGATTCTAGTTCCTCTTTTGTTATAGGTGCCTCCAGCCTGCCCGCTGCCTCTGCATCTAATTCGGGGAGATCTATCTGCACTAAAGCCTCGTCAATCTCTGACGGAGGTATTGTAGACTTCTCTGCATACTGTATTAATCGTAAAAGCATTTATTTATACCTTCCTGCATCGTGAGGGCCTCTCCATTACATCCCGTGACCTCCCGTATCGTATCGCGCTTAAACTCACTTATACAGCTAGGCCAACAGGCGTCCCGGTTTATCTCCTTCTGCATGTTGCCTTTGCATGCATTTCCTGTAATTCAGGTTGCCTAATCTATCTCAATGATCCAAACATTCCTCCTGCAGTCCGGCCACCTCTTGGGCCCGCTCAGTGGTCGTATCTGCTGTGCTGTCGAAAGCCTCTAGTTTGGCCTCAGCTTTGTCTAAATCCCTCTCTATTGTGGCTTGCGTTCCCCTAGCTGTAGCTATCGCAGTCCCCCTAATCACCAATTTAAATGCTTGCCGCAATGTGCCAGCCGAAAGTACACTCCCTGTATTTCTATAGTAATCTCTAACCCGCTCCCTCACGGGTTCCCTAAATACTGCATCCCTGAGGGATTCGCTTCTAGGTTTCCAAGTCGGGATGTGTGTCCTTGGAGGGGGAATACTGCCATGTGACCACTAGGGGGGGGGCATGATCTGATAATACTCGTGCCTTATATTCCGCCGTTCTAATCTCGCCTAGTGTCTCCTCCCCTGTAAAGAAATATTCCAGCCTGGTGTATAAATATTTGGGGGGCGCTATAATGAGAATAACCCAGGGCCTGCGGGTGTAGGGCTCGCCATACACCTCACAATGTGAAAGTTTGCAGCAATGTATTCAAGGCTTTGGCTACCATGCCAGGATGCATCAGTTTGCCATCCGATCTACCCAGTTCAGGGCTCAGTGTACAATTAAGATCAACCTATATCAACGTGCCATCTCCATACGTGGCCAGTCGAGGGTACAGCGAACGAAAGTAGGGTGCTGTATCATGATTTGTTGCATAGGCATTGACAATGCAAAGTTCCCCCTGTTCCACCAGACCCTGTACTATGATCATTCTGCCCTCTACGTCCTTGTATGTCTTAATAACTTTGAATAGAACTGACGGCGCCACCCATATCGAGTATCCTCTTGCAAAGGCAGAATATGATCAGCCCAGGGTCCTACCAATCCATGTTCTTGCTATTGTCTGTCTATCTTCCGTTGGGTGCGTTTCTTGAAGGAGTGCTATATCTATTTTCCGGCGTCTCAAATATTGCATAATCCTATTCAGTTTAATAGAACTATTTAGCCCGCTTACAGTCCACAAGGCTATTTTAAGATCCCCCATCCCAGGTTAGTATTTTGACAAGTCTTAATAGGCCGATGTACATATTATCCATCATATGTGTGGTACTATAGGCAAACTCCCCACTAATTACCCCAACACCCCTGCCCTCCCCCACAATTGTCCAGCTCAATAACTTGTGCTCAAGCATTCCTGCTTGTCGTTTGTTCGTGCTAGGAGCGCAGCAGGTGGATACTCAACAACTGGCATCTGTGGACAAATCCGCTTGTAGGCGCAGGACGCTTCTCCACAGTGCACTCCCAAATGGAACCCACTGTATGCTCCTGTGATGTACACAATGTTAATGCCTGAGTATGTTAGTAAAAGCACGCCACTTCTTCGTTGCCTCCTTCCGTCCTTATTTGGATGCATCTTATCCGATCCGACACGCGCTTCGCATCTGGTGTCTCCTTCCGTAGTTGGCGGGTTGTCAGTTTCGGTAGGCAACTTTTCAGTACCCATCCATTTATGTGCGTCATCTGAAGTATCAAAGAAGATACTTCTGCCTTCATGTATTACTTTCATCCTCAACGGATATAGTAGCATATAAGTTCTCCAGCATGGGGTCTGGCATGGATTCACATGCTCATGAATATTCCCCGTCGTCAGGCTGGGAATCCTCGGTAAAGACAAAATCAGTTTCAGTTTCGTTTCTGAACCATCTTTCTCCTAATAACCAATCATTGGTCTCTGGGTCATACTGCCCCCAGCCAATGACTGCCCTCTACCTAAGCCCATCCTCTGACAGCCATCTTCAGATTTTTACTGCACGTGTTGGGAGTCCTCGTGTGTAACGCTCACCTGACTCCCATGGAGGCGCTGGCCTGGTTCGCGCTGCTGTGACCTCTTCTAAGGTGATGCGCAGGGTTCGGAAGACGGACTGGACCGGGCCCCCAAATCTGGCTTGTCTGGCTCGCAGAAGTATCCTTCTTATGGTCTGGAAGGACGAGTTCTCCATCCTGCTTCTGATGCGGGGGTGCGTTGGTATCCAGTTACTTCACTGGATTTTCGGATTGGTGAGAACCAAACTTGCTTGGCTTCCAGGTAAGTTTTTTGATAAGAGGTTCCCCTTGTGTCCATGCATTATTGTACTAATGCTAGTGTCTTTTTCCCCATAGGGGCCGGGGTACGGAATGCCGTGGAACAGGCACCGACCCGAGATGAGAGGTGAAATCCTTGTAGAAATCAGGTAAGTCTTTAATGAGCGTTTTTTGGTAATGTCTTTTCATTCGCTCATTAACGCTGATGTCTCTTTTTCCCCTTAGGGGCCGGGGTCCGGAAATGCCAGGATGCGGCGCGGACCCGAAATGAAGAGGGAATGAATCAACAGGTAAGTCTTAACATGGAGGTTTAGCTTTCCTTATTCCCTTCTCTCCCTCACCTTTTGTTCTGGTCTTTTTCTCCCTAGGCACTGGGGCGTGACTGTGAATCCGGATGATCGCTGCTGAACATGGAGGCGCCCAGTAAAGGTGCTGCAGCGATCGACGCGATGAGCTTTTAAATAAGTCTTCCTTTTCAGGATTGTCGACGAGATGTCTCCGGGATGTGGATTTAGCAGGTAAGGACTTTTCCTTCTTCTGTTCTCTTCTTCTCTTCCTTTGCAGGTGATCCAGGATGCTGGCAGGCGTGGCCGAAGTCAGGATGCAGGAGCAGGCATGGTGAGCGTCCAGCTGCTAGATGCAGAACAACGCGAAGCACGTGTGGCTGTTCGGGTGGGGTTTAAATAGCTTTGGAAGAAGTTCCAGGTATGTATCCTTCCCCGACCACGCCCGGATGGTAAATTAGTCCCACAGGTAAAGTAGTTCCTTTCAGGCCTCAAGGAGGCTGGGATCCTGCAGCATGGTCTGCATCAGGTAAGTGCACCCAAGCACTCCCATAATGAGCCTGGCGCCTATGGCGCCAGGACTGATGTCTTTTGTGACACTGTCCAAAGGGCCCCTATATGGGGTTGCTGGGTCCTTCCTTGGAGACTGGATGTCCGCTTTCGGGGACGCAGGGCTTGAACCGGCTCCCCGGGAGCGGGCATCATGACATCGTGCTATAGCTCTTACTGCGTTTTGCGATTTTTTTAAAGAGTTTAATATCATTTTTCGGTCAATCAAGCCTCAAGATCCACCGTTTATATGGGGACCTCCTGTTTCGGAATTTTCTACGGCCCTCAAGGGCAAAGTTTTCGTCGAGTTCCAGAGGATTCCAGAAGATCTTTGAGGCCTACCCCGCATGGACATGGCTCAGGACAAAGGGAGCACGACACCCGGATCCAAGTTGTTCAGGAGCTGCTCTGGACGTGGATTGCAGAATGTCTTCAAGGAGGACGAGCATTCTAGATGCCTCTACGGCCTTCTCGAAGACAAAACGCATGTGGAGAAGGACTTTGCGTTTTGCAAGAACATGTCGGAGCAGACTATGAAGGATTGGCGTATCCGCCTCACCAACTGGCTGGAGGGGAAGAGGCTAGCAGTAGGTGAGAAGAGGAGGTCTGAGTGGTCTTCTTAGACCTTTGAGGGCGCTCCTGCGACAGGGGCCCAACAGAAGGCAAAGACTGCAAGTCCACGGGCACCTGGAACGACGAACGGTCGGGCTCCTCGGCTGCCAGGCAGGGCGCACTTTCACTGACGCCATCAACCACGAGCCAACGCCCTGGCTCAGTGTAAAGGAAGTCGGAGAACCTGGGTAAGTTTCGGGATAAGTCCTGGTCGATCTCGACGGAGACAGCCGAGGGGAAGAGAGGCGGCGACCCCCGACTCCCCCACCCTCCCCCCCCCCCCCCCCCAGGTGAAGGCCTCAAGCGCATCCAAAGTCGTGAAGGCCTTGATTCACCCGGCTAAGGCCTCGATCAAGGGAGACGTAGCGGCCCTGGCGAAGCCTGTGGAGGCTACCCCAGTGGAGGCGACCTTGGGGCCCAGAGTTTCCCTGCCAGTGCGGAGAAAATCCTCTTTTCAACCCATCGATAAGACCCCCTGAGAACCCCAGTGGAAAAAGAGGGATGGGGGGCGGTGGCCATCACAGACACGGATACAGCCTCTGAAGAGGAGCTGGCTGAAGTCGTGAAGATCCTGGACAAGAGGTTTGAGGAAATCGGTCCCGCGGGAGGGATCCTGACGAGGCGGACGAAGAAAGCGAGGGTGGCGCCGACAAGGTTCCCGTGGAGGATTCCAGTCCGCAATCGTCGCGCCCGTCGCAGCCGGTACCTGGGCCACAGGACAACTCGGGAGCAATCTTGATGGCGATCCAGGCCTTGTGTACAGAGATAAGGACAAGGTCCTTACCCCCAACGGACGACCAAGCGGAGCCTGGACTGTCGGGAAGCCCTCCAAGCAAGCGGAGGAGAACTCCTCCACCACCGCCCTTCCAGCCTGCGCGGCCCTCACAGCCTTCATCTCCTTCCCCAGATCCGAGGGATGACACGGGAACAGTGACGGCCACGACGGGGACGGATGATGATGACGACGGTGGTGACGAAGGGATGGGCCTTCATCACCACCTCCTCTGGCCTCTCCGCCCGACGAAATTGGCTCCTTCCACGCCATGATCGACAGGGCATCCGAGCTCTTCCAGCTCTGCCCCGTAGAACAGAAGAAGGAAGGTTTCCTCTATCAACTGTGTGAGGCCAAGAGGAAGACGGTCCTCTTGGTCCCGTTACTTGACATCTGGGACGAGGGGCTGGCGCTACTGAAGAACCCGTCCACGACCCCTGCCAAGAGAGACCGGTACGAGAAGAAGTACCAGGCCCCGGATTCCGCCCCTATGTGCCTTAGGTCCCAGCTGACCGCGGATTTGGTCGTCTCAGTGGCGGCCAAGAAGAAGGCGGCGGGGGCGACTGCTTCAACTTCGACCTCCCCGCCAGACGGCGAAGGGAAGAAATTGGACGCCATCGGATGACGGGTCATCTCGTCTGTGGCAATGACAATTAAAGCGGCCAACGCCCTCGCGATTGTGGCCCGCTACAACAGGGAGCTGTGGTTTAAGATCACTCCTCTGCTGGACTTCCTCCCGGACGACAAGAGAGCTGAGGCCCTGGATGTTAGGGAGAATTCTCATTCTATGGCTAATTTCCCTTACCTATAGAGTCCCCCAGTAGCTTTGCTGGATTTGAAGGGTTTGTTTCTTTTTACCTGCTAAGAGTGAGACTCTTTTTCCCACTCTTAGGCATTTTTGCTATCTGTGTTCTAGGCTATTTCGTATTTAATGCCTATGGGATTTTCTCAACCCCATAGGAACCATCTTTATTCACATGTGTTACACAGCACCCTCAGTGCAGTGACACAGGGGTGTCGTAGTGACCCCCAAACATAGACTTCATACCCTGGAACTGACTACTGTCTCCCAGGGCAGGTAAAGTCCCAATTGACTTTACTAGTCAAATCCTATGAACTAAACCAGTGCAATCCATCTTACTATGGAGGTACTGGAAAGGGTTAATCGTTTTTCCCTTATGTTCATTTTCGAGAGGGTACCGTACAGTCCCTCTCAAAAGTTTCTGGCTGGTGGCAGTGGTTACTAGCATAAATATTCGACCGCAAATATTTCCCTACGGGATTTTCCCATTGTTCAAGGCTACCACTTTTTCATGACAGCCTCTAACATACCGCCAGTGCATTTTAATATTAACTTGAATCCGGTAGTTTTTATTTGCAAGAACTTTAATATAACTTCTTTCTCGTGTCTTTCTCTAAACTCCTAACCCAGGTTGGGGATCTTTTGTTTGTCCTTTTGGCGGGCTTCTACCGAGAAGCCCTCCTTTTGGCGCCACTGAGTCTGGGGTGGGTCTATTGTGTGGGTGGGGGAGTAGGACCCCTGGACAGGGTTGCCTCCACAACCCATGTCGCACTCCTTCCTGATGGGCTGGAGCGTCTCCCACCAAGATGACCACTCCACTGTGTCAGTAACAGCTAGGCTGTATGAATGGGGATCTTTTTGCATAAAAGCAGGGTCCTGAGGACTGGAAGAGCAAGACGTCGCCACTGGAACTAAGAAGCCAAAGAGGAGAGAAGCCAAAGACATCTGCAACGACTGAACCACCGGTGAAGCCCTGCTGCGTCTCACCACTTATCTCGTTGTGTGGAGAAAAGTTCTTCATCTGCAAGAGCCTTCTTCCCTTGAGCTGGTGGGGCCAACCAGTTTGCCAAGCGCCTTCCCGAACCTGCCTTGGTCTAATCCTCTCGTACCCTGCACTCGGAGGCTGGATAGCCAGGCACCAGTGCCCCCGGACTACGATTTAAAGGAGCATACCTTTTATTCATCGGACAGCACTGCGGCTGGTTTCATCCCTGGGTAGTGCAGTAACTCGAACCTTCCTCCACGACGAGAGCCTCTCTTCCTCTGCTGGATCACCCGAACTGCAGGAACTACCAGGAACAACCGCCACTGCCGGAGCCACTTCTTCATTTAAAGGTACATTGTTCCGCCAGGCTGCCCTTTCTTCGCGGTAGCACTAAAGGTCTTTTAAATCCTTTACCTACCTGTTGGGTTGGCCGCCCCTCGCTCTTAAACATTGTCTTTTCAACTTCTGCATCCACCTTTTCAAATTAGTTAACCAAAGACTTGACTGCAGCTACAAGAACATTTTGCTCTTGGGCCTTTACCCTGTACCACTGACTCTGGCACAGGCCTACTGACTCTGGCTCCATTTGTTAGGTCTGCCTTATTTAGATTGATTCTAGAACTGTGTGGTGCACCTATTTCTTACAACTGCCCTTTCCTTCCGTTTTCTAAACCTTGTGGAATGCCATTTTGCTCAGCTTTCATTTAAAGTATTGCCTATACTGATGCACTGTCTTGCTTAAATTGCTTCACAAACTTATGGGAAGTGTTGCTGGGGTGTGTAAGAAAGTATTTCTGAATAACTTGTGTTTTCCCTCCCTTGTGAGAAATTGCTAGAGTACCCCTTGTGTGTGGCTTTCACTGTGCCGTTTTGCTCAGTTTTCACTCTGGTTCACTTGGTCTACAATTTAACTTGGGAGTGTGTATATTTTTCCTTTGACTTAATTTAACTTGCTTGATGACTGTGATACATGTGTTTTATTAGAAGTGTATAAAATAAATATATAACTACTTTTTAATACAGAGCTTTGGTCAGTGTTTCCGTGTACCATAGTACTGTAGGCCTATTGTGTAAACCTTGAATACTGCTCATCTCCCTCTTGAGATAAGTTTGACTGCTCAGCCACAGCTACCAAATAAATCTTTGTGGTACAGACTGATAACAAAGGGGATGTATTGCTCTCACCTGTATTCTTAATCTTCTGTAGTGCTCCCTAAGGGTACTGCACAGGATTCTGCCTTACACTGGAGTTCCTGCAGGAAGGCGAGGTGGCGTCGGACCACACCATAACGGTGGCCACGGACATTGCTGACACCGGCTTCCGCCAGATGGGCACCTGTGTTTGCCTTCGCCGGCTTGGTTGGCTCAAGGCAACCGATTTCTGATAGGACGTGCAAACCAGAGTTTTGGACATGCCTTTTGACGGAAACAACCTGTTTGGCAAGACAGTGGACGAGTCACTGCAGGCCATCAAGGCCGACACGGAGACCGTGCGGGCCTTGGGAGTTTTGCAGCAACGACGGCCGCCCTTTCAGAACTCCAGAGGCAAGCAAGGTGCCTCCAAAGGATTTGGCGGCGGCTCCTCGATGTACCGCCAGATGGCCCGCTCCTCGTCGCAGGAGGCCTACAGAGGACGCGGCAAGTCTGGAGGATCTCGTCGTCAAGGAGGCTAAGGCGGCAAGGCTGCTACCAAGCAGGACTGAACCGGCCGTAGCGTCGGGCCCCCAGGTGGGAGGCCGGCTGGCGAAGTTAGTCAGCGTGTGGGAGTCCATCTCCACCGACCGATGGGTGCTGCATGCCCTGGCCCGCGGGCACACTCTCGAGTTTCTAAAGAAGTGCCCCCGCATTCCACCCGTGGCCAGGAAGGAAAACTACGTCCCTCAACTGCTGCTGGAAGTAAGGTGATGCTCAAGAAAGGAGCCCTCGAGCTCGTCCCAAAGAGGCTCTGGGGCTCCGGAGTGTACTCGCGATACTTCCTCGTAAGAAAGAAGACCAGCAGCTGGCGACCCATCGTGGACCTTTGTCGTTTAAACAACTACATCAAGTCCCAGAAGTTCCAGATGGTCACTCTCCAGCACGTGGTGGGGCAGCTGGAGGAGGGCGACTTCCTATCGTCGCTGGACTTGGAGGGTGCCTACTTCCACATCCCCATTCTAAAAGGACATCGAAAGTTTCTCAGCTTCGTAGTTCAAGGACGGCACTACCAGTTCAAGGCCCTCCCCTTCGGATTGAAATCGGCGTCAGGGTATTCACCAAGTGCCTAGCACCAGTGGCGGCGCGGCTGCACCTGCAGGGGATCCACGTCTACCCCTACCTGGGCGATTGGCTGATCCGAGCAAGGACAAGAGAACTCGCCGTCGAGCACACAGCGAAGACGGTCCAGCTGCTCACGGATCTGGGATTTTCCATCAACTTCGCGAAATCCCACTTGGTTCCGTCGCAAGATGCACTGTTCATGGGAGCCAGGCTCGACACAGTGGCGCGATTGGCCTCTGCGTCAGAGGAAAGGATGAAGGCCATCCTGGGCAAGGTGCAACGACTGTCCACCATGGTCGTGGCCAGGGTAAGGTCCTTCAAGTCCCTTCTCGGCATGATGTCCTCGTGCATCTACTTCGTACGCCTGTGCAAGCTGCGGATGCATCCACTGCAAGAGTTCCTCAACGCCCGTTGGATACAATCGGCGGGCAGCTTCAAAGACTGGATCTCGCTCAATGAGGCCTTCCGCCAAGCGATCCGGTGGTGGGGCACCCGCACGCATCTCGCGGCGTGTATGGACTTCCAGACCCCGGCACATCAGGAGACTGTGACGACGGATGCCTCCCTGGAGGGATGGGGAGTGCACACCGGAGATCTCCACGCAAGAGGCCTTTGGCTCCTGGAGGAGAGGTCACTACACATCAACGTCCTGGAGCTCTGAGCCGTGTTCTGGGCCCTCAGGTCGTTCCTTCCGTCCCTCAAGGGCAAGGTGGTGAGGATCTTCATCGACAACACCACCACAATGTTCTACATCCGGAAGCACAGAGGCACCAGATACCCAGCCCTATCCAAGGAGGCCCAGGATCTGTTGCACTGGGCCATCGCCCAAGGGATGTTTCAGGTACCCTTCTATCTGGCAGGAATAAAGAACATCGCCGACTCACTCAGCAGGGAGCTGCGCTCGTGCCACAAGTGGGAGCTGCGACAGGATCAAGTGGATCTGCTATTCCAACGATGGAGCAACTCCCAGATCGACTTATTCGCGACGGCGACGAACACCAAGTGCCGTAGGTTCGCCAGCAGGTTTCCCCAGCCGGGGAGCATGGGCGATGCCTTCTCATTCCTCTGGGACGGCCTGTTCGTCTATGCGTTCCCGCCGTTGCGACTCATCAACCAACTCAGACGGCCCCGGTGCAGGATGATCGTCGTCGCACTGGCGTGGCCAAGACAGATCTGGTTCCCGGACCTTCTGGACATGTCAGCGCCCCCCACGCCCCGGATCCCCCCCACCTCACAGTCAAACTACCGACGGACGCGGATCTCCTCTCCAGAGAAGGAGGCGCCATCCTCCACCACGACCCAGTGTTGCTGAACTTGCAGGCCTGGCTCCTGCAGCACTAGTTTGGAGGGTACGATATCCCGGCGGACTGCAAGGAGGTGCTTGCAAAGGCCAGGGCGTCCTCCACTCTCAAGTGCTATTTACACAAATGGAAGAGGTTTTCTGTCTGTTGCTGGGCACAGAAGATTACGGCCCCTCAAATGCTGCCGTACTTGCTATCACTGGCCAAGGCGGGGCTGGCCCATACCTCCATCAAGATCCATCTGGCAGCTATCTCCCGCTACACCAGAACTCCGGGACGCTCATCCCTGTGGTCCCATCGCCTGGTGAAGGAGTTCATGAAGGGACTGTTCCTATCGTTCCCGCCTGTGAAGGCTCCGGCCCCGGCTTTGCTGGATTTCTGGAGTTAATTTTTTTCACTTGGTAAGATTTTGCGCTTTCCCCCACTCTTATCTATGTTTTGCCATGTGTCTTTTACCTGTTTTCGTGATTGTGGACCACATAAGTAGCCCCCCTCTTTTGTGTGTTACAAAGCACCTTCAGTGCAGTGACACAGGGTTGTCTTTTAGACTTCCCACCGATTCCATTTCTGGGGCTGACTACAGTCCCCCAGAAAAGGGTAAAGTTGCCATTAACTTTACTTAGTCATTTAACCACAGATCCAGTACACCCCATCTTACATGGAGTACTGGAAAGGGTTACTCCGTATCCCTTTTTATCTGTACCTCCTAGAGTACTGTTTTGCTCTTTTAACATTTAGACTTGGCTGATGGCAGTGGTATCTACCCTAACTCTTATACCGCGATTATATTATATAAACGTGGTATTGTTTCAGGCTATTATATTAGCCTCGAACTTAAACCCGCTTGACCAAATACTTTTTCTTTTGGCTCCGGTCGGGTTTATTCACCATTTTTTTTGTTACAGTCCTTCTTGTGTTTTACTTTGCGCGGCAAACCAGGTTTGCCTCCTTTATTCACTGTCTTTTGGCGGGCTTCTGCCAAGAAGCCCTCCTCCAGGCGCCTAGGTGTCTAGGTGGGCTGAATGTGAGGGAGGGGTGTAGTCAACCCCTGCACAGGGTATCCTAGGAAACCCAAGTCGCACTTTGCCATGATTGGCTGAGCTGGTTGTCCGGGCCGGACAACCCCCCTGCTGCGTGATTGACAGCCAGACTGTGTGAATGGGGGATTTTCACATAAAAGGCAGGTCTCTTGGGCTAGAAGTCAGAGTCGCCACTGGAACTACAAGGAACTGAAGAGAAGCGGAGAAGAATACGGCTGCTGCAACTACTCCGTCCCGGTGAAGCCCTGCTGCAGTTCCGAGCTACCTACCCTTCGATGACCAGAGAAGATCCAGTCCGGAGTCGTTTTCCCTTGAGCCTGGTGGGGATAACCAGATCATCTTCCACAGCCAGAGGATCCTCTTCTTGGCCGAAACCACTGCACACTGCTGTAGTGGTCCGGATAGCCATCTGAAGAGCCTCTCCTGTTTTTAAGGAGCACACCTTTTATTCACCTTTGCTGATGCCGGCTTCATCCCTGTGTTGTGCAGACCCCTCCAGACGTTGTCCTTTGCACCGAAGCTCCAGGAACCGTGGGTCTGCAGGAAACCAACTGGAACAACTGCCGTGGCACCAGCTTCTTCATTGAAAAAGGTACTGTGTTCTGCTTGAGGAATTAGGGTGAATCCCCTTTCTTCGCCTTCTAGGCTTGCCCTTGTTTTCCCTCGTTCTTATAACTTTTGCTTCCTCTGTTGACAATATCTAAGTACTCCTGGCAACGTTGAATCTTGAACTGTCCGACTGTGTGATCCTCGATAACAGGAACCTGATTCCACTTGACACTGGCTCCGGCCTATTGACTCTTGAATTCCGTCAAATAAGTGTTCTCGGATTCTGTCTGCTTTGACAAAAGTATTGCCTATGATTTTTGCCCCCAACTCTCTCTGGTTAACGCAGGTGCTAAGTGTGTTTTTCCCTGGTAACATTTCTTGCCGCGGATACGCGTTTCTTTAGTAAGACCAAACTGTCATTACTGTCAAAAAGTGATCGCAAGTGTATTCCCGGTAACGTCTTTTGTTTCACAACACCAGTCCGTTAAAACATAGGGTACTTACCTTGAGTTAGTGTACCAAAGTGAATTGGTTGGTTGTAGTGTATTTTACGCGTGGTTTTGATTTAAGAGAAGTGTTGTGTTTATAACAGATGGTTTAAAAATAAATGTACTTATATTTTTTACCTGAAACCTTGAGTCAGTGTTTGCTTGAGTCACAGTAATTGTGGTCCCTTTGTGTAATCTCTGCTACTGCTCATATACGCTTGAGATAAGCCTGGCTGCTCCGCTACTGCTACCACTTTAACATAGTAGTACAGGCTTGTACCAAAGGTAAAACATGTATTGCCACCTGTAGTCTTAATTGTGTGTTATGGTCCCTAAGGGCACTGCACAGGATTCTGCCTAACACACCGTTGAAGTTCCTGTTGTGGAAAGCATTGTTTCTTGTGGCCATCACCTCCGCACAATGAGTGGGAGAGATCCAGGCCCTCTCCTGCAAGCCCCCAATACCTGACTTTCCACGGGACGAGGGTGGTGCTGAGGACGCACCCCTCCTTCATGCCCATGGTGCCGTCGAACTTCCATCTCAACGAGCCCTTGGTGTTACCGGTTTTCTTCCCGTCGCCTTCGTCGCCGGCTGAGAGGACTTTGCACTCGCTGGATGTAGCTAGAGCGCTGAAGTTCTATGTGGACCGCACGAAGAGTTTTCGGAATACATCACAGCTGTTGGTGAACTTTGGACCTGTGAACCAAGGGAAGGCCCTCTCGAAGGCTTCCATTTCCAGATGGCTCGCCGGCTGCATCATGCACTGTCACCGGTTGGCAAACAGACTGTTGCCCGGCCGTCCGAGAGCCCAATCGACCAGAGCGTTCGCTGCTATCATGGCGTTCCTATCTGGTGTGCCCCTGCTGGACATCTGCAGGGCTGCTACGTGGAGGTCGACGCACACCTTCACGAGATTCTACTTCATCGACCGGGATACCAGGGAGGAGTCCAGAGTCGGCCAGGTAGTGCTGCGCAACCTGTTTGCCTGAAGGTGGGCCTGGTGAGGAGGTAAGAGATGCTTAATGTTGAGCCTTGCCACCTCCCGTGGTTGTGCATGTGTGTACTGCTATGTATTCTTATATTCATGAGCATGTGAATCCATGCCAGAACCCATGCTGGAGAAGGAACAAGTTACTTACCTGTAACTGTTGTTCTTCAGCATGGGTCTGGCATGGATTCACATGCGAACCCTCCCTCCTTCCCCTCTGCGGCCCTTCACTTGGTCCTACTGCCACTTTACATGCTACCAAATCCAAAGATGGCTGCCAGAGGAGGGGCTTAGGTAGAGGGTAATAATTGGCTGGGAGCAGTATGACCCAGAGACCAGTGATTGGTTATTAGGAAAAAGACAGTTCAGGAACGAAACTGAAACTGATTTTTTTCTTTACCGAGGATTCCCAGCCTGACGGGGAATATTCATGAGTATGTGAATCCATGCCAGGTCCATGCTGGAGAACAACAGTTAGAGGTAAGTAACTTGTTCCTTCCCTGCTGGTAGTCTCCTCTTCACCGATGTAAAGTTCATCCTCTGATGTTTCACCTGCAAAGTGTAGTCCGGGTATGCAGTAATATTGGCAGATGCCCGTTGTATCGTGCCACCTTTCCGGAAGTGTTCAAGGATTTTTTCTCTATCTTTGTAGTTCAGAATGCTGGCTATTATTGGTCACGGCGGGGCACCTGGTGGCTATCTTCTTGCCAGGGACCTGTGTGCCCTCTCAACCGTGAAGCCCTGGGTGAAGGTAACTGGGCCAATTTCTTGAAGCAGCATGTTTTCAATAAAATTAGTGGGGTTAGTGCCCTCCTCTCTTTCTGGAAGTCTGATAAGTTGTACGTTACTGCACCTGGCTCTCCCTTCTGCATCTTCGACTCTTCCTTCAAGATTCTGCACTCGTTGCTGTTGGGTTATGACTTCCTTGGTGGTGTCTTTTAGGCTGGAGGTGTTCAACGCTACCTCCTTTTCAAGAGTGCCTGTGCGTTCCGCCAGTGTCGGCACATCCTGACCTAGGAGATTTACATCCAGGCTAGTGGCATCCATTTTGGATTCCAGTGCAATCTTTAAAGCCGAAATGGCCTCCAAAACCTGCTGGTCTCCTTTCGTTTGATCTTGTTCCTCCTGTGGCGAAGAGGTTCCTGACCTGGTGCTTTGTCGGAATCGTGGGCTTGGTGACGTTATCTAGCGTAGGTTGCTTGGATTTGCTTCTTTGGGTCTTGGATGCTATAGCTATCCTTCCAGTGTCCGTATTCTGGTACTGTCTACTCCACCCTATTAGCTCAGTCCTTTCCTTGGTTGGCAGCAGATACTGGGCAAGGGTTGTTCACCGTGGTCCAAGTAAAAGTATTGTCTCGCACATACCTTTTTTAAAATAAATTTAATTTAAAAAAAATAATTGTCTACCCCCAATGGGTGTCGTTGCCACCCCATGCACTAAGGTGGTAGCGTCAAGGTTGTCCTCCAGCAGGCGGCCTATCCCACCACAGATGTTGTGCCTCAATTGTTGCTTGGCGTGCTGGGCTAAAGGCGGGTTAGCATCTGCTGATGGACTCCTGCGTGCTGATGGCTTCCCGTGTGCTAATGGCTTCCCGTGTGCATCAATGTCCCTTTGGACCTGTGCCGTGCAATCTTGCCTTTAGTAGTCCACTCTTATCCTCTGAGAGCTATCAATCATTTTGCTAGCACTGTTAAGATCTATTGCCAATGTATCCACAGCGTTCGTCACCTTTATGGTACTGGCACGCCTGCATCAGTATGCCTCCAGTGTAGCAAGTGAACTGGTTGCACCCACTGTACTGCCTAGGTCGCTAGAGTGGTTGTCCTGGATGGCACTGATCTGCGCCTCATGTAAGCCTGCTTGCTTGATTGAATTAAGGCACTTATAGCCGTACCTGTCCTGTTTGCTCCTTTTCTGGGTCGTGTTTGCTTGGCCACCAGTTGATTTGAGCTCATTCAGGGCGCCATGGTATCAAGAGCCCACGTAATGTTCGTACGCCCACGCGCAATAGTCTTGGGCCGGCCGCTGCTGTTGTTCTCCTTGCATGCCCTTCTCCACAGCTCCTGTCTCCCTCGTGCATGCAGATACTGTGTACCGCTGCCAAGCGGGGGCTGGCCCCACTTACTGATCGTTCTCCCACCGAGTGCCTCTGCGGCTGTATGGCACTCCACAGTGAGAGTTACTGTAAACGTGCCTCTGGTGGGGTGTTAGGGCTCACGTCTTCCACACAGCATTTGCCCCTTTTTTATTAGGGCTCTTCCAAATCGTCCGCTGCCGGCATATGTCTCTTTCCTCCTTCGGCTGGTGGGTCCTATGTCCGCCTCCGTGTCATGTCGCTACTAGCTTGAAGCGGCTACTACGTGTTCAACGGAACACACCCGCTCAAGTCGGACCACAGAGAGAACTATCAATTTGTTTGCTGCTTGAACTGGACCACAGAGGGAACCGGCTATCCGTTCCTTTGTTGCTTGGATATGATGTAATCGCTCGTTATGTAGCGATCGTT
The DNA here is from genome assembly GCF_040938575.1 of Ambystoma mexicanum. Classification (NCBI taxonomy): domain Eukaryota; kingdom Metazoa; phylum Chordata; class Amphibia; order Caudata; family Ambystomatidae; genus Ambystoma; species Ambystoma mexicanum. The sequence goes on along the minus strand of NC_090933.1, from coordinate 924,837,933 downwards.
CCTTGCATAATCGGCCCCCGCCTGCCTAAGTCGGACCTCGGTGGGAACCGAGCATTGCTTTCCCACCGCAACTGCAATCCAGGTGTCACGCTGCCAGTTCCTTGCGCCGTGATAATGATTACACTCCAGTCTATTGTATGGTGGCCACAATATTCTCCAGCAGGGGGTCTGGCATGGATTCACATGCTCATGAATATTCCCCGTCAGGCCGGGAATCCTCGGTATAGAAAAAAAAATCAGTATCAGTTTCGTTTCTGATCTGTCTTTCTTAGTAGTAACCAATCACTGGTCTCTGGGTCATACTGCCCCCAGCCAATGACTGCCCTCTCCCTAAGCCCCGTCTCTGGCAGCCATCCTCAGATATTTACCGCACGTTCAAGTGTTGGGAGTCCTCGTGCTGTAGCTCTCGAGCTTTTGCTGCGTTTTCGCGCTTGTTTCAGGAGATTTTTCTCATTTTTCGGTTCAATAGAGCCTCAAGCTCCACCGTTTCTACATCCGATCAACGGGGATCCGTTTCAGAGTTTTCTACGCCCCTGAAGGGTGAAGATTGTCGAGTTACGCTTTTGGAGGATTCCAGAAGTTCCGAGGCCTACCCCGGACATGGCCCAGGAGAAAGGAAGGACCTGCCCTGGATGCCAGCTTAAGAATGTTTTCAAGGAGGACATGCATTCGTTATGCCTCTACTGTCTCCATGAGGACAAGACGCACACGGAGAAGGACTGCGCGTTTTGTGGGAACATGTCGGAACGCAACATGAAGGATCGCCACCTCCGTCCTGCCAACTGGCTGGAAGGGAGGAGCCCGTCGGGCGAGAAGAAGAAAAAGAATCAGAGCGGTCTTCTAAGTCCTGTGAGGGCGCACCGGCGACGGGGCCCAACAAAAGGCTAAGCACCGCGAGTCCATGGGCACCGGGAGCACCGAACGGTCGGCTCCTTGGCTGCCAGGCAGGGCGCATCCTCCCTGGCGCCATCAACCACGAGCCAACACTCTGGCTCGGGTAAGAGGAAGTCCGAGAACCCGGCGAAGCTTCTGGAGAGGCCCCGGTCGATCTCGAAGATTCCGGCAGAGGGGGAGCGAGGCTCGGACCCTCCCCCCAAGGTGAAGGCCCCAGGCATCCAGAAGGTGACAATGGCCTTAATTCACCCTGCTAAGACCTCAATTGAGGATGTAGCCTCTGGAGGCTACACCAGTGGAGGCGCCCTCAGGACCCAGAGTCTCCCTGCCACCGCGGAGGGAGTAATCTTTCAGGCCCATTGAGAAGACCCCCACGAAGTCCTTGTTGGAAAAGGTGGGGGAGGGGCTGGTGGCCATCGTGGATACGGACACGACCTCTGAAGAAGAGCTCATCGAAGTCGTGGAAGGGGCCCAGCACATCGGGAGGGATCCCGACGAGGGCGATGACGAGAGCGACGGGGTCGCCGACAAGGCTCCTCAAGAGCCCTCGCGCACGTAGTTTCCGGCGCCGCAGGACACTTTGGCGGTCATTTTGTCAGCGATTCAGTCCTTATGTTCGGAGATAAGGACAAGGTTGCCCCTCCCCCCGACGGAGGTACCTGAGCCACACCCGACGGGGGAACCGAAGCCAGAACCTTCGGAAAGTCCACTGCATAATAGGACGACGCATCCTACGCCACCTCTCCCACCTCTGCGGCCTGCTCTGCCTTCCCCCTGGTCTACTACCCACAGGGATGATACAGGCACGGACACGGCTACGACAGGTACAGATGACGACGGAGGCGACGACGGGACGTGTCCCCCGTCGCCCCCTGCTCGGGCGTCCCCGCCCGACGAGATTGGATCCTTTCATGTCATGATTTCCAGGGCATCCAAGCTCTTCCAGCTCTGCCCAGAAGAGAAGAAGGAAGGGTTCCTTTACCAACGGCGCGAGGCTAAAAGGAAGGCGGTCCTTGCCGTACCGCTTCTTGATGACATCTGGGATGAGGGGCTCGCCCTCCTCAAGAACCCTGCCACGGCGCCGGCAAAGAGGGACCGGTACAAGAAGTAGTACCGGGTCCCCGACGCTGCCCCCTTGTGCCTTTGGGCGCAACCTACCCCGGATTCGGTCGTCTCGGCGGCGGCAAAGAAGAAAGCTGGGGGGGCATCGGCCTCGACATTATCCTCCCCGCCGGACGGCGAGGGCAGGAAGTTGGACACGATGGGACGGCGGATCATCTCATCCGCAGCGACGACTATCAAGGCGGCCAACGCCCTGGCTATCGTAGCCCGCTATGACAGGGAGTTGTGGTTCAGAATCGCCCCTCTGTTGGACTTCGTTCCGGACGCCAAAAGGGCTGAGGCCCTTGAAATCCTACAGGAGGGTGAGATTGCTTCACACCACGCCATCACGGTGGCAACGGACATCGCCGACACCGGTTTCCGTCAGTTGGGCAACGGCGTTTGCTTGAGACGAGGAGGTTAGCTCAAGGCCACGGATTTCCGCCAGGCCGTACAAGCCAAGGTTTTGGACATGCCCTTCGACGGGAACAACCTGTTTGGGAAGGCAGTTGATGAGTCCCTTCAGGCCATCAAGACAGACACAGAGACTGCCCGGGCACTGGGAGTGCTCCAACAACGACGGCTGTCCTTTCGGAGCTCCGGAGGCAGACCAGGTGCCTCCAAGGGATCCGGCAGTGGCTCCTCCACGTACAGCCAAGCTGCAAGATCTTTGTCCCAGGAAGCCTACAGGGGACGCGGCAAGTCAGGTGGTGCCCGTCGTCGTCGACAGGGAGGTCAAGGAGGCAAGGCGGCCTCCAAACAAGATTGAACCGACCGTGGGGTCGGGCCCCCGCCGAAGCACCCCGGTGGGAGGCCGGCTGGCGAGGTTCGTCAGCGTGTGGGAGTCTATCTCCACTGACCGTTGGGTGCTGGACTCCCTGGCCCAAGGGCACGCCCTCAAGTTTCAGAAGAAGTGCCCTCGCATTCCACCCGTGGCCAGGAAGGAAAATCACGTCCCTCAACTACTGTCGGAAGTAAGGGCGATGCTCAAGAAGGGTGCCATCGAGCTCGTCCTAAAGAGGCTTCGGGGCTCCGGAGTTTACTCAAGGTACTTTCTCGTAAAAAAGACAGGAGGATGGCGCCCCATCCTGGACCTACGACGACTGAACAAGTGCATCAAGGCACAGAAGTTCCGTATGGTCACCCTCCAGCACGTGCTGGGACAGCTGGAGGAGGGCGATTTCCTGTCGTCGTTGGACTTGGAGGATGCCTACTTCCATATCCCCATTCTAAAAAGACACCGAAAGTTCCTCAGGTTCGTGGTCCAAGGGCGGCACTACCAGTTCAAAGCCCTCCCGTTCGGATTGAAGTGGGCACCCATGGTGTTCACCAAATGCCTCGCACCGGTGGCGGCGCGGCTGCGCCTACAGGGGATCCACGTCTTACCCCTAACTGGACGACTGGCTCATCCGGGCAAGGACAAGGGAGCTCGCCGTGGAGCACACTGCAAAGACTGTCCAGCTGCTTACGGACCTTGGATTCTCCATCAACTTTCCAAAATCCCACCTGGTTCCGTCGCAAGTCGCCCTGTTTCTGGGAGCCAAGCTCGACACAGTGGCGCGGCTGGCCTCTCCGTCTGAGTAAAGGACCAGGACCATTCTGGGCAAGGTGCAGCGTCTGCTGGCCCCGAACATGGCCAGGGTAAGATCTATCAAATCCCTCCTCGGGATGATGTCGTCCTGTATTTATCTGGTGCGCCTTTGCAGGCTTCGGATGCGCCCCTTACAAGAGTTCCTCGACGCCTGCTGGGTCCAGTCGACGGGCAGCTTCGAGGACAGGATCCCTCTCAATGAGACGTTCCGTCAGGCGATCTGGTGGTGGGGTACCCGCTCCCATCTGTCGATGGGTACGGACTTTCAGACCCCAGCTCACTTGATGACGGTGACGACGGACGCCTCCCTGGAAGGTTGGGGAGCGCACTCCGGAGATCTTCACGCGAGAGGCCTTTGGCTCCCGGAGCAGAAGTCTCTCCACATCAACATCTTGGAGCTCCACGCAGTGTTCTGGGCCCTCAGGTCCTTTCTTCCGTCCCTCAAGGGCAAGGTGATGAGGATCTTCACCGACAACACCACCACGATGTTCTACATCCGGAAGCAGGGCGGAACCAGGTCCCTTGCACTATCCAAGGAAGCTTTAAATGCTCTTGCATTGGGCCGTCGCCCAGGGGATGTTTCTGGTGCCTTTTCATCTGGCAGGAATAAAAAACACGATCGCCGACTCACTCAGGGAGCTGCGCTCATGCAACGAGTGGGGAACTATGCCAGGATCAAGTGAATTGACTCTTCCGACGATGGGGCGAACCCCAAATCGATCTCTTCGCGACGGCGACGAATTCCAAGTGCCGGAGGTTCGCCAGCAGGTTCCCCCAGCCGAGGACAATGCTTTCTCATTCCCCTGGGACGGCCTATTTCTTTATGCGTTCCCTCCGCTGCCTCTGTCTGGTGCCGTGCACAGAAGATTAACCCTCTGCGAATTACAGCCCCTCAAGTACTGCCGTACCTACTGTCGCTGGCCAAAGCTGGACTGGCTCACGCCTCCATCAAAATACATCTGGCTGCAATCTCCCGATATACCAGGACTACGGGACGGGCGTCCTTGTGGTCTCATCGCCTGGTGAAAGAATTCATGAAGGGACTATTCCGATCATTCCCGCCGGTGAAGGCCCCTGCCCCGGCATGGGAGCTTAATGTGGTGCTGACCAGGCTCATGGGGGCCCCATTCGAGCCTATGCATTCGGCGCCTTTGAAGTTCCTGTCATGGAAGACAGCTTTCCTCGTGGCCATCACCTCCACACGACGAGTGGGAGAGATCCAGGCCCTATCTTGCAAGCCTCCATACTTGACTTTTCATGACACAAGGGTGGTGCTGAGGACACACCCCTCCTTTATGCCCAAGTTGCCGTCGGACTTCCACCTCAACGAGCCCTTGGTGTTGCCAGTTTTCTTCCCGTCGCCTTTGTCGCCGGCCGAGAGGACTTTGCACTCGCTGGATGTAGCTAGAGTGCTGAAGTTTTACGTGGCCCGCACGAAGAGTTTTCGGAAGACGTCACAGCTGTTTGTGAACTTTGGGACTGTGAATCAAGAGAAGGCTCTCTCGAAGACTTCCATTTCCAGATGGCTCTCCGGCTGCACCATGCACTATCACCGGTTGGCAAACCGACCGCTGCCCGGCCGTCCGAGAGCCCATTCGACCATAGCGATCGCTGCTACCACGGCGTTCCTGTCTGGTTTGCCCCTGCTGGACATCTGCAGGGCTGCGACGTGGAGGTCGACGCACACCTTCACAAGATTCTACTGCGTCGATCGGGACTCCAGGGAGGAGTCCAGGGTCGGCCAAGCAGTGCTGCGCAACCTGTTCGCTTAAGGTGAGCCTGGTGAGGAGGTAAGAGATGCTTAATGTTGAGTTGTTATATTGCTTAATGTTGAGCCTGTTGCCATCTCCCGTGGTTGTGCATGTGTGTACTGCTATGTATTCTCTTATTCATGAGCATGTGAATCCATGCCAGACCCCATGCTGGAGAAGGAACAAGTTACTTACCTGTAAATGTTGTTCTCCAGCATGGGTCTGGCATGGATTCACATGCAAACCCTCCCGCCTACCCCTCTGCGGCTCTTCACTTGGTCATACTGCCACTTTAAGTGCTACCAAATCTGAGGATGGCTGCCAGAGGCGGGGCTTAGGGAGAGGGCAGTCATTGGCTGGGGGCAGTATGACCCAGAGACCAGTGATTGGTTACTACTAAGAAAGACAGATCAGAAACGAAACTGATACTGATGTTTTTCTATACCGAGGATTCCCGGCCTGACGGGGAATATTCATGAGCATGTGAATCCATGCCAGACCCATGCTGGAGAACAACAGTTACAGGTAAGTAACTTGTTCCTTGTCCTCCATTGCCCCGGCGGGGTCACCCACTTCGTATGCCCTTTCTCCTCACCAGTGTCATCCACCAGCTGTGCCTCTGCTTCAGATTGTGCCCGCCACCTTCACCTGTCGGATGTAGTTATTCAGGTGCCGGCGCGTGCTGGGCCATAATTACAGGCCAGGATCTTAGCAGATCAATGGGAGCTGTAAGAGAAAGCGTCCCTACTACATGGGTGCTTCGCCACTAGTTGGGGAGTTATTCATGGGGTAACGAGGGAGGCGGATTGAGAAAAGTGTGCTGTACAGTGCAAGCACAGAAGCACCTGTTACTTGTTTGGCCTTGGGGGTTCTTGTGATCAGGGGACAGAGGACGCTGGGCCGGTTATCTTTAGGAATGGACTCTGTGTTGGGAGGGCTGCAGTGGATACAGTGATGGGTGTTCATAGCAGGGTAGGTTTAGGAATCTCGTTGGTATGCCCCTCTCTGCTAGAAGACCCGCTACCAAATGCATTTATGCCTGCAGATGGCATACGTTTTCGGGTTGGTGCTGGGAGACTGATCTCGACCCGTTTACTTGTTCCACTTCCTTTGGGTTGGATTTTCTTCGGTCTCTGGTCCGGGTGGACCTTCAGATTAGTACAGTGAAAGGTTATTTTACAGCCATTTCGGTCTTCAAGAGGACCCCAGAGCAGGGCTTCTTTTTCATGATCTCCACAGTTATTACATACTTGAGGGGTCTTTCCAATATGTTCCCCCCACGCCAGTTTGTTGTTCCGGTATGGGATTGGTTTAATGTTGACGTTTTTGATTGGCCCTCTGTTTGAACCCTACATTCTTGTTCATTAAGACTGCTCACCCTTAAGGTGATTTTCCTGGTTGCCATCCTTTCCGTTAGATTGGTTACTGAGCTCCAAGCTCTGAAAATCCTCCCTTTTTCCAGAGGCAGGGCGAAGTGAGAGTTAGACACACTTTTCTTCCATCCATTATTTAGATCCAGTGCAGGACCTCAAGTTCCACATCTCAGACGCAGGAGAACAGGACTGATTACCAGCTTTTTTGTTGGTAACGCGGGTGCCCGTGCAGGCAGAGATTTCAGATAACCGATCCTGTCTCAGTGATTCATTCTTTGCATCTCAGAACGGTACAATCTGCCCGGCAAGGCAGTCCCAGAATGGATGCTGCCACCTCTGGTCTGCAACGCAGTGCCCGTTCAAGATATCTGCCAAGCGGCCACAGGTGCTTACTTGCACACGTTTGCTAAGCATTACTGCTTGGATTCTGTCTGGTCAAGACACTTGTTTCGGATGGGCCGTCCTTCATGTTTTCTGGTTTAGGTGATGTCCTTGCTACCTTCCATCCTCCAGGTTGGTTTACTGTTTTGTGAGTCTATCATAGACGAGGAATCTATAGGAGGAAGGAGTCCGTTCAAAGAACAAATTACTTGCCTCTCTGTAATGTTCCTTCTGATGGACGTTCCTCCCACAAATTCCTCCTCGACCTAACCATCTGCTCTGCTTGGGGTAGCTACTGCACCTTAGTTCTGTGGTCCCTCAGTGTCACAATGCTAAGGAAAAAGGGTGTAACTGAGGTCACGGGTCGCAGTGCCTATATATATATATATATATATATATATATATATATATATATATATATATATATATATATATATATATATATATATATATATATATATATATATATATATATATATATATGGCCCCATCATGACCAGGGCGTAGAGGCGCTGGGCAGAACCGACATGGTGCTGTATTGCGCCACCTGTTGGTGGAAAGGTTTCTGAAGAGCAGCTGGCACTGGGAGATGGATATCATAGATGTGGAGTGCGTGGGAGGAACGGTTGTATGGAGTGGGAAGAGGCAAATGAGAAAATGCAGTGCAATAAAGTCAGCATGTATCCGTTCCTGCCAATTTGGCTAGAGTTTGCAGTGTTACTGAATCGGCATGGTTAGCTGGAGTTTGTTTCACTTGTGTTCTGTTGGGCTGCTTTCCAGGCACCTGCCGAGGGACATGCCCTAGTACTAAATGTGGGTACTGCAGTAGGTTGTTTGTGAGACCAGTAAAAGATTCAGAATCTTGAAATTGTGCAAGGTGGTTTTTCATGATTCCCTAGCCCTATATTCAGGGTCTGGAGTTACCATTGTATCGTATGGCATGGATGTTGAGATGGGTGGTGGGATGGGCAATTTAGGGGCCACCTTTATTATGGTGCACAGGGAAAACACACTGAGTGGGTTAGCCAAACCCAATCAAGTTGAGGTAGCATAGCGGCAACGCTTAGCATCAGGTTGGGTGTGAGATGTATATGGCTACAATGAGTCCATACAGAGCAACACCATTAACTCCAGTAAGACAGGTAAGTATAAAAACCTAATTATTTATTAGGCCTTTAGATTACAAACTAAGCAGATAGAAACCTTCTAGGTAAATATTGTAAACCCTTTTAAAACAGAATAGCATTTGAGTGACCAGTGAGCTACAAGTAAGTATTCAGGTGCACAGAAATACCCTGCGCTCTTCAGAATAATCATAGAACAGCTCCCCTAACTCTTTGAAATACAACCATAAGATGACTTAAAAAGTCACGAGTTGCAAGACATTCACTGTTCGGGTAGATTTATATAGAAATGTGCAGTACCAGTGATTCTGTTTAGCAATCTTAATAAATGTCTTAAAGTTAAAGTTCAGATCAAGACTCCACTCAATCCCAATACACTAGGATAAGCCTAGGGAGGGATACTTAACCCAGGTTCCACTGCCAAAGGTCAGGTCAGAGTGAGTGGGGGTCAAGACTTCATGGTCTTGTTGACCTATGGGAGACAGGGAAGAAAAGAAACGGTATGTAGATCTACCAGTCTGGCTCAGAGTTCTCTGGATACCACTTATGGAGGTTGCAGACTTTGCATGTGTGTTCTTGTGTTTTGGTTCATTTTGCGAGGGTTGGCTGGACAGGTTTATTTTGTTTCATGGGATTTAGTGTCTGTCGGTCATGGTACTTCGGAATAGGTTCCAGATCGCTTCTGGTAAAACGGCCAAACAAAGAAAAGTGAAGACTTCTTCGGAACAGATGGCCATGGACACCTCAGGTAAACAAAGACAAGATTCAACTAGGCTCACTGCAGTCAGGCCGCGACTGGCGATGTCCCAGCACCGAACACTGGAGTAGGCCCAGCACAGTGAGGCAGCTATAAATGCAAAAGCAGGTTACTTGCACCACAAGCTGATGATCTGCAAAGTTCCAAGGCTCTGCTCGAAACGTTAACTGCTGCAGCGAGGTAGCCCAGGAGAGAGGTGGTCAGTTGGTCCAGGGGCACTTCTGAAGGCAAAGCACGTACAGATCCACGAACAGCGTTAAAGACTGGTTGTTTTCACTGGTCCAGGGTCTGAAGCACCAATGAAGAAAGCCTTGAGGTGAGTATGGCTTCACAGGTACAACACTGGAGTCAATGTTGGTCAGCTGCAGGGGTCGTCCGCAGGCTGTTCTTCATAGAAATCTTGGCCCCAATGGGGATCTAATGAACCGTTGCACCAGCCCTCCTCTTATCCAAGATTCAGGCTGGGAGCATGCCTAAGCCCACCAATGGTAAGGATCTGAACCATTCAAACAGCCAATGGATTTCCAATAATGGATAGCCACTGGACACCACATCTGCCCATCAACAGCCATTAAGGCACAAGGGATGTGGATTGGGACTAGACAGTCCCAACCCCCTTCTCTGGCACATGCTCAGAAATCGTCCTTTAACCTGCAAAATCCACAGATTTCCCCAGGAAAGTGATTTCCATGTAAGGCCTTTCCTGGCAGGAAGAAGGCCAAAAAACAATATGGTGGCTGAGATATTGATCCTTTTGAAGACTAGACAGAAGGGACAAGATGATGGACTGGGTGCCTTTCAGAAACAAGTTGTTTGCAAGCCTATAGTGAGCAAGTAAAATAAGTTTGTACTGGACGTCTTTGTGAAGTGCACTCAGTGAAAATGTCTGGAAGAATGTTCAGAGATTGATGGTGTGTCTGTTGAAGAGTTTTGCAAAGATTTTTGAGAAGTTGGTTAATTGCAATATATGAAGAGGATGGCTGGCTTGACTAAATTGGTTTAGGTGAGGTTGATGATCTTAAAGCAAGTAGGGCAGGTGTCTGAGTTGAATGTGATAAAGAACAATTTGGGGTGGTGTAATCTTAGTGTACTATTGCGGACAAGGAATGCAGGAAGGGTTTTAGTATGCAAAATTGGTCATATAGGAGTGTTAGGGAGAATTCTCTGTAAAGGCTAATTTCCCAAACCCAGTGAGACCCCCAGCAGCTTTGCTGGATTTTTGGGGTTTCTTTTTTTCTCCTGCTAAGAGTGAGACTCTTTTCTCCCACTCTTAGGCATGATTTGAGAATATCCTTTGACTTTGTAATGTGTTTTATGGGCTATGGGGTCTTTTACTCCATAGGGCTTCATGTGTTTTTGGTAAGTGTGTTACAAAGCACCCTCAGTGCAGTAACACAGGGGTGTCATAGTGACCCCCAAACATAGACTCCATACCCTGGGACTGACTACTGTCTCCCAGGGCATGTAAAGTCACCATTGACTTCACTAGTCTTAAATTGTGAACAGAACCAGTACAAACCATCATATTGTGGAAGCACTGGTAGGGGGTAATTGGATTGCCCCTGGGTCGGTTTTCCAAGAGGGCACTGTCCAGTCCCCCTTTCTCGAGTTTCTTGCTGGTGGCAGTGGTTAACACGCGAAATATTCCACCGGAATATTTCCTATGGGATTTTCCCATTCATTTTAAACGCACCACTTTTTTTGGTGCAATGTTAAAGATACCACCGGGTTATTTATTTAATATTTATTCCCGAGTTGGGTCTTTTTGCCAGGACTCGGTTTTAAAATGGCGTTTGTGTTCGCCTCTATCTCCAACCCAAGTCGAGCCCTTTGTTCCACTTTTGGCGGGCTTCTGCACAGAAGCCTCCAAAAGTGGTGCCACTCTGTCTGGGTCTACAGGATGTGTGGGAGGGGGGGGAATAGGCACCCTGGACTGAGTTGCCTTGGCAACTCAAGTCGCACTCTTGTGTGATTGGCCCAGTGGTGAGCCGCCTGGCTCTCTACTTAGCATGTTTTATTGACAGCTAGGGTGATGAATGGGGGTTTTGCTGCATAAAAGCAGGGCTTTGGGGACTGGAACTTCAGAAGTCGCCACAGGACCTAAAGAATCCGAAGAGGGAGAAGCTGAGCCATCTACAACGACGACACCACTGGTGGAGCCCTGCTGTACGAAACTCACCACTTTCCCGACGACAGAGACGATCTTCTTCCAGGAGAGTCTTCTTCCCTTTGAGCTGGTGGGACCAACCAGTTCGCCTTTTTCGTCTTCCTGGATCGCCTCGTGGTCGAATCGCCCGTGCCAAGCACCCCGGCGGCCGGATAGCCACGCTTCACCACTCCTGCGAATAAAAGGGTAGTACCTTTTAACTGGGAAACTCAGCGGCTGGTTTCTTCCCTGGCAGTGCGACGATCTCCAGCTTTCCTCCACGTCGAGATCTTCTCTTCCCCTGGACGAAGCACCGACTTGCACCCGCTGCCAGGAACAACTGCCCCCGCTGGAGCTTTCTCACCCTTTCAGGTACTGTGTCCCACCTGGTCTCCCTTGCAACAGACTGTCCAAGGTGTCCCGTAAATCCTTGACTCTCTATCCTGGAGTGACCTCGGACCTGTTAACATTACCTTTCTAACTTGATCCAACCTATTTTTGACTTTCCTGCAAAGACTTTTAGTGCATTTCCACTGTGTGATGTTGGGCACATTCCGCCTTGCGCTCCAAGAGTGGGCCTGGCCTATGAACCTTTTGCTCTGCAGTAGACCCTGCCTTTCTTGACTTGCTGTGGTTCTTTAAAAGTGTTGGTATTGTGTGTTTTTCCTATTTCTGCCTTTTCTCTCCCTTTTTAAATAATTATTGGAGTGCCATCTATGGTTACGTGCTCACCTCTGTTTTGCTAAATAAGTGGTGTATTAACCTAGATTTGTCAAATAATTAGGGAGGTGTATATATTTCTAGTGACTGTGTTTGAACTTGCTTGACACATTAGTGCCAGTGTATTTTTATAAGTGTGTTTTTAAATAAATAATTATATACTTTTATACCAAAGCTCTGGTCAATGTTTGCTTGTACTACTGTATTTTGAGCCCTATTGTGTATACTCTACATACTGCCTAACTCTTCTTGAGAGAAGTCTGACTGCTCAGCCACAGCTACCAGGTAAATCTGGGTGGTACAGACTGCTACCAATTGGGTTTACTGCTAACACCTGTAGTCTTAAACTTTTTGCAGTGGTCCCTAAGGGGAACTTCACAGGTTTCTGCCTAACACTGGTGTACAGCGGTGGGATTTGTATTGAGTATACATTTTAGTGTGCTGTTTAATACCTTAGTGCAACTAACCACAAAGCTTAGCACGAACAAGCTTATTTTCTAACATGCAGGAAGGGTTTTAGTATGCAAAATTGGTCATGTAGGAGAAATCATGAATGAGAGCAAGCAAGGATGTAAGTAGCTGAGGGACTGATTGTATTTTTATACACCAATGTGGATTGTTTGCCGTTTGGTTTGTGCACTAGATTGGATGAGGTTAATTTTATGGCACTAGATAGCAGTAGGAGGATTCTGGTTAAGGGTAGAAGTGTATAATGGATAGTTTAAGTAGTTGGAGGTTCCTGGGTACAGCTGTTACACCATTTGTTTAGATTGAAGCACATTGTGCTTTTAGGGCACAAATGGCAGTGGTTGATATGGGATGTTTATGAATGGATTAAAAAGTATGGCGGTTTGGCACAGTTGATCTACTCTTTGATAGAGTTGAAGTAATCAAGGAGGGTTAGGCTATAGAGTTGGGGGCATCTTTCTGCTGGGGGCTAGTGAGGTAGGGGGCAGTGTATCAAAGGGAAAATTGTAATAGGATAGTAGGCTGTGGAAAAGTTGGATCAAGATGCAACACTCTGAACGTTTTGATGACTAAAATTAACTCTTGATAAATATGACTGATTTCAAAAGGCTCCAGTCTTTTGACACCCTAAGACGAAAAAACCCAACCGCCCATCTTCCACCCTAAGATCAAGCACTGCCCTCTTTCTAGTGATTCCAACCTCTAATTCTGTCAGGATCGGAGGATCAGCCTTCTCAACCTTGACCCCAACTCTGTGGAACTCGCTCCCACCACATATTCTACACACCAAGAATACAGGGCCTTCCGCAAAGCTCTAACAACCTGGCTCTTTCTATAATGCTGATTAAGAATATCTAAGGCTGCTGAGACCTTGCAACCTGCTGACAAATGTTAAGAGAGCAAGGACGTCACTGAATGTGCCTATTAAGTCACAAATAGGTTTACTCTGAATGCAGCAATTGCAAACGTGCAATTGAAATCCAGAATACTGAGCTTGCTGGATCAACACCTCCACCCAGACACTCGCCTCTCCTATCACTATGCTCGCTCTCTACTCTACCCCAACACACAATAAAGTGCAGCTATACCCCTCGATCAATTTCAGCCTAGCTGCTCACATACGAACAATACTTCATCAACACCTCAAAATTCTGATAAGATGCAGCTATACCCCACGAAAATCAGCTTAGCTGCACACATAAGCATCTTACACAGGCCCAATGCAGCCGGAACCCAGTCTTGGTGAGCAAACTCCAGACTGCACACATTCAACTGATATCAAATACCACCACACTCAACACTAGGATGCAGCTACCATCAGGCAATCGCATCAGCTGCGCACATAATCGGTGCACCCTATGACACCTTACTCTCTCGACTGACCTGAACTACGATCCCCGAGGGCGTTCAACCCACCACTGCTTTGAGGTCATAAGAATATGTAGAGCGCTATATAAATACTACATGACATAACACATAATATAACAAAATTATTAAAATAATGTAATTGTTTCTTATTAATGATTAAAAAATTCAGTTTTGTTGTGCAGGTTGTGATGATGTATGCACATTATTAATTGAATCGTTTTATGCTAAGTACTTTTAACTTAATGCAGATATATAGTTCTACAGATATGCATCTTTGACTGGTGGTTTACCTGTGTCTGTGGCTTCCCAGCAGTCCCCAAGATTAGACCTTCCTCCCCTTCACTAATCTCATATTGCCCTGCCCCAATGCTTCAGTGAGCCCTTCGGTGCAAGGCTTAAATTTAAGGCCAGTATTGCTACAGCCCTTTCTTCTGCCAGTTTCGCCTATATCGCCACACTGTGCTGTACGAAAGGCTGTATCTACAGAGTCCCTTGCAGGTGCTCCCAACTTTACTACATGAAGTATTGACTATGGCAGTCTCGCATGCAGAATGTGAGTTAGGAAAAGAATATGTGACGGAACCAAAGCAGCATCTGGCATTGAAGTAGGTTCCCTAGGCCCACTTCCATTAAAGGAAGATGTGATACAGAGTGTAGGAGCAAAGAAGGTAAAGTTTCAGTAGGTATTCTAAAATTTCACTTAGCCAAGCGTTAAAAAAATATGAAAGTATGTGAAAGCTTATCCCAGTACAAGTTGATAGTATGGTGAGGCAGGAGACCATACCAGAAGAAGTCTTCTTTGTTGGACGTCACCTACTAGGAGTGAGACAGCCTATTTTGCCTTAACATATCTTCAACCTCCATATTAACTGACAGACTTTTTAAACCAGTATTTTATATTATTTGGAACAATTAAACGGTGTCAGTGCTGCCAATATATGAACCTGTAGGTTACACACACAGCTACCTGAGATTCCCTACTGGTCTAATCACACCCTCGCTTGTAATTGTCCTCTTAGGGTCATAAACCTGTCTCTTTGGCCTGTAGGTACAGTCTATGTAGTCTTCCTCTGACGTTCAGGTCCAGTCGAGGCCTAACATACTGGATGTACACAGGGCCTCCACGTCCAGTCCCTAGGATACCACAATGGTGCTCAGAACTTCTCTGAAGAAATGTTTTTAGCGCAGTGATTTTTCTGTTGCTTCAGCGTACCACCTATGCCTCGATACAGAACTGAGTCTGTAGCATGGGCCAACATAGAGATAACCCCATGGACCCCACACCTCATAGGTCAGTTTCTAGTCCTTTGGTCTCCCTTTCACAGGCTCTGCCCAAATGGAGCCTTCCTTCTGAAGGATCCCTGTTGAGGGAGATTATTCTTTTCTCTCCTTCCCTTACCCCACTGAAAATATTATTTGCAACCTTCTTTGTTTGAGGTTTCTTCTGTAACATTATAGGCAAGGTAGACTCTAGTTTTACTAGCCCTTCCAGGCTGCTCTTTGCCCTGATAGTGGGATGGAAATCCTCATCACCTTCCTTTGCTAATATGATGTTCACTTACCAAAGCTGCATTCCTTCAGCCAAAGTTCCTCCTTCAGCCAGAATTCCTCCATGTCCTTAACCCAGGCACTGCCACTGACTTCCATACACCAGAACCTTGGCATGGTGCAGCTTATGCGTGGGTGAAAAACATCCTCTAAACCCAACATGCGGAGCCCAAAAGAGCTCTTCCCCTCCCCTTATGTATTCCATAATAGGATCTGGGGCGGGGGGTGGGGGGGGAGTTATGGTTTTTCCCACCTTCAGCCTCGATCAGCTTCAGTCTCATCAGCCCAACTGGAGTCTAAGGCTCTGGCTAGGAATACATATACCAACCGCAAGCCCGGGAATAGACCGGAACATTTTAAATGTGGCAGCTCCCAATGATTGGGTGGCTATCAAAATGTTTGAAGCGATTCATCCCTAGCATTCGCGATTGAGATGGAGATGAGAGATTGAGAATTCCCCCTCTCCTCCACATCTCTCAAATAGACATATTTTGCACCATTACCTTACCTGGATGATGCTGGGCCTGAAGAATGGCTTTGCAGAAGCTCTGCTGGACTTGCGGTTTATCCTAGAGCAGCCTAACCGTGAAGCCCTGCCATTGTCTGCAAATAACAGAGCCTCTACAATTAGGCAGTTTAATGGCCTGCTCTAATAACTCCCAGTCCTCTGAGTGATTGCAATTTCTGACCATGAGTGGAAACAGACTGAGGTGAGGAGCCACGGACACGAGAACACTGGTAAGGGCAAACGCTGAGGTGTTTGTACAAAGAAACATTAGCAAAAGGGGGCCGTTATATCGGCTTAGCTGCTTCTGCTGCACCATCATTGCCATGTCCCACAGGCATTATTTCCTCTGGACTGGTCTAGCAACAGCAGGGTGCATCGAGACCTTTGTGGCCCTTCAGCTTCCTGCATCTGGGAAATGTCCACGTCGCTGAAACTGGAAATGTATTTTAAAGAACCTGGCATGTACTTGTTTTCTGGTACTTTGTTACTCGGAGGACTGGAGCGCTGGAAGCGGTTTGAAATAGATTAAGAGACCAGACCTTCGAGCCTAGTGTCCGATAGGCTGACATTGGCCTAGGTTTAATATTTGGATAACCGCAGCATCAAAATGCAGGTTCTGCACAATTGGTCCCATTAGAAAGAAGTCACTCGAGAATACAGGTCCTGATAGTTGCCCAGAGCCAACAGGCACATTCAAGCCATTGTTGGGCGATACTTTTAAGGTTGCATGCTGGTAATCATACGCATAACCCCAGACTTCTCTACCTTGTGAAAGTGAACACCATCTTACAGGGGACCCCTTAAATATATTGGGGTACCCCTGATCACGCTCACACCAGAACAAATGCACCCTTCTAGGGAATGAAGGCCATGAGTCTTCGTCTTGCAAGGATAACACATTTAATCTGTACAAAAATGAGGATTGGGGGGGGGAGAGCAGAGGACTCTGCCCTTTCGACCAGCATGCTGTCTTCCTTGGCTGGCTCCTGCAGACTATTGGCAAGCAGGCGGCTTTTATATACTCTTCAATTTGGTCACTAGATACCGGCATGGCTTATCCAAATCTGTTCTTCTTGCCATACAAGGGATGCTGCAGTTCTTCTTTCTGGCATGGCTGGGTTCAGTTGGGGACAGGCTACTTAACATAATGCTGCCTCTGCAGGAATACATTGTAGCTCTTTTTTAGCATCAGTTTCTATATTATAAACATTCATACATAAATGCATCTTCCTGCCATACTCTCAACACTTCACTCAATATTATATTTTGTCTGGACCAGTAATTCTCCTTAAAACTCTGTTTTAACATAATTCAGCATTGTATGTATGAGCCCCAGCCTGCTTATGTGTTTTGATAGACAGGGAACAGCTGCTCAGCTACCTCGTGCTCTGCAAGCTTTAGCCGACACCAGGCAATGCCTGTAGTCTATTTTTAGCACAGGCTGCATTCACTATGTGCTTTGAGCAAAGCTAACTACAATTTAACAGTTTTACAAATGCATTCATCCAAATAGTTATTTGCACCTTATATTTAAATCCTAACTTATCTTTATTTAGTGACCCTCCTCCCCCGTGGCCTCTTGTAGTGCTTAGAAAACAGTTAACAGAAGTCTTGCCTAATTCTAAAGTGATTGGGAATAAAGAAAAGCACTAGGCTCCTTCCCAACACTTGTCAACAAAGATATGCAAATATTACACCTACTTGTTAATTGTATATAAACGTTCTTACCTGAAGCTGATAAGTGCATATACAACTGTAACCATGTATGCATATTCCTTTATTTTAACCAAGTGTTATACTGAAGGTAAGCTACCCAACAACCATTCTGGAGAAGTGTAACTTGGCTGCTAACTATCCTTGTAGGCTAAGCACACTTGGAAAGTACTGTGAGCTTGCCTTAGATGAGGGAGGTCACATTGGGCTTCAACGCAAACCTCAGGAGATTTCTCTTCATACACCTATGGAAAGAAAATCTACAAAAAGCATTCCCTCCATCTCGGGCCAGTTCACATTCAGTGTTGACAGCTTCCAACCTCCAAATTTGGTAGGACATGGGTAGTTTGCCTCTGATCTCCCTCTTAACAAATATTAGCAGTTTCAAGCAGGGTTGGCAGATGCAAAGCAAGTAGCTTTGGACTTGCTTGAGTCGGTGGCCAACAATGTGGCACAGTGGCTGTGACTTGGACTGGATTTACATCATTTGTGTTTGTAGAAACAAACTTCTATCTGAATCCCACTAGCAGGTCCTTGACAGGCCCTTTGAAGCAGAAAGGCCTCCACAGGTGAGCAAATCTCTAAGAAAAATGATGCACAGACTATGCTATACCCTAGTCCTTCAGCTCCAAACAGCAGCCCTAAGAAACCTCATGGCTCCAGCACAAGGGAAAATGTAGCCCCTTTCAAGTATTAAGTCTTTCAGGCCAGGAGCTCAAGAACCAACAGGATATGCTATGCCTACTCATTTCATACCAATGCGAATTAACAAAATGTGTCTTCACTACCATCTCTTTGGACCCAAAGTTTGATGTGGGGTTCAGGTTTTCTCACCTCTCTGTAGGTATAGGAGCTTGATATTCCAAGACTTTTGGCATCTTATAATAATGTATCCATAGACCTTTTCACTGATATGTCATAGATCTCTTCTCCCACGCCACTACCCCTCACAGATCTTGCAGCATGTGTGAAGAGCTGGGTACAGAACTGCAGAAACTACTGCCCATGAATGCCACAGAAGGAATGCCCCACAGTCCAGTTCAACATAAACAGGGAATTTTACTCAGAATTCGTCTTTGAGAGGATAAAGGGGGGAAAACAGTGCAGGCCTCTCAGCCATCCCGGACCTCTTCCTCTTCAGTCTCCATCTGCCAATGCCAACATTCAGTATACTTATACTGGCCCAGATGCTCTTGTCTCTTCAGCAGGATGATTGACTATATGCCACAGATCTACAGATTCCTCTTTGTATGTTCCAAATATGACCTCGCCGCCAGTAACAGTTTTCTAGTAGACCAGACACTCTACCAATAGCGATTCCTCCACTTTCATCTCAGAATGGTTCCAAATTAATATCACCCATCGGTGTAACCTAAATGATTCAGAGAATCTACATATACCCTTGGCTCACAGACTGGCTTCTTTGTGTCCCCTATCCATCAGTGTGGACACTTTCTCTTCGGAACCTACTACATCCAGTGTGCTATTTGGGCAGGTCAGTCAGTGTGAGTAAACCGGTTTTCTCTCCTACCCACATATTTGGTTCTTCGGGTACCAATGGCGTACAACTCGGGGCAGAGCTGCCCAAACCAAGCCTTTTTGCTCCATTCTCACTGTATTCTGGACCTTTGGGTAGTATGGCCCTCTTGGGACAGACGTCATTTGATCAGAGATCGTTTACCAATTGGTTTTCGGCTTCATGTTATCAGTGGTGTTAGTGGGGCCTTCAGTACATCCTAACTTACATGTTTGGCTTCAGTTCTCCACGTTCTCAGCCATACTGCCATCACCTATCACAAAGTTCCAGTTAATTCAAAGGAAGAGCAAAACCTGTCATGGTGGATCCAGGAATCAAATTGGTCACTGGGGAGGGGTGCTCTTATAACCTATGGCTACTATCGCAACAATCGTCCGTTTGGCAATAGGATGTGACACTGCGAGACCTAAAGGTACACAATTTGTGGAGCATCCAGGACCGGTCTGGGGGCATCAACCTTTAGGAACTCCATATATTTATTCCTATCCCTCAATGCGTTGCATCCATTTTTAAAGCATTTGAGGGAACCTAACTGACAAACACCACTGCTGTTTTGTCTAAGGAAGGTGGCACCCACTTCCCCAGCTTTGTTTTCTGGCTCTTCAAAATTGGAATTGGGGCTTTCAGAATGTTGTTTTCTGACTGCAGCTCACATTCCAGACTAACAAATACAGGGTTTGCCTTGTTCCCCCTATTCCATGCCTCACACAAATGGTGCCTTCTTCCAATGGTGGCCAAATATATATTTTTCATTGAAGGGGTCAACCCTCGATAGACCTTTTTGCTGCAGTAGCGAACAAGGAATTACCTCTGTAGGTCATTTGAATGGATTTTGGATAAACAGTTTGGGATGCGTTCAATCTCCCCTATGATAACCTGTTCCCATCCGCGTTTCCTCCATTAAGATGATTGCAAAGCTATTCCAGATACTCTGATCCAGCAAGTTGTGTTGTCTTCTATTAGTGCCACTTGTGTCCTAGGTGGCATTGGTATTCAGACCAGATACAGCTAGCAATCTACAATCAATGCCAAACCTAATCGACATAGAAGTGGAAAGTGCATCACCCCTTGCATCGATAACTTTCAAGAGTAGTCTGGTTGATATGGGCATCGTTTATGGCCACTTGGATCTCTCGCAATAAGATATGACAGTTCTGAGTAGCCAGAAACTCTTCGGCCTGCTGTGTCAAAACAAATGAAATCGCTTCTGCTACTGGTTGCTTGACAGAAGGAACCTCTGAAATGCCGCGATAAATGTCCTTGCATTCATCTTCCACCTGAAGGATGCATCAAGTTCACATCCTGTTGCAGTCCTCTTTGCCTGTTAGGGAAATGTTCCCTTTTTGCAACTTTCCCTCCATTGACTGACTTCAATGGAGCACCCAGCATGTTTGTTGTGTACTTGACTTCTGGCTGATGTTTGGGTGAGAGAAGCCTTTTTAGTATCGCTCACCTTCTTTAGCTAGGTCCTTTGAGGTCCTCTGGCCAGTCCTTATGGTTCCCAGTCCAGGGAGATCTTATCCTGTTTCTTTTTAATTGTACTTATTTTACTGTATCACGGATGCTTTGCATCCCCTTTTCTTTGACTTCAACTTGTTTTTACCATGTTTAATGTTCACAGAACTTGCTTGGAGTAGTGAACCTATTTGCATTTTTTCACGGTTCACTACCGTGCGCCAGTGTCTTTAGTGCAATAATGCCTTTTTCAGTACTATATATTTTAAAATGGATGCTTCTTGTGGTACAAGTCTTATTCTTTGAGCCAGCCTGCTTTTTGGCAGTCTACTTGGCCTTTTGAGAAGGAAATGGTCTTTTCTGAGGCTTGTGGAATCTGCTTAGATCACATGCTGTGCATAGGCCGACATCTAGTGGAAGCTGCAGAGTATTAGTTTGTTTTTCGAAACTCGAAAATGGGCGTCGACCTAGGGCGTGCCAGTAATACTATCCCTAGTGTGACGTCCACTGTACCCATGATCCCTCACGCGTGCAGGACCCTCAGATTGTTTTTTTCCGCCATACTTGTCGGAAGCATAGTTGCAGAGTTTCCTGGCTTTCAGCCATTTGTCATTAATTATTAAATTCCCCGTTTCTCTTATCCCACGTCGAGACTCTGAAAATCGACGCCGGTACTGAAGAACGAACAGCCGTCGAGACTGCACAACGGACTTTGGGCCTCAGAAGGCCTCTGGCCTCGGCCCTTCAAGTAGGGAGAGTGGGGGATGGACATACTCACACTTGTTCATTTCCTACATACACTCGCCCGCTGCCATATATTAACATAGGGAGAGTACTCCATTTAAATTCTGCCCCAAGTGCAACCGTAAGTTCCCTTGGGTAGATAAGCATAACACCTGTAATCTCCCAAAGCCAATTGCAGAGCGTGTAAGCTCTTTAAAGCTAAAACACTTAAGGACCGCTCCACCAAACATTGGGCCCATTACGTCAGGCAACTCGAGGCCATGGCCGCTCTGGGTTCCTTCAGTAATGGCAGCAACACCGCCGTTTCGGACGGCGAGGGCACGGGAGTGTCGTTAGACACACAAGCGTGAGCCCCTGACCTCGGAGGACTGTCCAGGGGGGCAGTTATGGGGACCACACCCGGCGGCATGAGCGCTACCCATACACCTACATCTAAACACACTAACCCCTCCCGAGACTCAACACGTGTGTCGAGCGATCTGCAGGAAAAGGCACAAAGAGAGCGGTCTGCAGAATTGGTGTCCTCTGGACGTTCCAGGTATCGTTCGCCTCATGACGCACAGCAACCGTCTACGATTGTTAAAGGTAACAAAGTTACGGAGGTATGGTCGTCAGAAGACGAAACCGACCTCCACCCCCAAGCAGCACGTTCAAAGTCGGCTCCGGCAGTTCGTTCTACGTCTGCCTCTGAGTCTCGGCGTCCCCCCTCTAAATCTCTAGACCTTATGGAAACCACCTCCGAATCTCGACGCTAGGTGTCGAAAGATTCAGGGAATTCCAAGGAGTTAGGGAAACATGCCCCCAAACATGGTAAAGGGGACAAACAGAAAAAGCCATCTGAACACCAGGTTCAGAAGGACAAACATATATCTTCTGGAAAAACCAAGACCCCTGACCCTGTCACTAGGCCTAAGGTTGTTCCTCCCACTCCAGAGGATATGGGAATGGAAGATGAACCTCAACGAGAGGTGTTCATTCCCAGTTCCAAGGAATGGAGCTCTGAAGACATCGACAGAGTGATGAGGAGAATGTCTTTTATGGCTAAGTTTTACGAGAAAAAAAATCCTGATAGCTTAAAAAGTAATCAGAATACCCCCTACTACCTCTACTCCCTCTGGATCCAAAGACCCTCAGCCTCATAGTAAGAGACCTCGTACTGAGACTCCAGCTCAGGGCCTGATTTCAGACCCACTCACTATTCAACCTTATCTTCAGTATAATGAAGATCCAGACATACAAATACTGGACGACCAGACAGGGGTCGAATATTATGGGGGCAATGAGGACCAGGATGAGGAGGAGGAAGACGAGGCAGAGGCCTATAGTCTCGACTCCCCTATTCCCAAGGACCCACAGGGGAATGACTCGCCTGTGGATAATCAGCCATTAGTAAATTAGGTTTTAGCTAAAGCTGCAGAGCACTTTCAGATAGACACTCAAGGGGCTCAAGAAGAGAGGGACTTTGCAGAGGAAATTATGGGGGATAGGAAATCCGTTGCCCAGGTCATACCAATTCTGAAGTCCATTAAACGCAGAATTGACCCCTCCCTCCTCACCCCTAACCTTACCCAGGCAGTCAACCCAAGAATAGAGAAGTTATTCAGGGCCGCCCCCTCCGACCCACTTTATATAAGGGGTCAGTTTAAACCCGACTCATTGGTAGTCACAACCACCAGGAAAAGGGCGGGTACACCTCTAGCATCCTCAGAAGCTCCCCCAGACGAGGAGAGCAAAAGGATAGATGGGCTAGGAAGGAAAGTTACAATTGTCACCAATGGGAGCAGGTAGCTGCCCTCATTGCCTCCACACCTGAACCTCTAAAGGGCCAGTTCCGGGTGCATTCTCAAAGCGACTTTTGATGCAGCAGACAATGCAGGCAGGCTCATCGCAGAGAGCAGTCATCAAGAGACACGCTTGGCTAAGGCAGTCGGGTTCAAACCCGAGACACAAGCCACTCTAATCGACATGCCGGTGGAACCAAATGTTTTATTTGGGAAAGCGGTGATAGAGGCACTCAAAACAGCCAAAGACTAATATGAGACCCTTAAGTCCCTTGGACAACTAACCAATAAACCCACGAACCAACGAGGGAATAGTAATGTTCGTCGCTCTCGCGGCCAAAATTCCCAGAGAGGGTCCAATTACTCTCAAGGTCAAGATACATTGTGGGGAGGCAACCAACAGGTCACCCAGAATTTCCCCAGAGGTCATAAAAGGGGCCGTGGTAGAGGGAGAGGCAGCCCAGGTAGAGGCGGTACGCCTCCCAACAAACAGTGACGCTCCACTCTGGGTCCCTTCCCATGCATCCCCAGTAGGGGGGGAGAGGGCGCTTTTCCAGCTTCAGCCACGCATGGGAAGGGATCACCTCGGACAGATGGGTGCTGTCCACAGTGTGCGCGGGATACTGTATCGAACTGTTGGAGCGCCCCCGCGACCATCCTCCAAGACAGAAAATACACTCTTTGGAGCACCAAAGAATCCTCCTCGAGGAAATAGTCATTCTTCTTGCAAAGCACGCGATGGAACTCGTCCCGGGCAACCAGGTTAACAAGGGTATTTATTCAACTTACTTCCTTGTGCCAAAAAAGATCTAACAATGCGCCCAGTATTAGACTTACGCCCTGCAAACAAGTATGTCAAGCCTCAAAAATTTCGCATGACTACACTCCAAGAGGTAATCCCCCTACTAAAAAGAGATTACATGGCAGTATTGGACATGAAGGATGCCTATTTTCATATTTTCATGTTCCCAGCGCACAGAAGATTCTTGCGCTTCAAGGTGGACAGTCGGCACTACCAGTTCAAGGTGCTGCCCTTCGGTAAAGCCTTGGCTCCAAGGGTATTCACCAAGATACTGGCGGTGGTGGCAGCGCACCTACGCAGGGAGGCAATCCCAGTGCACCCTTACCTGGACGACTGGCTCATCACAGGGGAGACCCCAGTAATTTGCAGATCCAACATCCAAAGAACGATCAACCTCCTCTTTGAATTGGGCTTCTCAATCAACGAGAATAAATCAAGTCTGGTGCCAAGCACCTCCAAACAGTTCCTAGGAGCTGTCCTAAACACTCCAGAGGGGTTGGCCTTTCTGTCAGAGGAAAGAATTTGGAATCTGTTACTGCAAATTCCTCAATATCAGTCCGGTCGTCAGATAAGGGTTAGCAAAGCGATGTGTTTGCTAGGCATGATAGCGTCATGTATTTACCTGGTTACCCATTCGCGCCTGCGACCCATGCAGGAATGGTTGGCGAAACAGTGGTCTCAGGCAAGTGGTCAATGGGATGATCTAGTGGTCGTTTCGCCAGCACTAGTACAGAGTCTTCGCTGGTGGAAGAGAGAGAACCTTTCAAAGGGGAAACCCTTTAACGATCCAGAAATACAGGCCGGGGTCACCACAGATGCGTCCCTGTCAGGGTGGGGAGCACACCTCCTTCACAACACAGCTCAGGGCCTCTGGTCTCAGACAGTGGCCAAGAATCACATCAACCTGCTAGAGCTTCTGGCAGTCTTGAGAGCACTTGGAGCATTCAAACCCCACCTGTCAAACCTGTCAGTGCAGATCCTAACCGACAGCACGACTGCAATGTTTTACATAAACAAACAGGGGGGCACTCGTTCGCCGATTCTGTCCAAGCTTGCCCAGAAAATCTGGATATGAGCACTCAAACGGAACATCTACCTGTCGTCTCAACATGTTCCAGGGATCTCAATTCACTAGCGGATGCGTTGAGCAGAGACCCCCTCCGAGAGGAACACGAATGGTGTCTACACGAAGAAGTCGTAGCAGACCGCTTCTCACAGTGGGGTTTCCCCAGTATAGACCTATTCGCCACAAGCGAAAACAGACAATGCCCAGGATTCACATCCAGGTTCCCCTAGCCAGGCTCTATGGGGAACGCTCTATGGATGAACTGGTTGGGGATGTTTGCCTATGCTTTTCCACCAACCTCTCTCATGAGGAAGGTGGTCAACAAGATGCACAGGGAATCGATGATGCTCATCCTAGTTGCTCCTATGTCGGCGAGACAACCGTGGTTCCCGCACCTGCGCAAACTGGCAGTGCGCGAAGCCATCAGACGCCTCTGCTGGCACAATCTACTATCCCAGCACGAAGGACAAACGGTGCATCCTCAACCCAGCTCGATGAACTTGGCAGCATGGCTTCTGAAGTCAGTTTGGCCATCTCAATCTACCACAGATGCATGGATTTCCTAAAAGAATCAAGGAAACCAAACACAAGACACTGCTACTTTGATAAGTGGAAAAGATTTGTTATTTGGTGCCAGAATAAACAAATCAACCCAGTTGATTGAACTCCTTCCAATATTGTTCCCTACATGCTCCACCTGCTGGATGCAGGATTGGTATTTAATTCACTCAAAGTACACCTGGCGGCACTGTCAGCATACACCACCTCCCATAACAGGGTGTCATGGTGGAAGGTGCCAGTTGTCAAAGCCTTTATGGAAGGGGTGAAAAGACTCCACCCTCCAATTTCCAACCCACCACCAGGGTGGGACATTAATGTGATGCTTGCTAAACTCATGGGCCCCCCCTTTGAACCCATGCATAAAGCTAGTCTCAACCACCAGACCTACAAAACTACCTTTTTAGTAGCCATTACATCCATAAGAAGGGTCAGTGAAATTCAGGCTCTGTCAGTGCAGGATCCTTTCTTTACTGTTCATAAGGATAAACTGTTTCTACGAACTCACCCTAGGTTCTCACCTAAGTTCATTTCAAAATTCCATGTTAACCAGTCCATTGTGCTACCGGCCTTCTTCCAAGAACCCAAAAGCTCTGCTGAGGTGAAACTACACACACTAGATGTGCGAAGAGCGGTCCTCTACTGCGTAGACAAGACCAGACCGCTAAGAAAGACAGATCAACTATTCGTCTCCGTAGCTACTGGCAGAGAAGGAGATCGTGCCTCTAAAGGTGCCATCTCTAAATGGATAGTCAAATGTATCCAGCTGTGTTACTCCCTTTCAGAAAAAACACTGCCTTTTACGCCCAGGGCCCACTGTACAAGAGGCACTTTGGCCACTTTGGCTTTCATTGCAAATGTACCCCTTGACACCATTTGCAAAGCAGCTACATGGAGCTCTATTCACACCTTTACTCAGCACTACTGCATTGACACTCGTTCCAAGACAGATACTCGAGTGGGACAAGCGGTTCTAAGACATTTATTTGCTCATGACCCTCCTCACATCCCACCTCCTTCTTCTAACACGGCTCGCTAAACTATGCACAGCATGTGATCTAAGCACATTCCACAAGCCTCAGAAGGTATACATTACTCACCATAATCGTATTTCTGATGCTAGTATCTGCTTAGATTCACATGCGCCCGCCCTTCCTGCCCTCTGAGAGAAGGTACATGGATGCTTGTTGTCTTATCTTTATATCTGCTTGGATACTCTGTACTCGCGCTAGTCCACATGCTACCTCATGTCAAAAAAAATACAATCTGAGGGTCCTAAACGCGTGAGGGATCATGGGTACAGTGGACGTCACACTAGGGATAGTATTACTGGCACGCCCTGGGTCGATGCCCATTTTCAAGTTTCTAAAAACAAACTGTAATACTCCGCAGCTTCCACTAGATGGCGGCCTATGCACAGCATGTGAATCTAAGCAGATACAAGCATCAGAAATAAGATTACGGTGAGTAATGTATCCCATATATTTGTGCACTTTCACCAGGTCCAGCCGTGGACTCCGAGTGCTACGTGGGTCTGAACTGATACTTGGAGCTGTATCCACATTCCAACCAGGTGTCTGTTGCTGGGAAGATTTTGGGCAGCTGGCTAGTCTTGGACAGCCACTATCCGTTTTATTGTTACAGATAGTTACAATTGGGGCTGTGGTTCCTCCCAGCCTGAATTTGGGATACAAGACGGTCTGGAGCCATTCCACATGTTGCCCAGTTGGAACCGAGAGACTGAAGACACCATGAAGAAACGGTAGGGTACTGCAGCTAGGTGCAAGCATTGCCAAGGCCAGGCACTGGGAAACCTCTGAACCATCTTAAATTGACATGGTGAGACCATCACCAGGTGACGACCTCCCTTCAACTGATGGGTCTAACCAGTCTGAAATTTTCCACAGCTGTCCTTTACCTGGACCTTGAAGCGTTGCTGGAATGCCCCAGTGTTTTCACTATACTCTAAGGGAACAATGCTACTGGCTGGGCACTTTCTCCCACCTGAAACTGAGTCTCTGCAGAGCCTATTCTTGTTAGACTGGAACCTGGTTGCCTGTTGATGTCCACCAAAATCGGTGTCTTGTCTATGAACCCGAGCCTGCCTGACCCTGTGCAGATTCATAAAGCAACTCTCGTGCATGAAGCTTCTTCAGCAGCATCCAACATCATTTGAATGCTCATTCTTTGTAATCTGCTCTACCCAGCTCATGGGTCCCTCGAACAGATTGTTCCGCTAGCTCACCCCATACTAGACTCCGGAAACTATGACTTTTCCTGCAACCCCTGGACCGCCAGTAAACATGCCAAAGTTGTGAGTAATTGTCCCCAATGACCCCTACCAACCTGTGGATTGCTTTTCTTAGATTGTGAGTTTGAGGCTGATATAGCATGCAACTCATGAAGCCTCTGTGTTGCCATAGAGATTAAATGGGCTTGAAATCATACACTCCTCTTCGTTAGGATAGCTCAGGGGCAACGTGCTGGCCTTGGAAGCAAGACGACACGGAGCACCACGGGTTCGATCCCGGTTTCCGCACTTAGAAATCTCTGGGTATTAAGCGCGTTATAAATAAGCTATCATCATCATCATCACTACTACCCCTACCTGACAGGGAGTGGTGGCATTTGGTCAGGATTCGTTCCTCATGACTTTCCAATGAGTAGGGCTTGGAAGTTACACCGTCCCATCAGCTTTAAAACGAATGTTGGTATATCACTATCTAAAGACTTGCCTATTGGTTTTGACAACTTCTTCCATTGGGTGCCTTCACCCCCTTCACAGATACTTACTTGATAACTGGCCCCAATGGAACTCTGTTTTCTGCACTGGTTAGGTAGTAAAGGACTTAGTTATAAAATAGGAGGATGTGACTAACCATTTTTGTTCTCTCCTTCACACTTAAGTTTTATTAGTACTGCCTGTGTTTTTGTGTTACTGAATATTACTGTTTGTATTCTAAAATGGGGTGTAGCTTCATGTGTGGGTTACCAAATGTTTAGATATGTAGGTAAATTTAGTTTTTTCTAGCGTGTAATGGCGTACACATTTAATGTGTGCTTTTCTTTGTATATTTTGTACAGGTGTGTCTGCATGTAATTACTTGTCAACTTGTTTTGATGTCTGCTGTACTTGTCAACAATCCCTTTGATCCCCCAAGTCTAAGCCTTACTGCTCAGCCTATGCTACACAGCGTTTGATTAGACCAAAGCGTGAAAAGCTCTTGCATGTCCAATAGGTTAGCTTTCCAGAAGTCCACACCAGCGTTGGTTCTGGAAACCTCAACTCTCCTGGAAGTGTTCTCACTAACATTGTCACATTGTAGAATCTGGTTGTTAAAAAGTGCCTTATGTTTTTTCCATCAGTTTAACCAACTTGTCCATCTTGTGAGTTTAAGGTGTTTCTTTCTTCCCTAGCCACTATATACCTTTCAATCTCTTGGCAATGATGGACATCAAACTAGTCTCATGGAAAGCAAATTTATTTTTCCAGTTGCAGTTACCTTTGCCCAACACTTTAGCAACGTGGAAGCTTTCTCGTCATTTCTGAAGGGCAACGTTGTTTTAAGCACCCACGCTTCCCGTTTTGCCAGTCCTCTCATTCATAGAGTTCTTCATTGTTTTATATAAAAATAGCATTTGGTTAAATTACATTTCAGCATTTTGCAAAAAGACAAATGGAGGGAGAAAGTTATACCATTCAAACGAATAAGGAGAATTCTTTACAAACGAAACTGAAATATCACTTTTACACATCTATGTTCATCACTAAGTTTTTAAAACTGATAACGTAACGTTTCTTCAAAGGAATATCATTTATCAACATAATATTCATGGATCGAAAATCTGTTAAAAGCAGCCAAATTACTTTAAAATTGAATCATTTTGAGTTCCCAATTTTATAGTATTCAAAAAGCCTACTACCGCTACCACCACCGAAACTGGAGAGCAGTCCAATAATCTGGACCATACATTCTGAGTATCGATAGAATGAAGTCTAAAAACAAGTTTCTTAAAATGTAATATTCAAGGAATTATTAGCGCTTAATTGTTTCCATTGCATTCCTATCTTTACAATATCTAAAATTTGCATAGTCCCTCAAAATGAGACGTCTGCATGCCAGAATCTGGTGGGATGGATGTGAATCTAAATCTCGTATTGTTCCTTACCTGGACACACTAGGGTATACATGTAAATGGGGTGTCATAGTTTCCATTATTTTGTACTCGGAGTGTAAGAAATCAGGCGAGACATATTTGTGCATAGATTCCAGTGTCTCGATCCAGTCCCTCTGGTACAAATGATGTTTAACTTTAGACGGATGAGCCAGTAGATTTTCCTCAGTCAATCCCAATTTACTTAGCAGCTTGGTACAAGTTGCTGCCAGGTTATTGACGCAATGAACGCTCTTCTCCAGCATAGGGTCTGGCATGGATTCACATGCTCATGAATATTCCCTGTTGTTAGGCTGGGAATCCTCGATAAAAGAAAAAAGTTTCAGTTTAAAACGATTTCTCCTCTAAACCAATCACTGTCCTCTGGGTCATACTGCGCCATCCAGTGACAGTCCTCTCCCTAAGCCCCGCCTACGGCAGCCATCTTCAGATTTTTACTGCATGCTTCAGTATTTGGAGTCCTTGAGTTGCTCTCCGAGCTATTTTGTACTTTTTTTCCACATTTTTTCACAGAAAAGTTTTATTTTTGTTCCAACAGAGCCCCTGTGCTCCTATTTTGTTCGGCCGGCAACTGGGATCCGTTCTCATTAAAGTTGCGCACCCCTCATGGGTGGTTCTTCGTCGAGGTTTCTGGAAGGCCGACCTGGGCCTAATTCGTGCCCTCCGACCATGACTGAGGAGAAAAAGGAGGGCAGGACCCTTTCAGGCACTGCAGCCAATACAGGCTAAGGAACGTCTTAGTGGAGGACAAACATCAAAAGTGTCTGTACTGCCTGCACCCAGACCACAACGAGGATGGGTGCGAGGGATGCCTGGGCTTCTCAATGGAAAGACTGGTATGGCAGGCTGGCGGCATTGCTCAAGTCGAGCAAGGCCCCTGACCCCTCCTCCGAGCAGGGTCATGCCTCACCCAGGACTGGTCGATCCGAGGAGGTAGCTCCCTCCGGGAGGAGGTTGTAGCGTTGGACCCCCACGGATGGGGTGTCCTCAAAGGACAAAGCCAAGAACCTCAAGGCCCATTCCGCCTGGTTCACTGCTGATGCGTGTATCAGGTAGGATAGATCACCGTCGGCCACCCCAGTCAGCCTGCCTTCGGGTTCCTCCTCAAAGAGGAAGTCCTCCTCCTCAACCAAGTTAAGGGACAAATCCTGGAGGAAGAGAAGACCACACATCAGGCTCACCCGGAGCAGCCAGTCAGTTGACCGCTTCGTCGACATCCTCTGCGGTGACCGCTACGGCAGGTGGTACCGAACTGACGAGTGGTCATACAGCGCAGAGTATCCCTGCCTCCCAGTTGCACCACGGCCGCCGAAGCAGCAACAAAGGCTGCGGGCACCATTGGGGCGAGGGTGGGGGGCACTAGTTCACATTCTGGTACACAGCCCTCAAGAGAGGAAAGGAGGGTGAGGAGGCCCCAAAGCAGCCCTCCAAGGTTCCATACGATCAGCCAATGGACATCTCCATGGAGGAAAACCAATTGTCCGTCCATTCAGTCCACAAGGAGTACGGCGGCGCAGGACCTAGCACTCCATCATTCCCTCTGCAGCCGAGGGGCATACCCATGGACAGCCTGTTCACTCTCCACACCCTAGTGCCGGCGTTCCAGCAAAGGTTGCCTCCGGCACCTTTTTCACGGCAGGACCCTGACCAGCCTACATGTAAGAAGAGGAAGAGTCACCTGCCGCATCAGCCTCCTCCACCACCGGACCCGGATATAGACACTGATACGGACATGGCCACAGGAACAGACGAAGAGGACTTAGTCCCGGCGGACAATGAATCACTGCACATGGACGCCCTTCAGAGGCTCTCCAACAGACTAGGTGGGATCATTCCACTCGCTCTCCAGGGCCTCTGGGCTGTTCAAGCTGGTGCCTGAAGAAACCAAAAAGGAGGGCTTCTTATAACAGCGAGGGGAGTCCAAAATGAAGACTATCATGCTGGTACCCTTTTTGGATGACATTTGGGAGGAAGGCCTGACCCTCATGAAAAACCCATGCAAGGCTCCACCCAAATGAGACAGGTTGGAAAAGAAATACAGGGTGCCGGATTCCGCACCCAAGTGCTTGAGGTCGCAACTGTCACCGGACTCTGTAGTGTCGGCCAATGCAAGAAAATGTTTGGCTGGCCCAGCCTGCATATCCTCAGTTTTCCCCGGACAACAAGGGGAAGAAGATGGACGTCATGGGGAAGAGAGTCATCTACACGGCAGCACCCACGATCAAAGCAGCTAATGCTCTGGCTATCTTGTCTCGATACAACTGGGAGCTTTGGTACAAGCTGGGCCCGATCCTGGAATTCCTTCCCAATGACAAGAAAACCGAGGCTCTCGTCCTCTTCCAGGAAGTGGAGGTGGCATCTGACGATGCCATTACAGTGGCAGTGGACATTGCTGACACAGGCTTCTAACAGATTGGAAACAGTGTTTGCCTTCGTCGGTAGGGATGGCTGAAGGCCACTAACGTTCGCAAGGACGTTCATGCAAAGGTGCTGGACATGCCTTTCAATGGCAAAAATCTGTTCGGGAAGGCAGTCGACGAATCCCTTCAAGCCATAAAGACGGAGACGGTACATTCTCATGGCATTCTGCAGCAGCATTGCTTGTCTTTTCGCTCCTCCAGGGGAAAATCAAGCAGATCATCCAAGGGTTACTCCACATTGTACAGGCAACATCCCCGATACTCCACGCAGGAAGCCTACAGGGGTCGCCCCCTGGCCTGCGGTAGCATAGGTCAGTGTCACCATCGTCCACATGGTGCCTGCAGCCAAGCAAGCCTGAACCGATCAAGACGTCTGGCCCCCACTCGGGCACCACCCCAGTGGGAGGCCAGCTTACTAGGTTCATCAGCGAGTTGAAGATCATCACCACAGACAGATGGGCGTGGGACAATCTCGCTGAGGGACACACCTTGAAGTTTCAACGCAGGTACCCTTGTATTCCACCAGTTCCCCATCTGGAGCAGCACATCCTTCAGCTCCTAGAAGAGGTGCGAGCCATGTTACGGCTCCGGAGTTTATTCCAGGTATTTTCTGGTCAGAAAGAAAAAAGTGGCAGGGGTTTGGGGGCAGGGGGGAGTTGGGGTGGAAACAAGTACCTGAAGTCCCAAAAATTCAGGATGGTCGTGTTGCAACACATGCTCAGCCAACTGGAGGAAGTGAATTTCTTGTTGTCTTTGGACCTAGAGGATGCGTGCTTCCATGTCCCCATTCACTGGAAACATTGGAAGTTCCTACTGTTCATGGTACAAGGCCAACACTACCTGTTCAAGGCCCTGTCGTTCGGCTTAAAGTCGGCCCCAGAGGTGTTCACAAAATGCCTGGCCCCGGTGGCGGCCCATATGCGTCTGCAGGGCATACACATATACCCGTACCTGGACGATTGATCGATATACGCTTACTCATGGGAACGGACCGACAAACACACAAAGGGGACTGTCCGGCTACTGACGGAGCTGGGGTTCTCCATAAACTATCCGACGTCCTGCTGAATGCCATCGCAGAATGCGCTGTTCCTCTGCGCCAGACTCAACACAGTGGCTTGCCTGGCATCCCCCTCGGAGGAGGAGCTAGCGGCCATTCTAGGGAAAGTGCAGCAACTGTTGTCGGCAAAGACGGACACAGTTCAGGGCATCGAGTCGTTGCTGGGCATGAGGTCATTCTGCATCTACCTTGTCTGTCTCTGCAGGTTTCGAATGCGACCCCTACAGGAATTCTTGGATGCACGTTGGATACAAGTGTCTGGTAGTTTTGCGGACACGATCTCCCCACGCGCCCCCCCCCCTTAACAAGGAGTTACAACGGGGACGATAGAGTGGTGAGTGGGTACGCACCCACATTGCCCAGGGTACAGGATTTCAAACCCCGCCATGCCAGCAGACTGTCACCACAGACGCCGCTCTGGGAGGTTGGGGAGCTCACACTGGACGACTACACACCAGAGGTCCGTGGCTTCCGGAGGCGAAGGATCTGCACATCAACATCCTGGAGCTACGGGCAGTGTTCTGGGCCCTCAAGTCTTTCCTACCGTCTGAGTAGCAAGGTGGTGTGGATCTTCACGGACAACACCACCACCGTTTTTTACATCAGGAAGCAAGAGGTCACTGAACCCCAGTGCTTGCCAAGGAAGCTCAGGGCTTGTGGCATTGGGCCATCGGAGAGGGGATGTTCCGCGTTCCGTTCCACCCGGCAGGCGTCAAGAACACCATTGCCGACTCCCTCAGCAGTGAGCTGCACTTTTGCCACGAGTGGAAACTTTGTCAGGATCAGGTGGACTGTCTGTTCGTCAAATGGGGCAGACCTCTGAACGATCTTTTTGCCACAGTGGTGAACTCAAAATGCCAGAGGTTTGCCAGCAGATGCCACCAAACGAGTAGCATGGGGGACGCGTTCTCCTTCCCGTGGGAAGATCTGTTTCTGTACACTCCCCCACCCCATTTCCTCTCCTGCTACGTGTGATCAACACACTCGGACAGTGTCGTGCCAGATGTCACTCATTGTCCGGCGTGGCCCAGGCAGGTTTGGTGCCCAGACCTACTCAGCCTGTCTGTGTTGCCTTCAGTCAAGTTGCCCATACTTGCAGATCTGCTCACCAGGGATAGAAGCGCAATCCTGCATCACGACCCAGAATCTTTGAACCTGAAGGCTTGACTCCTGTAGCATTAGAGTTTGGAGTTTATGCACTGCCAGCGGACTGCAGGAAAGTCCTCGCCAAAGCCAGGGCATCGTTGACACTAAAGTACTACGGCATTAAGTGGAAGCGTCTTTTTCTGTGGTGCTGGTTGCAGAAGATTACCCTTCTTGGGGTCACGGCCCCACAGATTCTTCCATACTTGCTTTCCTTGCCAAAAGCTGTTCTGGCTTACGCTTCCATCAATGTACACCTGGTGGCCTGATCCCCAGGAAGATCAGCGTTGTAGTCCCACAGACTCGTCAAGGAGTTTCTCAGAGGGCTTTTTCGATCTTTCCTGCCGGTGAAGGCGTCTGCCCCGGGATGGGAACTCAACATAGTCCTGACCAGACTAATGGGGGCACCTTTTGAACCTATGCATCAAGCCCCACTCACGTTTTTCTCGTGGATGACTGCATTCCTTGTGGCCAAAACCTCAGCCAGGCGAGTGGGTGAGATCCAGGCCCTGTCCTGCAAGCGGCCGGATCTGCCTTTCCACGAATCGAGGATGGTGCTGCCTATGCCCTCCACTTTCATGTCGAAGGTCCCGTCTGAATTCCACCTCAACGAGTCTTTCTTCCCAATCCCTTTGTCGCCGGTGAGAGGACCTTGAATTCGCTGGACGTTGCTCGTGCCTTAAAGTTCTACGTGGGACGCATGAAGAGTTTTCGCAAGACTTCTAAATTGTTTGTGAACTTTGGGCCTGTGAATTATAAGAAGCCCTTGTCCAAGGCTTCCATCTCAAGATGGCTCACCGGCTGCATCATACACTGTCGTGGGCTGGCTAACCGGCCTCTACCGGGCCGTCCTAGAGCGCACTCCACCAGAGCGATCGCTGCGACGGCGTTCCTCTCTGGTGTGCCCCTGCTTGACATCTTCAGGGCTGCAACGTGGAGGGTCCACGCATACCTTCACAAGGTTCTACTACATCGACTGGGATTCCAGGGAGGAGTCGGCCAGGAAGGGCTACGCAAACGGTTTGATTGAAGTGAGTCTGTTCCAGGGGTATGTTTTCATTGCTTCTATTGACCTTGCCACCTCTGGTGGTTGTGTAATATGTACTCCTGTGTATACGTTATTCATGAGCATGTGAATCCATGCCAGACCCCATGATGAAGAAGGCTCAAGTTACTTACATGTAACTATATTGTTCTCCAGCATGGACCTGGCATGGATTCACTTTCAATCCATTCCTCTGGGCCCTCTGCGGCTCCTCTTGGTCATACTGCCACTATACGTGCTAACCAAATCTGAAGATGGCTGCCAGAGGCGGGGCCTAGGGAGAGAACTGTTTTTGGATGGGGGCAGTATGACCCAGAGGACGGTGATTGGTTTAGAGGAGAAATAGTTTTAAAGTGAAAGTGAAACTGTTTTTTCTTTTACCGAGGATTCCCAGCCTGACGGTGAATATTCATGAGCATGTGAATCCATGCCAAACCCATGCTGGAGAACAATAGTTACAGGTCAGTAACTTAAACCTTACCTGTCATAAAATGGTTGAAATCCTCATACAGGTAGCATTTCGGGGGATTGAGTACTCTACAATGGAGTGCAAGCATACGCCATTCCATACTAGCCCTTGGTAATCTCAAACCAAGTTCATACCTAATAAACCTAATAACGGGTATTGGCAGTAAGTTCGGTAAGTGCGAAACCTTCCATATCATAGCTTCCCACTGTTCACGATTACTACATACCCAAATATGCAGAGCCTCCAATCCATATAGCAACTTAGGCACCACTTTGCACTCATAGAATCTTATCAGTACTTTAATTGAAAATTTACCATTTTTAGTGTTAATTCTACATCTGGCTATTAATGCAATGGCCTTACTCCACAAAAATACCTTCATGTGTACTTTACTTGGTTTATCCAAGAATAAGAAGCCCTTGTAGATCATGTTTTGACTAATCTCCAACTTGGATTTATTTGGAAACCAAGCAAATTTTATTGTTCTACAGGACTTTGTTAATATCAACATTTTAGTTTTAAGGGAAATACTGAGAGCATTCTCTCTGGCGTATGTTGAAAGAGGCAATTCATCTTTGTAAACCAATGGGGATACAATCAGACAGGATAGAATCAGTATAAGCTGTACAGGTTTATTTAACTTAGCCAGTTTAGGTGAGGAAAATGCTTCCTTAATCCTCTGCGTCTGATACATACAGATTAAAGAGACTAGGGGCAAGTATGCGGCCTTGTTTCAGACCAGATGTAGCTTTTATGATCCTTGATAATCCCCCATCCATATTTAGACCAACTTGGATATTTGAGTTATGTAAACCCACCAGTATGTTTAATAGGCTTTTGGGAATACCCCCAGAACAAAGTTTGCACCCCAACCTGCTGCAGCTAACCACAGTGGCATCAATACCGCTATAAGGTCTATTGATGCCACATAGATGGAATCATATTTGCCTTTCCAGGTCTGGTCGTGAAGGCTTCTAACCAAGAGGCCATTGAGCGAGTTGCTGTTTTCTTTGCAAAATCTGGTTTGAAACTTTCTTGGTCTACTGTGAAGGCATCATGAAATACAATACAGACAACAGATTCAAGATTCAAAACCAAGTAATTTATTAACTCAAATGTCACATGGGTATAAGGCCTAACTTGCCCTATGCTAAGGTAGGATTTCCCTACCTGAATGAAAATAAGGAAAGTCTGAGTCAAAGAGTTCAGCTTAAGTCTGTCTGCATCCAAAATCTATGCTTGCCCTCACAACTAAAGATAAACGGTGTGTAGGGATGTCAAAGAAATAGTGATCAAAATAAAGTTCTGAGCTTCTTCCAGCTCTTAACTTCTGCTTCAGCTCCCCCTCCCCAAGTTCAAGAAAGTTCTGCAAGTCTCAATTACTTCTTACCCACTCAAGGTAATATAGTCCCACACAAAGCTTGCGGTTCCCTTCCCCAAATTCCAAGCAGCACAGTTCAAAGAAAAATTATCTTGAAGCTTCTTCTCGAGACAACAAGTATAACTCGTTACATCTCAGGTTTCCCTTCCCTAAGAATTCAGCTGCGCCGGGTATATCTCTTTCAGCCTTTCAAACAACAAGATTTAACACAACGCAAGGTCAGCTTGACCATGTTCCTGGATTGCCTCATCCATTCACTGGCTGTGCCCCGTCTTGGTTTATTCCACAATGTTATTTGGTTCTCACAGTTCAGGGCCCGCCGGTCTCTGCATTTGTCAGACCACATGGTCTATCTGTCATGGGTCACGCAACAAGAATCCCTCTCTTTGTTGGTCTCTTGGCTTTGTGGACAATATTCACCCTTCTCTGGCTTCTGGTCTGTAGCCTCCTGGCTCTACCAGAGTATGTCACACACCACCTGCCAGTCTTTGGCCTTGCTGCATTTCATTTATCTGTAACGTTCACTTTGTGGTGGTCTTACTCTTGTTCCACCTTTTATATGGCACTCTTTCACATTGGTGCCTTTTTTTGCATTATTGTCATATGGGCACTTCCCCATTAGCTGTCTTTGGTTACTTTTTAAATTAAACCAGCTTAATTGCGAGATTCATTCCGTCGATATTCACCAGATATTCAGTGTGCTCAATTTCAAGTTTCATTCAGTTCAGTTTTTAATAAATGCTCAATTTCAGGTTCCTGGTTGGTTCTATATTCAATATGCATTTAATGTGTTTATTTTCAGGTTTTTCCTTTAGTTTCGTAAAGTATTACATTTCCACCGCATACGAGGAACTCCCCGACTGCCGAGTGCCTCTCCCGACACTCACTGGTCTTCGCTGTGGTTCCACTGTGGCTTCAGCTGCTTCCCCTAGCCTCGCCGAGGTTGCAGGCCTGCTGCTGCGAGCCCTGCTCGCATTTCGGGGCTTGTCTTGGCCTGGCTGGTTGCAGCGCAGCCTCCTTCTAGACGCGGACAGTGTCCCGCTCTCTCCTGCAGTCCCGGCCTCTGGTTTCTTCACCACAGAGGCTCCTACCGCTGTAACATCCTGACTCAGCAGGTTTTCTTTGCTTCGTGCCAGTGTCCTGGCTCCTCCACAGGTCCACCCAAGGCTGTTTCATCTGAACATGGCTTCCCTGTTGGTCTCCTTCTCACAGGCCTCCCTGTTTATCCATTTGCTACACATTCGGTCTCCTTTTATACACCTGCAACCTTTTGAGAGGTCGCAGGTGTGTACTTTCAATTGCATTTGCCTGACCATGATTAGGACATGCCTGACCTTCACTACACTTTGCAGGCATCTCGCTCGTTCCAGTACTAAAAAGAAAGAATTCATGTCAATTAATGTTGAAGATAATGATGACGATTATAGTAGTATGCAGAGTTCAGAATCGAATACATGGTCCGAGGAAGACGCCATGTTTGGATGATGTGTTTGGCTTACGGCCAAGAGGAGCGTTTGTGAGTCTAGAAAAAATGCCCTTCCGTAGCATAAACGGTATATTATGTTGGCCTAAAACCAACCGCATCACGTATTTAGAATCGCCGGTATAGAATAATCAGTATAACCATATAGCGTCCATTTTGATAAGATAGAATTCGCCATTTTGGTAATTATTGCTTTTCTTCTGTTCAAACTGCTTTGCTGTAAGTAAATTCTATTTCGTTCTTGCTCCTGCATAGAGAAAGGCCACAAGTTACATGTTGAAACGCAGCCCAATCAGCAATGCCCTGGTCTCCTCCCTCACAAGTCCTTGGAAGTAACCAACAGGTCCTTGGAAGTAAGCAACAAGGCATTTAATCACTACGCAGGTGCCAGCTAGTTTCGCTGGAGCGGCAGAAACTATAGAAATTAACAGTTAAAGGCTGAATTATGCTCTCTTCTGCGGCCCCCCTTCATTGAGCCCCTTTAGATCGTGCTGACCTCTAGCCCACGAATAGAAACTTGAAGATAATGAGGCCTGGAAATGCGTCTCTTCCCTGCACGCAGCTTGCTTGTAAGAACAAGAACAAGAGCATTATGTTCCCTAAAACAAAGAATAGTGTCTGCATCTGTGCAAATTGCAAACTGTTGCTGAATAAATGTCTGAATGGTGTCATATTCGTCATAATTGTCAATCATCAAACCATTCCAAAGAAAGAAACATTATGGGCGGTTTTGAATGTGTCACTACTGATAATAAGATGATCATTTTGTATATATGTAACTGATGTAAAACGCTCGCTCTCTTGCGTTCCACGAGGTCTGGGTGACGCACGTTGCGGGACGTGAGACCCAGTCGGCCGACTGAGACTATTTGCTTTGCAATAAACCCTAGATTTAGAGTACTGAACCTTGTGTCTGGCGAATCAGTTCATGTGTGGTGATTGTGCCTTGTTTGCATATGCGAGGGTCCCCTAGGGGCCCCATCAACATGGCATAGTGTGCATTACTCTGTCTCGTCTTCCTCAAAAGGGGAAAACCATTTCTCTCGCATCTTGCCCTTAATCCTTTTTACCTTCTTTCTGGTGTGTCTGGACTGGTGATATCTCCCATCATTTTCTTGGTCAGTGGGACATGGGTAACAATTTCCCATAACTGCCTCTGGAATAGAGGAGCTTTTCCTGGAAGGAAAAAGCTGAATACTGCGTCTTGCCCAACATCTCATTCCCAATCCCCAAGCACCCTCCACCCAGGTGATCCTCCCTTGCTGCTCCACGCCCAGGGTCAGGATGCAAATCTGATGGCCTTTCCCTGGCCACCTGCACAGAGGATCCAAAGGGAGTAGATGTGAGAACACACTCAAGTTTCCCACACTGGCCACACACTTAGCCTAGTCAGTTAAATATGTCAAGGTGATGGACGTGAACATTTTACTGTCCGCGTCCATCAGCATGATGGGACGATAGTTTTTGGGATCCGATCTTGGACCATGCTTCTGGGTGGGCACAATATAGGTCTCCCTGGATAGCGGATAACATCCAGTCATCAAAACTTCGCTAAATAGATGCCAATGTACTGAGGCCTAACTTTCTGGATCTGATTTTAGAACTAAGTTGGTTAGTCTACTAGGGCCTCTAGAGCGGCTCGCTTTTTTTAATGCTCACCAAAATGTCTTCTTGTTTAATTGTACAGGACCAAATATTAGATTCAATGGGTCCCCCGTCCGATACAAAATGGCTTTGTCTTCTGTTCCAACATAAAACGTAAGAAAATGGTCCTTAGAGAGAAGCATGTCCAACATGAGTTCACCCTACATTTTTGATTTTGCTTGGCCCTATGGTTCCTGATTCAGTTCTTATAAAACTGCTTTACCGTGCGAATTTCAAGTTCCACCCTCAACGTGCAGCGGTACAACCCTTTTTTGATATTTCTAATTTTCATTTTCAACAAGTCTTTCCTTCCCTTGATTTTAGGATCAAAAAGATGTAAGTGGGGCCTTTCAGATTTTATTGGTCCAGGCAGTATCCCAGGGCGAGAACATCCATCAATAATTCTTCCCAAGAAAGGCTGGAATTCATCTACCAAAAGGGTATCTTTCCTCCATTCTTCTTGGGAACACGCAAGGATTTCTGTAAATTCTTCATTCAGTTTCCCCAGGTTAACGAGATTTCAGTTTATCCGATGCCCGTCCGGATTTATTGGCAAATTAACTGGGCCAACCCGTATTTCCTCGACACATCCCTTCTTGAATTCTGCTATTAGAACCCGATGGTCACTAGTCAGGGCTGCGCCAATCTTAAAACTTTGACAAAGAGAATATAAAATAACATCCACATAATTCAGAACTGTCTCCAAATCGCCTCTTACCCAGGTAGGACACATCACCCTTAAAGTTGCCATTCATTCTAAGCAGACCAAGAGAGCCAAGGGAGGTGGCCCATAATTCCCCATTTCTGCCTTTGAGGGATGAACCATAGGAAATAACCATGGTATATTAAACTCATCCAGTTCCTCCGAAGTGGGACAAGAGAAGTTACAATCTCCTGCTACCAAAATACCACCCATATCAGATCTTTCTTTCCAACTTATAAACTCAAGGAGAGTCTCAAGAAACTTACTAAGGTGGCTGACAACCTCATGCCAAGTATATGTTTACTACCAGAATGCAGAGAAAATGGCAATCAATTTGCAGCTTTAATTCGGAGGTCATTGCCTCTGTATTTCATAGCTGTCACATTTTAAAACCGTTCTGGACTTAACCACCGTCACAAGGCCCACCAAAGGGCCTGCCCCTAGTATTCTTTTTCGGCCAACTGGTAAAGCAATCGTAAAACCAACAAGACTGAAGGGTATAACAACCAAATTTCTTGAAGCATTGGAATGTCAAAACTCTTTTGGTCCCCCACCAATTTTCGATAAGTGGTCAACACCTTATGTCCTTGGGTATTCCAGGGTTCAACCTTGAAGTGCTGCCACTGGTTAGAATTTCCTTAAATGCAGATTTGAGGTTCCGGGTGATGAATTCAGAGCACCCGCCAGCCATGTCCAGCAATTACACGCAGGTAAAGATCCGGGA
The DNA here is from genome assembly GCF_040938575.1 of Ambystoma mexicanum. Lineage (NCBI taxonomy): Eukaryota > Metazoa > Chordata > Amphibia > Caudata > Ambystomatidae > Ambystoma > Ambystoma mexicanum. The sequence continues at coordinate 924,796,299 of NC_090933.1, read as the reverse complement.
ATGTAGGTCGCCATCCGAGACTCCCTATTAACCAGGTCCCTATTTTCGCAGAGATCTTTGATTCCCGACTGTCTGGATAGATGCACCTTCAGAGATTTTAGATTTTTCTGACTGTCTTTCAACTGGCCTGAAGGATTGTATATAAAAACACTTAGTACGCAGTTGGGTGGCCTCATTCAAAGTAACTTTGAAGACCATTCTATATACTGTCCAAGACAACAAAACCAGTCCTTAGTTGATCTATGGACTCAAGCAACGCTATGTCCTTAGACGATTGCTCGAAAGGAGGGGATCTCGGCAAAGAGAGATAGCACATTAGCTCTATTTAGCATTAAGTGCCTCCCTTTCCTAAAACACACTCCAGTGAGACGATGAGGTTGGTGATCTGTGTGACTTGAGAATGTCTTCCCTCTTAGCTTAGTCTCCAATGATTTTCTTTCCTTTTGCCAGGGTCCGAGAGAATCTTCCAAGTTAATAGAAGTGCAATGATTGGCACCTTTATTGTTAAGTCATCCAAAGTAAACTCTTTCTGCCCACTAAAGGTCTATCTTTCCTGAAACTGAGAGCCAGTACCAATTAGCGCACTGTATACTTATATTTTTCTTCTGACCTGTTAAATATGTTTAAAGTTGTTCAGAGGGAATTCCAAGATGGCCGTCTGGAGGGGGGAGGACTTGCTAATTGTAGCTCATCCCTGGCCCCAATCGAAAGGGGATTGATATGCTTCTTTGCTCCCTCCCCCACCTGTGGGAGCGGATGTAAAAGGTGGCCCCCACCAGAAAGGCAAAGGTCCTATCGGAGTGGTAGACCGAGGGAGAGCTGAACGCAGCTGCGAGAAGTTGGTGCAGAGAAGGCGCAGGGCGTGCCGCCCCATGTGGATCACAGACCCAGAGGCAGCCTGTCAGTGTGGGATGCAGTGCCCACAGGACAACATCAATGGGGAGTATAAGTGGTGACTAAGGAGGAAGTACACTCCCCCGAAGTGTGTGGATGAGATGGGCTACAGGCACCCAACGGTGGAGGAGATAATATTGGGCAGCACCCCTCAGTGTTGGAAAGGTGGACGGGGACGGCGGTTCTCTGGGATCATAGCAATAACCGACCCCTCTGGATTGGCGATATTCACAAAGCATAAGTGGGCAGAGCCTAATTTTACCCAAATATGAACAATATAGCTTAAGAACTGAACAGAGTGCAGGGACAGTGTAAAATGTTGCGCCATCCAACCGCAAATCCAGCGACAGTGTGGCCAGCGGTGAAGGTGAGGAGGAGCTGGGGTTCAGTCAATTAAGGACCATAAAGCGCTGGATGTGATAGGGGTGAGGAGGCCCCTGGAATTTAATAATTCCTCAGAGAGCTATGTGATCCCTAGCAACCTTTAAAGCTTCCGTCAAAGAGGGAAGACCATCCATATCTCGTGATCTTCAGGGGGCTTGGGCTGTTTTTATGGATACATGGTCCTTGATGATAAGGGGACACAGGATATTGAGAGATTTTGGGTCGATTTGGTAAGACAGTGGCGCATGCGGTCCATTTTGGAGTAAAGGGTAAGGGACTGAAGTCTATTGGTACTTGGCTCCGTTTGGATCACAACTTGGTTCACGTGGTCAGTGGACATTAACGCCAGGTATGAAAGCAGACACCGCTGTTCGATACAGGCTGGAGTGGAGTCTGTAACCCCTGCGATCCAGTTGATCAACGGAGTGTGGGTTCTTAAGTGGTAAGCGCCTAAGGAAGCATATGTCGAATACCAAAGGGAGAAGATGTAATAAATGCACCCGCCCAAGGTGAATACTAGAGGGGACAATCACCAAGTGCTGGCAAACAGAGGCGAAAGGCACGCCCAGTGAGACTCTTCAATATCATGGTCCCCACACACTGACTACAGAACACAGGGACAGGATGGCGGTCACTAAAGAGGAACTGATGCAATGTTTGGCTGATCACTAACAGCGCTTAAAGAAAACGATCCAGGAGGCTTTTCAAGAGCAGATTACTGCCTTAAGAACGAACATAAAAACTGCAGTTTAAGAAATAAAAGGGGAAATCTCAAAATTAGGTGAGCGTGTGGACATTGCTCAACGAGCATTACAATAATTGGCAGAAGACTCACGGAAAAACGACGCGGTAGTTAGAAAAAATCACACGGATGATGCACAATCTTGAAATTCAGTGCGAAGATCTTGAGAACAGATCAAGGAGACAAACATTTGCATTAAGAACTCCCCAGAGGAGATCACATACCAAGATCTTAAGCACTCTATTCAAACTCTTTGCACGGATTTGCTTTTGGAGATTCCTTCGGACGATGTTCTTCTAGACAGAATTCATACGGGGGGCCATCTAAGGAAAGAACCGGGGGCTCGACCCCGGGACGTGCTGCCCGCATTTACATCATATGGGCAGAAAGAAGGAATCTTAAGGGCAGCACATACAGGTATGTCCTTAACCATCAATGGCTCGGAAGTACAGCTTTATCAAGACTTGGCATATTCCACTCTATTCAAAAGGAGGCAGATAAATCCAGTCACTAGCGTTCTAAACCAGGAGAAGGTTTGTAACAGGTGGATCTTTCCTTTTGGCTTGTTATTTTCCTGGAAGGGTATACAGTTCCAAGTAACATGTGAAGGTCTGGATGCTGTATCACCTTAAAGTAGGGACCGGACTGGGACATGAGAGGCGAGACCACCCAGCAGAGGCGCCAATGGGAGTGGTCCGTGGCGAAGCAATGCAATAGGAAAGCCTGTGCTCCGAAAGGCTGGGAGAAATCGAAGGACACGCCACACTCCAAGGGGTGGGGGTGGGGGTGTGACAGGTGAACCAGGTACACTGGAGAGTGTTGGTGGGACATTCGAAAGCGAACTGGGGAGGGAGAACAGAGTTGGAGATGGAGGGCCGGGATGTGATCGGGAGTTGAAGCAGGGGATCAGATTGGGATCTTTTGGAGAGGGTTAGTATATCTCTCCACAGTTGGTTGTTCCCAGGTAGTTTACTGGTTCATTGACGTGTTTTCCTGTGGTTGTCACTAGGACCCATGTACCGGCCTGGGTTAAAGATTGGAGGTGGGGGGGTTGCGGGAGGTAAGGGGTTGGTGCAATGGGGTGAGGGGAGTGTTTGGGAGGGGGGTCGGTAGGACAAACGCGAAGGTATGGCCGGGGGGAGGCAGAGAAGAAAATGTGACTCAGTGGTCCTAATATGTGTAATATGTGAATGCTATTTCAAAAATGTCAAGGTCTGTGTTGATTCTCGGGCACCCCAACGGGGATTAGAGGTAACGGGCCAGCGGACAGGAATGGGACTGGTTAGACTAGGTACTCACCATGGGTTTTAAAGTACTCACGTATAATATTCGAGGGTTAAATCCGCCAGCAAAGCGATGCAAGCTGGGATCATTCCTGAGGCGTGAGAAAGTCCGGTTTCAAGAAACCACATATGTAGAAAAGACAACTCGCGTATTAGATTAGAAGGCTATCCACATAATATGAATGAGAAAAAAAGCGGGGGTCCTGATGGCGTTTAGAAATAATCCTGATTTGGTGATCCTGAATTCTGTATGTGATGAACAAGGGAGATAACCATTTGTGAAACTTCCCATTCAGAGGGAAGTATTCACTGTAGAGACGGTGTACGCACCTAATTCGGGGCAGGAAGGTTTTCTGAAGGCATCATTGGCAGCACTTGAAAATATAACTGAGGGTCATATTATATTGACCAGACTTTTATAACATAATATGGGATGCAGAGATTGACAGTAGCCGAGGGGGATTTACACCACTTGGCACACCATCCCAACAATCTAGACATTTGGGATTAGGCGATGTGTGGCGAGTTAATAAAGGAAAGGAAGTGGGATTCACGTTTTATTCACATGTTCATAAGGCCCCGTCGCAAATTGATCATATTTGGGTATCTGCCAGATTGGCGGGACAAATTCAGGATGTTTCTGTGGGATCGATCGCGTTATAGGATCACGCACCCTTCAAGGCGATGTTGACTGACATCCAGTAATAGGGGTCTTTGGAATTGGGTTTTGCCAGGATGGATCCTTGAGGATACGGTTTTCTCGTGGGAGATAGAGGAGAGAATGCAGGCCTATATTGGGGAAAATGTGATGGTGGATATCTCCCCAGGGTTATGTTGGGATGCCTTCAAAGCGGTAATCAGGAGTGAACTGATAGCACGCAAAGCCCTGGGGAAAAAGATGAGTCGGCAACTAGAGGAAGACTTAGAGACCCAACTTAAGAATATAATGCTGAAAATGGGTAATTACCCTACGAGGGATACAATGAAAACGTATAGTACAGTTCGAGGATAGCTTGAATTATTAAGGGCGGAAAGGACCCTACTTGGCGCTAAACAACATTATGTAGAGGGGAATAGCACAAAAATTCTAAAAATTAGGGAAGGGGACAATGTAACGGATACGGAGGGAATTATAAGATGCTTTTAAAGGGTCTATGGCATGTTATATTCTTCCGATAGGCTGCAGGAGGGCCTGCTGAATACATATCTGGCAGAACGAACTGTTCAGAAACCACCTAGTGCAGACAGGGAAGAGCTTGAGGTAGACATTACAGAGGAGGAAGTCAATGCAGCCATAAGAAAACTTCGCCCCGAAAAAGGCTGTTTTCTGGAAGAAATATTGGTGAATTTTGGCTCCCCACTTAACGAGTCTGTATAACTCCTTCAAAAAAACTGGGCATGTTACAGCGTCAATGGATAAGTCTAAATTGGTGGTATTCCTGAAACCGGGCAATGACCCGACCCGGTGTGGGTCTTCTTGCCCAATAGTGCTAATCAACATTGAAGCCAAAATATACACCAAAATATTAGGTTCACGCATGGAGGACAGACTTCATATGTTAATAGGAACCGATCAAGCGTGGTTCACAAAACGTCAAACCTTTGATAATTTAAGGAGGATGTGTCACCTAATTGACAAAGTTGAACTGCGTGGGATTCCAGGAGCACTCCACTTGTTTGAACCAAACACCACTTGTGTTTGGTTCACAATGGTGCATGCAATGGTTGCCGGCGGAATGGTCAAAGTCCGGTTTAACTAGGAATGTCACGTTTTTGCAGCTGTTCACGGTACTAGTTGCGGTCTGTGTGTTGGGGAACCAGCTGGTGGGTAAAAGCAGCATTTATTTGGTCGGACAGTAGGTCTGTGGTTGAGGTGATTGACTGCAAAATATGGGATGATGCTCCGCGTTCTGAAGAGGTTGATATTGTACTGTTTGCAATATGATGGGGGTGTGTTTAGGGCATGCCATGTCCCAGGGGTCCATAATAAATGCAGCAGATTCCTTGTCTCGTTTTAAGATGTAGTTTCAGAGGTGGTGTCCGATGGCAGACAAGCGGATGGCAGAGTTCGTTGTGGATATATGGAGTATTGGAGCCCAAGGCTCGGCACGTTGATGGCCTCTGCTGTCCAGCTGAAGACTAAGAAGACATATGAGGCGGCAGTGGGGGCTTATTTTGGGATTTGCAGCGACAGCAAGTTGATTGAGATCAGTAATTGGTGTAGTGTAGCATCTTACTTGCAGGTATTGTCATACCCGGCCTGTCGCTGACTTTCGCAAGGGAACGGGTTATGGCCATCAGTTTTTACTCAAGGTTGCAGGAGAGCGTGGATTTCGCCACCCATTTTGCGATTAATAAAAAAAGGCATTCCAAGGTTGGGTTCGCGCAGCCCTGCGCCCCTTTTGCCCCCCCCAAACCACTGCCCCCGATACATGCAGGCCAATTACTTTGGGCATTCCACAGGGTATGTTGGGGGCTCTCCCAGCAGTGTGCGAGGAGTCTTATGAGGGATTACTGTTTGCAGCAGCATATAGTTTGGCATTTTTGGGGGCATTTAGGGTGAGTGAGCTGATGGCCACTTCCAGAGCGGACTAGTTGGGGGCAATGAAGTGGGTCCACACGCATTTCTTACCCAATCACATGAGGTTGTATCTGCCTAGGTCTAAAACAGTCCGGTTGGGTAGGGGGTCCTGGGTCACATAGTTAGCTGGCTCCAATCAGGAGTGGTGGCCTAGGTTCCTTTTGGAACGTTACATGTCGGTGAGACTGGCGGGTGGTCGCCATAATTTATTGGTCCACGCGGGTTTTCTTTTTTTATGAAATTCCAATTTACCAAGGTCATGCTGAAGTCATGCCAGGCGGTGGGTTTTTCTACTGCAGGTTTCACCTCCCATTCCTTTCGCATAGGTGCAGCCACCAAAGCGGCAGTGGTGGGTCTGCCCCCGCAAGCACTACAGCGTATCGGGAGATGGAGGTCTGATTGTATTCAACGCTATGTGCGGCTGTCTTAGGCCAGTGTAACAACATTAAGTGAGCCTTGCTTTAAAGGAATAGTGTGCTCTAAAATATTATTGGCTAAAAAGATGGCCCATAATCAAAAAATATTTTAAAAAAGTCGCTATGTAAAGTATTGTGCAAATTAAGCTCAAACTGAAAAATGTGAAGCACTAGGAGGCATCCATTTTGTGAAATGGATGCCTCCTGTGCTTGCCCTTGCGGCACTAATGAAGCAAAAGCTAGCCAGCTGTAATAAACAAAAGCTACCACTGGGTGGGTTTTGCTTCATTGGTGCCGGAGGCTGGAGACCAAAGACTGCAGGCAGTAAAGCTGGAGGAGCCCAGAAAACTTAGAAAGAAAACCGCAGCTTTTAAAACATATTTGTTTGTGGTAGCTTCAGCTTGGAGCCCACTAGGCTCCAAGCTGAAGCTACCGCAAACGTAAATACAACGTTGTTGTATTTAAAACGCTGTGGTTTTCTTTCTAAGTTTCTCACTCTCCTCCGGCTCGGAAAAACTGCAGCATTTTTTAATACAACTGCGTTGTTTCTGCCTGCCGTGGCTTTCACTTCGAGTCTCCTGGGCTCCCGTGGGGGAGCCCAGGAGACTCGAAGTGAAAGTCGTGGCAGGCAGAACCACAACAGGGGTGTGTTTTTAAATGCCGCCGTGTTTCTCACTACGACGGCTTTCACGTGGAGTCTCCTGGGCTCCGCCAACCCTGAGGGAGCCCAGGAGACTCCACGCGAAAGCCGCAGCAGTGAGAAACGCAACGTTCTTGTACTTATGATTTCCGTGGTTTTCCAACCACGGTAATCACAAATACAACAACGTTGTAATTACCGCGCCTCTCTTTTTGCCTGCATTTTACGTTTTCTGTGCTTCCCTGGGCTTTGGGAGCACCAAAAACGTAAAATGAAAGTGGAAGGCAGCCTCCTCAGCTCTGCTCTGGCTGCAGTAAGCAAAATCTCCCAGTAGGGGGCTTTTGCTGCTTGTTTAGTGCCGCCAGGGCAGAGCTGAGGAGGCTGCCTGAAATGGCAAAATGGATGCTCCCATGTAAACGCTTTGAGCCTCGTTTGCTCAAAGCGTTTACATAGGAACTTTCATTAAAAATATGTTTAAAGTATGTTTTAGGCTATTGCCCATCTTTTAAAGCAATAATATTTTAGAGCGCAATATTCCTTTAACTCTGCAAAGTGTTTCCTTGCGGAGTGATGCCCACGCCAGGGGTAGCTTGGGTATGCGGCCAATCGTTTGTATCCACAGCGGCAGTGAGGCTGAGCGAGCCGGTGTGGCGTGACAAACATGTGTATGACGGATTTGCATGTTACTGGTTGGGAGCTGGGAATTTGCGCTTTAGACAGCTCTGGGAATCTTTGTTGGAAACATTGGAGCAGCGGCGTGTTCCTCTTCCTGAGGTTTTGGTACTTCATGTAGGAGGGAATGACCTGGGCAGGCGGCAAGTGAGGGAATTTACGGTCAATGAGTTGGTTTTCCTAGCACACCATTTCAAGGGTACAGTCGTAGTGTGGTCAGAAATGATTCCGAGGCAGGATTGGGGACATGGGGGCATTTGGACTGTCCGGCTGCACATTGGACTTCCTTGTTCAGATGCCAGGGGCATACTACGAGTGCACCCCTAATCAAAGAAGGCGAACGAGGGGCAACAGCCAATAGCGTATCGCTGACACTGGCGGTCCCATACCTGGGAACTGTAAGCTTGTTAGCCTCTCGGGGGGGGGGGAATAAGTAATGTTGGCAAGACTTTTCCCTGTTGCTGCGCCTTCATCCATTACAGGGGACTTGAGCACACGTGCCCAGCACAGGCGAGTCGGGAGAGGTAGAGCATAGGCAATTTCCAAGATTTCTTTAGCGTTGTCTAGTTTCCCGTTCATCGTCCAGCTATGCAGGTCAAATATAAAATTGCTCAATAAAGTTAATGTTACTTGGGTGACCGCCACCCACCTGCCAAAAGCCGACAGAAGCACACTGCTGACGCACCACCCTTAACTCCCCAGGGCTTGTAGCAGGTGCTAGCAGATTCAATGCAGTTAATAAATTGTCCTTCTCTCCTCATGCTCCTGCGGACCACTGCAGGCCACACTTCAGCGCTGGAAGTGTTTTTTAAGACCAAACTCCCCTTGTAGCGGAAAGGTGACATTTGTGGAAATGGTAAGCATACTCCAATTTCGGGTTAGCCCACAAATCGAAAGTCAAAAGTAACGGGCAGCAATCTCAGTAACGCCACAGAATTGCCACTGCAGGCCACATTTCAGCGCAGTTCTTCATTGTTTAGATTACAGCCGAGCTTGTACTTTGAGAGCACTACGAATTGGAGATCATCTTTGCTGCCGTCTGTTGTGCAAGCTTGCCTCGAAGTGCCCGAGCCTCCGTCAGCCTGCAGACTGTTTCTTGTATTTTGTAAGGTTTCTCAGTTACAGACCTTCTGCCCCTAAAGGTCTTCGTGCACTCCTGTTTTTTTTGTAAATCTTTTACTCCCTGGATATGCCAAATTGTCTCCTGTTTGTATAGAGGTCATAGTAAATTAAGTATTTCACCATCGTGGCCACGGGACTGCTAGTCCAAAATGCGCTTTCCTCCTTACAACTCATCGACCATCATGCTAAGAAGCGTCCTCGTATGCCTATGTTTGCGTACACAAAAATAAAGGCATTTTGAGCCACAGGTGCAAGCATGTTAAATGTACCCATACTGGTATGGCCTTGCATGAACCTCGGCTTCGCTATTTTTCTTTGTGTGCTTTGCAGAGTCGTCCTATCCCCGTTCCATGGACAACACATTTGTATTGAAGAGTGTGGGCTAAATAATGTGAGTAACTTTAACTTGATATTGTCGGGTGGGATATTGTGATAGCTGGGGAAATCTCTACATCGTGTGTGGGATACGTTTTTAATAAATATAGACTAATTCAACTTACTGTTTCATTTTGAAGTTCTTGTGTTTCCCATTGAAATTATCGAAATGTCTAACGTATGCACTACGTTTTTCAGAGAAGGAAACAGCATGGAGGTGCAAGTGGATATTGAATCGAAGCCTGCAAAATTCCGGCACAACAGTGGAAGCAGTAGTGTTGATGATGGGATTGCATCTTGTAGGGGTAATGCGGGATGCTCTTCAGCTTGTTTACCCGAGAGTAAATGCAGTGCCACTAGGTGGTCCAAAGAAACATCAACCAGCAAGAAATGTAAAGGTAAACTGAGAAAAAAAAGTAGCATGAAGATTAACGAGACCAGAGAGGATATGGACGCTCAATTGTTGGAACAACAAAGCACAAACTCTAGCGAGTTTGACACGCCTTCCTTAAGTGACAGTGTACCATCGGTAGCAGATTCGCATTCAAGTCATTTTTCGGAATTTAGCTGCTCTGACTTGGAAAGCATGAAAACGTCCTGCAGCCATGGTTCGAATGATTATCACACCCGATTTGTTACCGTCAGTCCACTGCCAGAGGTAGAAAATGACCGCCTGGAAAATTCTCCACACCAAAGTGGCATTCCTGTAACTGTTGCATCTGCTCCAACCACAGATGTTTCATCCCTTAATTACATTGCTGAAGAAAATCTTGGCAACGAAACCGCAAATGATGGTGAGTTCTGTTTGGATGACACCCCGAAAGAGACAAATAACAACCATTCACCACAGGCAGTGGAGCTGAACTCTGCAATTCAGACTGAAATTTAGAACTGCAAATGTTGCTACTTCACTTGTTACTAGTAGAACCCTGCTCACAAAGAGAGCGTTTAACGTGGAAGTTGTACTAAGTATGACCACAGTTGTTGTCAAGAGCAGAGCACCATGGCACTATTCCATTTAGTTTGTGACTACAAAATGGAGTTAAACACATTAGGATCTGTTACAAAGCTAAACCATGGAGAATTGACCACTATTGGAAATGACTCTTCATTGGTACAAACCTTGTTTTGTCTGTTCTTGATGATCTGCGGCACAAACCATTTACTCTGCTTGGGACTAGGGTGAACTTCAGGAAAACATACAGGAAGCTGCACCCGATGTAGCTCACCTCATTTACATTGCGTTCAAGTGAATGTTAGAAGAACTCCAGTAAAACAATTAAACGAGCTCCAGTGATTGCAAAAGAAACTAACTACCTGTAGGGTTTTCAGTTTAATTTCTCTTTGTGAATCAGAAAACAAACATGCCTTATGTTCTTAATTGTTTACCAAGTAGTTCCTGGTCAAGGAGGGCGTTTAATTTTAATAAAAATTACACAGATCACCGGAAGAAATTAGGTGTTTGTGAAACCAGCTGTAGGTTTGCTCTGTTCAGAATGTAAAAAAAATATGAAACTTGCAGGTAACCAAGAACGGATATTTTTTGACCAGCAGCAGAGCTGCACTTTTAATTGGTCCAATGTTGGTTAATAGACAAGTAGCTCAATATTTTATTTTGTGATTTTATTTGTTTATCATGGAAACTAGTGTGTTCCAAAAGCATGGAGACTATAGGCACTGGTTGCATCAGACAATGAAGCGCCTTGACAACATAGAGCCGTCGTGTTGCCATTTTGTTCATTCCAAACAAAGCAGATATTGTACTCTATGCATCCCAGAGGATTTATATGCCACACCCGTATGCTTTGCGTATGGTTATGGCTTTTTGCACAACATGAACAGGGGGTGGGGGCCCATCTGGTACTTGTGAAAGATTGTGACTTGGTTTAACGGCAAGAGCAATGGTCATAATCGCCTTTTCTATCTAGCAACACATGAAGATGCAGTATACGACAATTGTACATTTTAGAAATGTAATCATTTTAGATGCAATCACCTCTCACTCTGGGAACCTAGTTTCCCCGTAGATTTTTTTTGGTGCCTTTAAAAAGGCTCGGTTTTAAGTGCCTGGTTGGTTGAGGATTTCACTGTATAACGTCCTCTAGAATAGCCTGTATTCTTACCGTGGACCATAAAGGAGCGTCCTATACAGCGAATGGCAGTGGTAGAAGAGTGTGTAACAAAGATATATCGCCTACCAAAGAGTCACTCAGGCTTTAGTGGAAACACTACTACACTACACCTATTTACAAATAACTTGCACCTGTCCACTTGTAAATCTGAAGCACCGTGCAGGGCTTTGCACAAGTACACTGATGGGGGGAAAACACGACCGATGGAATCCAATATGGCTGGCGATTTTTACATTTATTTTCACATTATTTCTGCTATTGCTTTTAAAAGAAATGCAGCAACACAGACTGTAGTTGGTGAAAGCGCCTGCACTGTAGAAACTGTTAAATAATTAAAGATGCAAACAAGTGTGCATAGTCAAATTGTTAATGTTTTGTCTACTGTTTCTTGTAAGTCTTGCCCTATTGGTGCTACTGAACGTTTTGGATTTGTAAAACGAGATGCCACGAGCAGCCGTTCAGTTCCGTGACCTTTTCTCACCAGTTTCATTAATATGCTTACAACACTAGTGCCAGTTATTTGCTGATGCTTCTTCTGGTATCTGTACTGTATATTTGTTTGCAGTCTTATTTTGCTCGAAAGTATGCGTGTGAACCGCAGGACCGAAATAAATGTACAAGTACTAAATCGTCGTGGTTTTTGTTTGAAGGTAAACTTGCTTATTCCCTTTTTATTAAAGTCAATGGTGTCGTGAAAGTGTATGTACAGGTTCTCACAGGGATTTTCCTGTGTGCCGCCCACCATTGCACCTTTGATCTGAAAACGCTCGTTTTTGCAGCATTAAACTGTTAAGTGTGATAAAAGAAATATAACGTAATCCCCCTTTTGCCTTCAAATTGTAAGAAATAACAATTTAAATAAGATATTTTTGAGTGTTGCAAAGTGTTGTGCACAATACAGCATTTTTTATACAATCCCACAAAACGATACTATTTGAGAACGTTTTTTCTTAAGTCAGTGCTATGCAATTGAAACATTTGTGAAGGATTTGAAGAATGTTTTCCCTCGAAACCGTTACATAACTTTGACAATATATACAGGTGCATTCTTAGTACTAGGCACAACCAAATGGTCGATATCCATAGGGGAAGGCAGGACACCGAGCCATGCCCACAAGGGCTATAGAGATTTTGATCAATTAAGAGCAAGTGTGTCCAGATGTTTTTTTTTTTTTTTTTTTTTGGTTGCTTCACCATTGATGTAATTGGATGGCGATTCTATTTAGAGCTCAAAGATTAAGCAAGTATTCTCTTTTGTATAGATCAGCAATTTTCATCTATAAAGGCATAATCATCTTAGCCAAGAGTGGTCCTCAAATGTTTTTTTTGAAGATTTGTAGCCTTCTATTTCACATTACCTGCTCTTACACGTCACGTCCTTTTTCCTCCATACTGCATGGGCGTCCCTTCCTAGGGACGGGAGACGGAACCTTTTACCAGAAAAAAAACTTTCTTCCCCTTTAAATTTAGAGGCATGCGGGGGTGCGGCCCTGGGAGCATGTGCTACCCTGACTGCCCTCAGGCGCCACACCCCAGTCCTCTTTTCCGCGTCGACGGGAACGGGACGATTTCACCAGCGCCCCTGGGTTTGGCTTCGGCCATGTAATACCACGCGCTCTTCCCCGGATACTTTCATCTTTTTATCAATCAGGTACTTGGTTGTCTGGTGCCATGCTCCTCCCCGGGTATGTTGACTTCAGCGGGCTTCAACAGGAGTCCAGCCTGCGAGGGGCTCTTCCCTACATCAGACACCCATGCCCTTTTCCTCCGCTGCCTTGGCCCCGACCACGGATGGGAAGGTTGTACTGCGTGTGACACACTTTCTTCGCGCGCCTAGGTGGAGGGAGCTCTTCGAGAGGTCACCTCCAGAGAACCCGAAGGACTTTGTCAATCATCGATCAAGGCCCAAGGTAGGGCCGCTCTTTTCCAGCGCACCCCGCAAGGGAGACTCCTTTCCAAGGAAGTGCCCGAGCAGGAGGTACATTTCAGATTCTCGTACCAGCACAAATACCAAGGCTAATTCAGCTACCAGCCACAAGGCTGAGGGGTCCGTAGATTCTCCTGAAAATGGTGCTGAGGGACCTGAAGGTTCTTCTAACAGGTGTACAGCCGAGGGGCTACGCCCTTTTACCGGAATCATGACCGAGGGGGCGCCTACACGCAGCACTACCGGCGACTTCGCCGAGGGCGATACGCCTACCAGGCCTCGCCCTGAGGTGCAGGGCAGGTGTCAAGCTCCACCGTCAAGAGTCCTGGAGGAGGCTGAGCCCAGTGAGCCAAACACGACGACTTTGGCACACAGCTCGACAAGGTGGCCGACACACCAAACAAGATAGCCGCTTTTCCGATACCTCCCAGAGAAACGGCAAAGGTGGGTGAATGAGTTACAAGGTGGGGCTGGGGTCAACCAGGTACGTGGCCTACGGTCTATTCATCAACAGCGCAGGGCCGGTTCCCTCTGCAACCGAGACGTGTACGCACCGGCCCCAGAATCCACCCGTGATCCCGTCAATATCACCTGCCACCCTACCAGCCTGTGAGGACAGCTTTTTTGAAAAGTTCCTCAACTTCATGAAATCTCCTCACATGGGGGCCATCCTCAGGGATGATATCAAGGACATGCTCCCTCCGGTCCTGCCGCCCCGAGCAAATAGTCATTTCTCCTATGGTTCCAGCGCTGCAGGTCCCAGTGCATCCACTGCTGCCCCAGCTGGCTCCTTCGATTCCCAGCTTCCCTGCCTCCCACAGCTCAGGCGGTTCTGTACCAGCCTCTGCTGAAGCCTCCGGCTCCGGTCCACACAACGCAGCCCTCGGCGCCCAGCGCTCCTCCTGTGATGGACCAGCCGGACGCTCAGGTGGACGCAGACTAGGAAGAAGGCCCCGATGCACCATCTGCCAAGTCCTTCCTCAGCCCGAAGTTGAATACCCAGCTGAAGATGTGCTTGCCGAGGTCCTCGCTCTACGCCCCTTGGCTAAGATGGGGATCACGATGCAAAAGGACGTGGTCATCTTGGCCAAAAAGGGGGTGGCTCAAGCCCCACTCCGCCCAGCCGGTCAATCGACACCTGGATGCCAAATACAGGCAAATGGAGTGTAATATACTGTTGCTGTCGGCCCATCCTCAACCATACTCTTTGGTGATTGCTGCGGCGTCACTCTACTCAAAACCTCAGTCGTCCTCGGCCACCTCGTCCTCTGCGCTGCTAGGCAAGGAGAATATCTTGGAGGCGTACGGGAAGAAGCTTTATGCCAATGCCTCGCTGCATCTTCGACAGGCCAATGCGGATGCCATGCTGGCAGCAGTTAACCAGAGGCTTTGGCGGGAAATAGACTTCCTTCCAGAACTAGTCCCGCTTCAAGGTGGGGCTGTTAGAGGCTAAAATGGTGGCGCACATGGAGTCCACCATGCCCCACATCGACAACTTTGGCCGGGGCATATGCATCACCACGGACATGAGATAAGCAGCCGGGCTACTAAATTCAATCCAGGAACGCATATTGGACCTTCCCTTTGAGGGTGGAGACCTCTTCCACTCCACCACCTGCGAGGAGCTAGATAAAAATAAAAACAGCTTTCAAACTGCGAAGTCTTTATCCTTACGAAGGCCACACCCAAGGCATTCACCCAGTCACATCAACTTTCCGACAAGGGGCAGATGTTTGGAGGGATCCGCTGCTTCCAAGAAAGGTGGTCCAGGCAGCCTGACCATTCGCAGAGTCCAAACTGGCACACGCAACAAAAGGGGTGGAGGGTTGCGGAAGGGAGTAAGGGCTTTTTCCAGAGCCCCTCCTCAACAGCCTTGGAAGGACAGAAGGCATTGTGTGCCCCTTCAGGTCTCGCGTCTCGAGTGGGGGGCAGGCTTGCCCTTCATGCACAGTTCTGGTGTCAGAATTTTGCAGACCCCTGGATCCTCTCTGTAGTATCCACAGGAACCGCCTACCGATCCCTTCCGCCCTTCCCTCCACCCACCCACTCCCACAGATTGGGACAGCAACTCTGTTGGCAGAGATTCGGTTGCTCGTCGAGAGCTAGGCAGTGGAAGATGTCCTAGCATCCCCAGCGAGGATTGGGATTCTATTCCAGGATATTCGCCATACAGAGGAAGAACCGGCTGGCCTGAGAGTTGTGTTGGACCTTTCCACCCTCAACCTCTCCTTCCCTGTTCAAAAATTCAAGATGGTTACGCCAGCGCTCATAGCGGAGACATTGTGCAAGACGGACTGGATGTGCTACCTGGATCTGAAGGACACTTATCCACACATCCCGATTTGGCAACCACATCAATCGTTTCTTCGGTTCAGAATCATGGGCTGCACCTTCCAATACAAGGTGCTACCCTTAGGCCTCAACTCGGCTCCCAGGGTGTTTACCAGACTCATGAATGCAGTGGCAGCCCCCCTCGGGGCCCAGGGCCACCACATCTACCCGTACCTCGACGACTGGCTTGTCAGGGAGACATCACCGGAGGCGGTACACGACACGTCCTCCGCTCTTGTGAGCACACTCCACGACCTGGGGTTTTCGCTCAACCTAAAGAAGTCTCCGCTGTAGCCCACGCAGAGACTTACTTTCCTGGGCCTCATCTGAGACACGTGCTCTGAGAAAATGTTCCCCTTGGAAGACAAGATAACAGCCATCAAGAGGGCCACGGCTCACTTCCTCACCCGAGAATTGACATCGGCCTGGTGGTACCAACACTTATTCAGACTAATTGCGGCGATCCTTCTGGCCGTCCCACTAGACGAGACTCAGGATGAGGCGACTACAGCTGGACTTTGCAGCATCATGGAATCGGGAACGGGGCTCCTAAGCGGAGCTGATCAGCGTTCCGCATTCTCTCTACTCTGACCTCACATGGTGGTCCGGGGACTGCAACCTGCCCACAAGCAAACCCTTCAGGCAGCCGACCCCGCAGATCACCATCACTACGGAGTGTTCTCTCGAGGGCTGGGGGGGCCACCCTAGACAGTCACTGCGTCCATGGAGTCGGACCCGGTGAAGCAGGATCCCATATCAACTGGCTGGAACTGCAGGCCATCTGGCTAGCTTTCAAAGCTTTCCTTCCGGTCATTGGGGACAGGTTTGTCCTCATCCAGACAGACAACTCCATCAGCATGTACTATGTCAACACCAGGTCCCCGCCAATGCAGACTTGTCAGCATGTGAGAATGGGCCCTGGAGAACAGCCATGAGGCTGTCCACCTTCCGGGGGAGTCCAACTTGGAAGCAGACGGGCTCAGTAAGCTGTGAGCGGACAATTACGAGTGGCAATTGAACAACCAGGTGCTGCAGGAGATCTTCAGCAGATGTGGATACCCTCAGGTGGATCTTTTTGCCTCCTGGGATAACAGGAAGTGCCAGCAGTTCGTGTCCTGGCAGGGACAGGGCCCCGGCTCCCTGGGCAACGCATTTCAGAGTAAGTTGAACGGTATGACAACCTATACCTTCCTGCCCACTCTACTGGTCGACAGGGTGATATGCAAAATAAAGGAATCTTGTCACCTCAGCATCATTCTGATAGGTACGTGGTGGCCGGCAATGACATGGTTCTCCGAGCTGCTCAGCCTCTCAGACAGGCCACCCATTCACCTTCCGTTCTGTTGGCGCAGCAGGGGGGGCAGGGTCATCCACCCTGCGCCACAGAAATTAGCCCGTGCAGCATGGTTCCTGAGCAGGTCACGCTAAGGCACCTCAACCTCTTGCAGAATAACCTAGACATCATTCAGGGTGCGAGGAGTAAGTCTACCAGGAGCCAGTACAAGAGTACGTTGACTAGGTTCGGTCACTGAGCAGCCTCTAAGGAGATCGACACCCTTACATGCAAGTTGGACGATGTGCTCTCCTCAGCGCACTCGGGCGTGCAGGTGGACACATGCCGCATGTATTTGGTGGCCATAGAGGCCTACAAAAACTGAGGAGGAGGTCTTCTTCTCTTCCAACCCAATAGTCAAGCTGTGTTTGACGGGCCTCTCCAGACTTTCGCACATGAAAAGGCCACACCCTGTGTGGGACCTCAATGTAGTGTTGGGTGCTTTGGCGCACAAGCCGTTCGAGCCAATGTCGTCTGCGGACATCAGGCTGGTCCCCATCAAGACAGCCTTCTTAGTGGGCCTCACTTCGGTTTCGCAGAGTCCGCGAAATACAGCCTCTGGTGGCATCAAAGCCGTATACTACTTTTCAGAAGGATAAGGTAGTCCTGCGGCCACATCCAGCGTCACTACCAAAGGTACCCTCTGCTTTCCATCTGAATGAGAATATAGTCCTACCCACTTTCTTTGATGAGCCGAAGGACGAGGCTCAGAGTGTTCTGCACTGTCTGGAGGTCGGACGCGCTCTGAAATTCTACTTTGACAGGACCAAGGGCTTTCGCAAGTCGGACACACTGTCCCCTTCGGCGGGGTCAAGGCCTGGGTATCAGGCATCCAAGGCCTCGATTGCACAGTGGATGGTTTCGGCCATCAAGGAGGCCTATGAGGGGCAGCACAAGCCACTTCCAGCTAACATGCACGCCCATGCGGTCAGAGCCAAGGCCACTGCCATTGCATTCCAACAGCAGGTTCCGTGGCAGGTCATAAGCAGGGCGGCTACCTGGGCCACCCCCTTGGCTTTCTGCAAGCATTACTGTTTGGACGTCGGCTCTAGATCAAATGCAGCTTTTGGACAGGCGGTTCTAAGAAACCTATTTGCTTAAGGGGGGGTCTCCTCTCCACCCAAGGGCTACATTCAGTTGTAATCGCCCGTTCAGTATGGAGGAAAGGGGATGGGACGTAAGAGTAATTATAAGTTACTCACCGTAGTGACTAACTTACTCTTAGTCTTTAGTCTCCTTTCTTCCATACGTCCCGCCGTTCTCCCCCCTAATAAAACTGCTGTCATTAGGCAATGTTAATATATTGTCGAAGTGTCTATGGGGACTGAGGTGTTGCGCCAGAGGGCAGAGTCAGGGTAGCGCATGTTTCCAGGGCTGCACCCCCCGCGTGCCTCTAAATTTAAAGGGGAAGGTTTTTTCTGGTGAGAAAGGTTCAGTCTCCCGCCCATGCAGTATGGAGGAAAGGGGACTAAGAGTACGTTAGTCACTACAGAGAGTAATTTATAATTTCCTTATCAAAATGTAGTGCAAATTATAGGTTTGTGAACATCTCCTTGCACTTGATCCGCCTCACCGCCTGTCAGAACCATTTCATGTTTTCATGCTCTTTAAACGAGCGGCCATTAAACAGTATTTTAAAGAGCAACAACTTTGTTTTTCGACCTGTCTGTGAAGTGGCCCTCCCTGCAACAATTCCCAGAATTGTAGCAGCAATTGTACCATCCTCTTCATCAGAGACCTGGTTGATGGTTCATGGCGGTGTCAACTGAAAAGTCAAGAAAGAAGAGCAAAATGGTATAGCCATCAAACATAAGAAATGTATTCGTGCAGCAGTACTTGATTTATTTATTTTTTATTTCTCATTTCTTTTTAATTAAGTTTTTTTTTAACAACAAACAAAACAACCCCAACATCCCCTCTCTCCTCCCCTCGCCCCTCGGTGCCACCAAGTTTTTCTCATTCATTTTTAACTCGTCTCCAGGGGCTCAATGTAGGTCCAAGAGTTTAAGGTGTTACGGTCGCCATCCAATCCTGTAATCGTCCCTGAGAAAAGTCAAGATTCCCCCCACTCCGCAAAGTTCTGCAGTGCATTGTTCATAGAGTATGAAGCCCATTCCAATGTGACCAACTCCCAAACATTTCGCAGCCAGTCCTGGAACGTTGGAATATTCTAGCTTTTCCACCTTCGGGTGATAATTGTCATGCCTGCTATAGTCCGCATTACCGGAGCTCTTTCTCTGGCTCTTGGTTCCCCTGACTCTTCCTTGTTCCTTAAGCCCAAGAGAATCCGTTCTGGGGCCCTACTTCCCCCTGTTCCAAATGCCTGTTCTTGCGCTAGCCGAATTTCTTTCCAGAATGGCTCTATTTTTGTGCACCTCCACCATATATGCTCCGCTGTACCCTCTTTCCCTCAACCCCTCCATCAGTCCCCCGATGTTCCTGGATATATCCTATGATGGCGAGCTGGCATATAGTGCCACCCGTAAAGAATTATGTACCAGGCTTCTTGAGTTTGGGAAGCTCTCGCTAATTTAGGGATCTTCCTCCATAATTTTTCCCATTCGCTCTTTTCTATGTCTCTACCCAGTGTTTGTTCCCATGTAAGCCCAGTTTTGCCTCGGGGTGGCCCCATCCAGTATTTTACACAGTTGTGAAATCAGCCCTCTAGAGCCATCATTTGTCATTAGAAATTTCTCAAAGGTGGTTGGTCTGGTGCCCCGCCCCCCTTTGTTCATGGGATGTAGGAGCCAGTGGCGCAATTGGGAGTACCGCATCATTTCCCCCTCCCCCAGTGCAAAGTCCCTTTTACAATCCACAAAGGTGCTAATCTCCCCTGCTATGAACATGTCTCGCATCCTCTGGCAGCTCCCGTCATACCATCTCCTAAATGCTCCCCTCTCCAGACCTGGCGTGAATTCTTTGTTATATAGAGGCGTGAAGGGGGACGGAAACGTTTTGATTTCCCTTTGTTTTACCAACCTACCCCAGTTATCCGCTACTAATTAGGTGATAGAGCTCTCATACATATGTTCTGGTCGATGTTGCTTTGGTAGCCACAAGACCTCCCTTAAGTCATGTTTCGTTACGGCCCTGTCCATCTTGACCCAGTGCTTCTCTTCCCCCTTGTGGAGCCATTCCCTGATTACCCAAGTTGGGTTGCCTCATAATCTTGTCTAAAAGTGGGTAGGGCTAAACCCTCCCTCTACCCCCTCTGTCCTTGGGGCTTTAAGTTGTTGCCTGCTCACCCTTGCTCTTTTAACCTCCCATATGAACTCATTTGTTATGGTTTGAAGCTCCCTGAAAAAGCTTGCCGGGACTGCCTGGGGGATAGCCTGAAACAGGTAGAGCAGCCGTGGGAGCACAGCCATTTTTATTGCCGCCAGTCTCCTAAGCCAGGAAATTCAGAGATTCCGCCACCTGAGAAGGTCCTTCTAAATACCCCTTAATAGTTCACCGCATACCACCCTGTGAGTGTTGGTGTGATCTTTACACCCAGATATGTGATTCCCCCTGGCTGCCAAGCAAATGGCTTTGTTCTTTTTAGCTGTTCTCTCTCCTCTTTCCCGAGGTTCATTAGTTCGGATTTTCCCATATTGATGCGTAATCCCGATGCCTCTCCATATTTCTCTAGAAATAACCTACTTGCCCTACTTGATTCGGAGGGGCAAGTGAGGGTAAGCAGCATATTGTCGGCGAAAGCCGCCACCTTGTGCTGTCTGCCTCCAAATGGGATACCCTGGATCTCCTCTGTTTCTAGAAAAGCTTGGAGTAAGGCTTCCAGATCGATGGCGTACTGAAGCGGAGATGGGGGGAAGCTCTGTTTTGTTCCCCTTTGCAACTTGAATGGTCGTGATGTCATGCCATTTACTATTATCCGTGCTTGGGGGCCCTCACAATTCGCCTTTACCATTTGCAGGTAGGTGCCAACGAGCCCCTTTCTTTCTATGGTTTTAAAGAGGAACGACCACTCCACTCGGTCGAATGCTTTTTCGGCATCTAGTGATGATAGGACCGATGGGTGTTTGTTTCGTCCACTTTTTCTAGAAGGTGTATCAGCCTCCTTATTTTGTCTGCTGTTTGCCTGCCTTTAATAAGTCCTGCCTGGTCTTGTTGTATCAAGTCTGGTAGGAGCCCTTCTAATCTACTGGCCAGAATTTTGGTGTATATTTTAGCGTCCACATTAATGAGCGCTATTGGTCTGTAGGACGATCTTTCCACAGGGTCCTTGCCTGGTTTCAGTATCAGGGTGATTTTGGCTTCTTTCATGGATGTGGGTATTTGGCCTCTATCTTTGAAGGAGGTTAAGAGATGAGTCAGTTGTGGTGCTAATATCCCCGCAAAAGTTTTATAGAAAGACGCCAAGTAGCCATCGGGGCCCGGTGTGCCCGGGGGCAACTTAGCAATGACCCCCCTCGCTCTCCGTTATCTCTTGATGTATGGTGCTCTGGGCTTCCCTGCTCATTACCTGTAGCTTTAACTTTTCCAGGAACTCCTCCTGTCCCTGGGGCTGGGCGACCTGTGACGTGTATAGCGTCTCATACAATTTAACCATGCTCTCCTGGATGTCCTCTAGTTGTGTGGTTCTTTCACCTGTCTCTGTTTTTAGGGCCTTGATTATATTTCTCGACGTCGCCCCCCGAAGGAGATGTGCCAGTAGGGCGTCAGCCTTGTTTGCTTTCGCGTAATATTTTTCTTACATAAAGTAGGGCCCCCTCTGCTTTTTTAGTCCGCAGGATCCCTAGTTGACCTATTGCCCTTCTATATTCCCTCTGGTTTTCTTTTCGGTGCCTCCGCCACCTTTTTCCTCGTCCCTTATACTTCTGCCTCCAGTTGTATCTCCAGGGCCTGAAGCTGTTTGTCTGTTTGCTTTGGCTGCTATGAATTTCCCCCTCATTGTAGCTCTAAACGTGTCCCATCTGGTGTCTTCCCCAGTGTCTCCCCTTTTGTTATTCTCAATGAAATGTCTCATGTTTTCCTCAAACTCTTCTCTAAGCACTGGGTCCCTCAATAAGTGTTCCAGGTATTCCCATCTCCATATTCCCCCCCTTCCATTTCCCAGTTCCAATTGCATTGATATTATTTTATGGTCTGCTATACCTATGGGGCCAACCTCTATCTCCTTGACTCTACCCACCAATTCCGCTGAAATACATATATAATCTATTCTTGATTGCGTCCCATGGACTTACTGAATGGAAAGTATAACCCTCTGCATTCCCTTTAACTTCCCTCCACACATCTTAGACCCATGCCTGGTCTTGGTATAGTTAAATTTGTTGACCTTTTATATTGGTTTGGCTCTTTCTGTCTGGCTGCTCTCAGGACCGCCTCCTTTTGTCCATATCTCGCGAAGGCAGTTAGTACATCTATAGGTCTGCTGTTCTGATTTCTATTGAGGCGGCCAACTCAATGCACCCTGTCCAGGTCCATCTTGTCTGGGGTAGCCTACCCAAGCAGGTCCGCATATATTTTCTGGATTGTTTCCTTCAAGTCTGTCTGTCGCTGATTCCAGCAACAACTTCAACCTAAGGTTGATCCTTAGGGGCCTATTTTCCAAGTCTTCCATACTGATCTCTAGGTTCTGCGTTGCCGTGTCCAGCCTCTCGATTGCTTCACTATTCTCCATTGTTTCTCTTCCCACCTATTGTAGGCCTTTTTCTATGATATTGGTTCTCTTTCCTAACTGGCCTACCTCATGTTTATTTTCTGCCACCGCCTGGTTTATATCTGTTCTTATTAGTTGGAATTGATCCTGAAATGTTCTTGCCAGTGTGGTTTGCAGGGAGAGCATCTCCCTGTGTAGATCTTGGCGGGAGATTTGTGCTGCCGATCCGAATTCAGTCGCCAGTTCCTGGCCTGTGGCCCCTTCTTGTTCCCTGAGCTCTTCGGTCGTTTCTTTGCTCGCCCACATCGTTATGAGAGGGCCAGAGTTGTCCCCCCTGTGGCAGTCTGCTTTTATTCGATCTACTCTTGTTCTTGGCGGCCATAATTGTGGGGCCTGGTATGTTATGGCTTGCTATTTGTCTGTGTGTGTGAGGGGTTGGACCTCAGTTTATAGTTCCCTCTGACCCCCTCGTTCTAGGTCTAAGTTTGTCGTGCTTCACTCTTGTGTGGTAGGTGGAGGTATCGGATTTTTATCTGAGGCAGGGGATCCTGTCCCCCCTCTCCTCCAGACTGCCCCTCAGTTCTTGGTAGGCGATCCGAGTCCCTTACCCTCCTCTAATGTGGCCGCTCCACTTGTTGGTGCCTCCTGAAGTCTGCTTTGATGCTAGGTTCTTCCGCTCTCCTTCCGCCTCGCTCGGAGCTGCCGTGATGGGTGCCAGGAGGTGTATGGTTGCTCCCGACGCTTCTGGTCCTCCCCCTCCGGCTCCGTTGAGTGGATGTCGTTGTTGTTTCTTACGCCACTGTTTGTATTCTTCGTTCACCATTCCCGGCGGTACGCGCCTCCACGAGTCAGCGAGATCCAGTCCTGGGTGGTGCGCGCCCGAGGCGGGTCGTGCTCCGGATCAGTCTCGGCTCACCCCGTCTTCATAGTGAGCTCTGGTCCCATCCTCCAGGTCCTGGGCCGGGCCAGTGCTTCTCCCGTCCTCGATTCTTCTGGTCTTGGATCTTTGAGTACTGCTGTCGAGGTGCCGCCTGATATGCTCCCCCAGCCTGAAGGTCCTTTTTCTTGTTTTTCCGCCTCTCTTCTGCCCGACTTGGGTGGTGGATCTGCGTTGCTAGGCAGAGGGGCTCCGGAGCGCTGTCGACACACATCTGTCTGGTGTTGGCGGCCATCTTGGAATCTCGCAGTACTTGCTTTTGACTGAATAGCAGAATGCAAATCCTTCCTTGTGCAATGCAACATCTCCTACATGGTGACACTTAGCTTCTTGCGTCATCTACAGGTCCCATTCTGACCGTCCAACCCTAACAGGCAGTTTCCCAGATGCTGTAACTAACTTCTCTCTGGACAGTGATGGTCGGGAGTGATTGCCCCAGGCTTTTGTTCAAGCCCCCGAATCATAATGCCTATCTTAGCAAGTTCGCTGTACTTTCCAAGTGTCCTTTGCCTATGCAGAGTAACCGTGGTTGAGCAGTGAAGACACACTTCCAGAGGAGATCTGAGGTGACTGTAAAACACCCCATTTTCCATCCCCTGAGAAACCTTCACACTTATTGACAGAAACCTTTGCACGCTGTTATGGGGAGGGAAACAACCCAGAATTGCCCTTGACACGCTGCAGAGATCGGTATGGGAGGGAGGCATCGGTTTACCCTGCATACGCACGTATTACCTTGTGACGCAGATCGGGGTGGTAAACAACTGGATACATGCACACGCCACACTACCACATGTCTGTATTGAACTGGAGACCATGGCCCTGTTAACCCCGCTGCACATCCTATACGCCACCCACAACCATCTCCCGACGCTGCCAAAAACAACGCACGATATCTGTTGTGCCTGGCGGGATGCACACAAACTGATAGGCTGGAAAGGAAAGCCAACACTGTCCCAACCCATATGGCACAACGCGCTCCTCCCGGAAATAGTGAAAATGGGCTCTTTTGGTCACTAGCGCGCAAAGGGGATACACACACTAGCACATGTGATACAAGTGGGTCACCTCCTGGACTTCGAGACCATGCGAGAGCAATTTGACCTGGCACCCATGGACCGGTTTCGACATGCGCAGCTGGCCCACCCCATCCGCACCTAATTCCCTGACACAACAAACATACCCCCCTGCTCTCCCATTGAGACCAATATCCTCCCACAATGCATTTCCTCTAAGGTCACCTCCACCCTCTATCAAGCCCTCAACTCATTTGGGGCTACACAGCTTGATGGGCTCAAAGCAAAATGGGAAAGGGATGTAGGTCAACTGGAACCAGAAGACTGGGTTGATGCTTTAATGTCCCCCAGGGAAATTGGGATAGAAACTAAACTCAGACTAATACATTTGAGAATCCTTCACCGCTCATACCACTCACTCACTGCAATGGCCAGATTGGCGGGGGGGGGGAATAGAAGACTGGACATCCCTTAGATGCAAAACTGAGCCAGCCACTGTCTACCATATGATATGGGACTGCCAGGTGTTACAAGTCTTCTGGGAGAACTGTATTAACACAATCTCCACTGCCCTGGCAACGCCAATTCCTAGAGATCCCAAAATGGTACTCTTGGGCATCTGGGGAGAAGTAGACCTGTCAAAATAAGAAAAAATGTTTCTGGCGATTACGTTAGGGGCTGGCAAAAGACATATCGCGGCTAAATGGGGCTCTGCAGACCTACTGTGCCTGAACCGCTGGAGTAATGAACTGGACAGATGCGCAGCTTCAGAACGCCGGATTTATAACGCACGGGGTGCCCCCGCAAATTCAAAAAGATATGGGGCAAATGGCTTGATGCTCACTGAAATCCGCCGGTGGTTGTAGATCAGTACCTCTGATAACATGATTTACCTGCCTTGTCTCGCAACTGTCTTACGGCCCTTGGCCCCGCGGGGCCCTTCTCGCTTATGATACTGCCATGTTTCCTTCATCTGTTGTATGCCTATGATTCATGTCTATTATTATGTTGGGTTGTTTAAACCCAATAAACGGAGCTATTACAAAAAAAGCACTCAAACAGATGCGGCCCTACTCTGATGATTCTGGGAATCGGGTAAGAAGCTACACGCTGCAGGCGATGGGTTTGCAGAGTCAGGTAAGGTGCACGCTGAAATGCAGAGTTGGTATCAACTAAGCTGCGCTTTGAGCGATGGTGTAGCTGGAGTCAGGTAGGTGCGTGCTGAAGATGATGATCCAGAACCTGATGAGGAGCATGCTGAGCTGGAAACAGGTAAGAGCTTCAGACGGCGGTAAACGTTACGCTGCACACAGCAGACTAACGCGAAGCACCTGCATGCGGGTGGGGCTGGCTTAAATAGCCTGGCCCCAGCCACTCCCGTTTAGCCCCGCCTTGTGGCTCCACCTCTCCACTCCCACAGAGCTCTGCATGTGCCTTCCAATGGCCACGCCTGGCCTGGAGCATGTGCCTTAGCCATAAATTGTGCAGAGCACAGTTTATTATGAGCCTGGCACCAAAGGTGTCAGGACTGGGTCCATTTGGACCCTCTGGAGTATATTGGTAGTGGCCCATGACCAGTGGCCATGACATTTTCTCCTGTAGACTTGGTGAGAGAACACAACCTGGGAAGATAGAAGTCTGACACTGTTGGTTAAAGCCCTAAGGTACTCCCTTATCACCTCTCCGAGAATCTTTTCTGTCTTGTGTGCATCTGATGCTGTGCATGCATGGTTTGTGTAACCTATGCCCAGTCATAGTCACGTTTGGACTGAGGTGATGATCCTTCCCTGGCTGATTTCTCAAATAAAACAGGACGAGCGGCAAACAAACCCAATTCTTGTGTAAATCACTGCATATTTTATACAAACAAATGTTAAGAATTCCATTTAGCCGCTTTACGGTCCCATTGGCCTGAGGGTGGTACTTTGAACACAACCTGTGCTTGATCCCCAAGAGCAAAGTGATTTTTGAAATCAAGGCATTAAAGAAGTGGGTCCTATTGTCAGACTTCAGCACCTCACATATTTCCCACTCTGTAATATGTCCCTCATCTTAAATTCTGCTATAGACTTAGCATCCGGGTTTACGCAGGGACCAACCTCAAGCCATCGGGAACATTGAGCAAACTACAACAATAAGGTATCAAATTGTTACATCTTTGAGTCATATCTATAAAATCAATATGGAGCTCCAAAATGGCCCAGAAGGCTGTGAAAAACCTCCTCTTACCGTTGTCCTGGTGTTTCCAGGATTAAATTCTCTACAAACTATACAATTCCCTAAACATTTACTTAACCTGTTTCTGGAGGTGTGGTATAAACCATTCCTCTTGGAGCTCTGCTACGATTTGTCACAGAGAAGTGTGCGGGTAATGTAGTTGCTCAAAAGCCACAAAAAGCAGCTCTGCAGGCATTACTACCTTCCCTGTCTCGATAGCAAATCTGTGGGTGACATAGCACATCCCATCTTTGCCCAGAGCCCCTTTTCATCCGTAGGTGCTCTCTCCTGCATCTCCACCATCTGAAGCAAAGGGACTGTAGTGTATGGTCCTGGCAACTGTACCTGCTGGGACCATTCAAATCGGACTGCATCTTTGAGGTAGAGCAGTGAGACGGGGGCCTTGCAGGTAGGGATTTGGCTTTAATATTTTGAATGGGTCAGTTGTCTCGATTGTACATTGTTTTATTCTTTGAACCCTGTGCGGTATGTTGGACAGATCCCAAATCCTCGCATTGGGTCACATCTGCATGTTGCGCTTGTGCTGCATTATTTGAGTGTGAGTTATATAACAGACTCCATTTTATGGGAATCTGTGAAGGGCAAATATGTGGCTACTTTCACCCCTCTCCGCGGCATCATTTCCAAGTGCCATTTCATCAGTACGGTTAGTATGCGCAGCACATGTAACTATTCCTACCTCTGGTGACAGTGTTAGCACTTCGATTAATCTTGATAACGGTGCAGCATGCTGGACGGGGGTCCCATCAGATCTCCTAAACCCTCTTCTCTGCCATTCCTGACAAGCCTGAATGTACAGTGGAGGTTACATACGCAGAGTCCAGAATAAATAGTGACTGCCTTCTCCTTACTCGCTTCCACCTCCTCTGAGTGCCACTAGTTCTGCTGCTTGCACACACTAATGTGAAGGCAACCGTTCCTTCACTCTGACCTGGTATTCTCCAGCCACAATGGCCACCCTGTATGCTTCTCACCAGTGTCCTGATTGTTGAGGACCCATCAACAAAAGAGTACTTCACCTTCCTCCAAGGCATCCTCCTTAACATCCGTCCTCTCTTCCTCTTCTCCCTCATAAGTCACACAGTCATGGACAGTGTCCTCAAGTTTCACTGGCTTGGCTACAAATGTCGCAGGATTGACTAGGTGATATCTCACTGGATGTATGGAAGCATTTGATAAAATTACCTCATACTTCGAAACACACTGAGTCAGAGTTCATTTGGACATTTCCAAGATTGCAAAGACTGCATGCTCTACATACAATGTCACCGGGCAAGCTGTAGTAATGGTGGAAGACTTTTGTATTCTCTTGTATTATGCAGAGTTCGGGCGCTGAGTTCAGTCTGCAGCAGTCTGGTTGGAGAGAGGAGCTGCAGCTACTGGCTACTGGAACCTGAATTTGTTTTCTATGGTGCTTTTGGGCGAGTGCTCCTTTAAGGAAAACAACACCTACATCCTTTAAAAACTCCTGGCGAGTGCGGAGCGCGCGCAGAGTTCGGGCGCAGAGTTCAGTCTGCAGCAGTCCGCAGCTGAAAGCAGAGGTAAGCCCCAATATATGGCCAAAATCGGCCCACAGACACGCTCTAAGTTACAATCTTTGCAATTGCGAGACTGTGCTTCGAACCTAAACATGCTGCGACATCATGGAGATAGGTTAGAATTAACAGGGGCACTGAGGAGCTATGATTGGTCATGGGTGTGTCGGAAGAGCGTGAGGCTGTGCTGTTAAGACTTCAAAGCCCACAAGGCATTGAACCTCGACCCGCACCCCCAAATACATCTTCAAACATACCCCCAAATACACACCCTCCATGCCTAGCGCAAATTGTTACAGAGCGTCTGCATGCCGCAAGACAGCACGCAATGGTAACAAACGTGGCAAAAGCAATCGAAATAACATTAGCTCTCAATGCCGATGATCATGGCGACGATGTATTCACCGCCGCTGATAGTGCCCTGTGGGCTGAGGCGGAAGTAGAGGTCTCGACCAGCGAGGCAGCTGAAGCTGGTGGCAAATTCAACATGAAGAGAGATGGCAATACGAAGACGTATGCCAACAAAAACATGGATGAAAGCCTAAACGTGATTGAAGTCAACATTATTGCCTTTCAGTCTCCATTCGACGTAACCGACACTGAGTTGCTGGAGATGGAAGTGCCAACAATTCACACGGATACAAGAATCCTAAAATTTACTTTTCCAGAGAAAACAAAGGCGGGCAGCACAAACCTGGCAAACCTTGTAAACAGTGTAAATAGCGCTGTTACAGAGCCATCTCTAATGGGGAAACAGTTCAAAATGGCGATACAAACAAACATTAATAAAATGAATACCGTCCTCCCTGAGAGAAGCACGAAAGCAATACGGGAGAAAACCATCATGAATGCACAGAGCACAATACACAAAAGTACTCCACAGCCTTCCATAAAAACGGCAACAGTGCCGGCAAGAGAACTAAGCACTTACCCTAACGGGTTTGATTTTGCTAGGCGAGAAGCAACGGCAACAGTGCCGGCAAGAGAACCAAGCACTTACCCTAACGGGTTTGATTTTGCTAGGCGAGAAGCCCGGCTTACAGAGCGTCTCAGAGCAGACTTCGAAACAACGAAGGAGCGTCTGCCTGAGAGCTTTGTAAAAACCAGTACAAAAAACACTGGGTATGGGTCCTGAAAAGTCACAGACGGCAGAAGGAGGCAGTCTGTTATTTAACTCACACTCAAATAATGCAGCACAAGCGCAACATGCAGATGTGACCCAATGCGAGGATTTGGGATCTGTCCAAAATACTGCACATGGTTCAAAGAATAAAACAATGTACAATCGAGACAACTGACCCATTCAAAATATTAAAGCCAAATCCCTACCTGCAAGGCCCCCGTCTCACTGCTCTACCTCGAAGATGCAGTCCGATTTGAACGGTTCTGACCAGCGGGCGCAAGGAATTGTGGGACTTGGAGTTCAAGGCGAAAATGAACCAGTTAATACGAGCAATGAAAATGATTTCATGCATGTTCTTAAAGAGGCATCTTCTGCGCTGAAATCCAATCTGTCGGCAGCTGCTTCCATACAGATCCACAATAATGTCCTAGCAGCGTCATCGCTGGCGTGAATCCCTTTCACCAAGCTTTATGAAAACCTATATGAAGCGGTACAAAACAACGGGGCAATGTTGGGTCAACTAAACAAAAAGTTAAGAAAAATGGAAAGCTTGAACACAATGCTACAAGGACGCTTGGACAATGAAGCCGCAACCTCAACACTGTGGCACAATAGACTGAATGAAACCGCTGTGAAAGACACTCTGGATAAAAAAACGCTGATGGACGCCATGGTCGAATGTATGAAACAATTGACTAAAATTCTGAGACACAACTCAACAATGGTCTCCCGAGTTGAGCTGCAGCGTCCCAAACGCGAACAAACCGGTAAATTTGCCAACAGAGGTTCACAAGACGAACATGCAGCACAATGTTGTCCAACATGCTGGCACACCACGAGGATCAATTAACACAATTCCGGAGGAACCCCCTACACCATCAGTTAAGACTCCAATTAAGATACATGCTACTCAGAGTGTGAGTTCAAACATGACAGAGGCTGGTCAGGTTCAAAACACTGAATGTGTAACCATACCGCCAGTGAACCATGATAAGTTCGAAAAAACGACAAGTAAAGAGCCTTCTGAAAAAGCTTCTATACAACAATCCCCTGTCATTGCACATTGCTCAACAACAAAAATGTCTTTCGGGATATTTAGTGGGGATGGAAAAACCTTAAAGACTGCAAATGTAAAGCAGAAATTGCAAGAGGTAGGCTCTGGTCAATCCAAAAAAAAAAGAGAAAAAAAATACTGTGCACCGGACAAATTGACCAGCAATTCAAGAAAGTTCATAAGAAATCTAACTACACCGGCCAAACCAAGCCTATTTGAACGAGAAAAAAAGGGGGAGATGGCCAAATCAAGTCACTTGGAAGAGATGAAAATCGTAGAGGCCACAACGATGACTTTGCCTACATCGAATCCCAAAAAACGACAAAGATTGGACTCGATGTACAGTCAATTCATTCAGTGACATCATACGAAGATTTATGTAATCTCTCTACCTACCCCGAAGACGAAGAAAATAGCCTTGATGGACATGAGGAGAGTTGATCCTGCGTCAACGATGGCGATAGGCAGGACAGAAAGGCTGCAATGCAAACTTCAAATCCTTGGATTGCAAAAACCCAAAATGGTATAATATCTGGTGGTGAGGGTCCACTGAAGGATAGACAAAGACTAACTGGATTCAGACAGGAAAAGGGCATACCTGCAGCGAGCCCAAGAGGAGCGGAAGAAAGCCAACGATTGGTCGATCAAGAAATGAAACTAAAAATGCCAGTGAAATTGAATCCCAAACTAACGGCAGCCGAGAGACAGAAGGAGCAAAGTCAAGCCGAAAAATAAATTAGGGCGGACCTCAAGCCATTGACTTCGAAAATTCTCGCCGCGAATGTATTCGAAGACAATAATGTTACCTTGAACAGAGGAAACGTAATTCGACTTCTGCATTCAGTACCGGCTCTAAGAACTGTGTCCTCTCGTGACATTTCAATCGTCGAATACATCTCAGAAGACCAAGCTGACAGAGTGTATCTGCACATAAAATCTCAGGCCGTATGCAAGATCATACTGTCCGCAAAAGAACTGCTGTTGCTGGGTTTTGAGGTGGCAGAAGCGAAGCCTGAAACACAAACAAATCAACCCAAAAACAGCAATAACTGCCCGAATGGGATTACTCATGAGCAGCGCAGAGATGAATTAAGACAACATCTGATCACAGCGCCAAATTCTCAACAATCATCTGGCAACGGGAAGCCTGGTGGGAGAAACCATTAGCTAATCTAGAGCCATGGAGAAACACCCTC
Source organism: Ambystoma mexicanum (assembly GCF_040938575.1). Taxonomy (NCBI): domain Eukaryota; kingdom Metazoa; phylum Chordata; class Amphibia; order Caudata; family Ambystomatidae; genus Ambystoma; species Ambystoma mexicanum. Next base: position 924,764,763 of record NC_090933.1, on the reverse strand, counting down.
GACATTGATCTCCTGGAACACACGCAGCTTTCGCCATTTATATGACGATTTTCCTGCAGATCTGAGTAACAACTTTGCAATTTGTCTCCAGGAAACATGGCTGAGGAGTACTCCGGTGAAAGATGGCTATGTGACTTTGTTAAATCCTGCAGGGAAAAACTCCCAAGGCCATCCATTCTCAGGCCTATTAATGATGATAAAGATTGGCACAAATTGGGAAGTGCTTGAATCTGAAAATCCAAATATCTTTGTGCAAAGTACGCTGATGCAACACTTTTCTGCAAAAACTTCCAAACTGCAGCAGCTACTGCTAATCAATATATACTGGAACCCGGTTCAGATGTCCTCAGAAAAATGTGTCTCATCCGTAATGGCAATCATAGATAAACATCAACAAAATTATCGTGACCTTCTCATAATTGTATGCAGTGACATGAACATAACTTGGTTCAATACGAATGGAGATCCTACTAAAGAGTCTAGGAAGGAAGGGCAAAGTCATCAGTCAAGCGCAAAATGGGAAAGCAAAATGGAGGCAGGCGACTGCGACATGGCCAATGGTCAGGTTGAGGGCGATCTACCGCCCAACAACACCTGGCATAATATGGGCTATTAGAAGACCTTGGGCTACATCTGGCTATCAAACATTTTTTGCCATAAAATCGTGAGCCTGAGAACAATTCAGACAATAAATATTGACCATGATGCACTAGTAATGGACATGACCTTGCCTCTAAAACCAGATATATTGAGCTTGAACCAAAACATAGCGGTAACTAACGGGCTAAATAGGCTCAGAATAACCAACAAACAAATAACTCTGCTGACCAATACATTTCAAAAGCTGGCCAAGCATGACGGAGTGGCGATAAACTATCTTACACTTCTTCCTTGCCAAAAAGAAAGATCTTTATTGAAAAAACAAACAACTAAAATACATACTCCCGAATGGAGCACGAAAGTAAAAGAGGAAAAAAAGAAGGCTTATAAAGAAATACGCAAACTGAAAATGCAAGGGGGGGCTGATTGCCCTCATAAAGATAAAACAACGAAAGCAAAAATATTGCAACTGGGTAAAAGCCTTTGCCTTTTTGCATGATCAAGAACGAGGTGAAGTCATGCTGGGACTCATAAAATCGAACAATTGTAGAGAGATTTGGCACACCCTAAACAACTGCACTAGAAATCAAGCAGATACAATGGCTAGTGGGGTGCCTGAAAGGAATTGGAAGAAAAATTACATTAAAGTGTTCTCAAAAGACAATGTAACATCGTTTCCAGAACACGAGGGCGTGGTGGCGCGATGGGACTGCAATGAGACAGCCGAAGATATAAGTGCTGTAATTACAAAGTTGAAAAATTCACGTGCGGCTGGGCCGGACGGCATTACCAACGTTATGCTGAAATCAAGCAAACATGAATGGTCGAACTTCATCGCAAAACTATTCGCAAGAATCGCAGAGCATAGAAAAATACCACACTAATGGACAACGGCCATGATAGTCCCAATCTTTAAGAAGGGCAATCGGGCCGATCCAGCCAACTACCACCCGATTGCCCTACTTGACACAATCGGCAAGATATTTGCAAATTTCTTACAGCAGAAATTAACAGCTTGGGCAACTAAGAAGAGAATTACCGACTGTCGCCAAACTGGCTTCACAAAGGGTATAGGGACTGAAATCAACCTGACACTGGTAAACATGCTAAAATTGAATGCCCTAGAAAAAAGGTCAAAGCTCTTCCTAGCTTTTATTGATATGCACCAAGCATTTGATACAATCAATCGCAAATTGCTGTGGCAGAAACTAAAAAATTGGGAATGCCCGGAAAGTCTTTTACAACCAATAAAAGCCCTAAATACAATGACATCAATCCAAATAAGAATACATTAAAATGGACAATTATCAGAAGTAATGAAGACGCAAAGGGAAGTGAAACAGGGCTGTCCGATTGCTGCATGCCTGTTCAAACTTTTCATTGCCAATGTGCCTGCGGCATTGAGTGATATGAAATGCTTCCCTCCAAAGATAAAAGGCCACCACATCAATTGCATAACTTGCGCCGACGATTTAGTTTTGGCCGACACAACCCAGATAGGGCTTCAACGATTGCTGACGAAGCTCCAGTATTACATGAACTACAACAAACTAAAAATAAATGTCTCAAACAAAAATCATGAAAATTGGATCAGTTAAAGGAGCCAAAAATAAAAACTTCCGTTGGATGATCGAAAACATACCTATCGCAGAAATTGTTGAAATCAGATATCTGGGGGTTATGGTCAACAAATCAATACGGGAATGGAGTTGGGTGCAAGACATTGTGCGACGCATCAAAACTTTGGCCTTACAAGGTGCACGGATCCACAGCCTGTATGGAAAATTCACCTTAACACCAGTACGGACATTCTATTTGCAAAAAGTAATACCTGCCATCACCTTTGGCTCGAAGCAGGGTGGAACTTGGATCACAGAATTTGGACAAAACGGGAAGGGTTATTTTTTAAGCGAGTTTTAAAATTGCCAAAACATATATCGATTACCGTCATCAGACACGAGTTGGCATTAGATGAACTGTACGTAAATGTGATCTGGAAGTCGCTTTCACTCCTAAGAAAGATGATGATTCCAAATCCAGAACCAGCGTACGAGATACTCGCTCCTAATAACAGGTAACCATATGCGGTATTACTGTCACAACCCACTTCCCAGAAGCCCATGGGCCTGGAGGGGTCCTGGTTCGGGCCCCCAACAAGCTTAGGCATCCTTGGCCTAGGCCCTCTTGTGGCCAGTCCTGGCGCCTTTGGCACCAGGTCATACCTTTTGAAGACTTGTGCTTGGTGTTTACTATTTTTGAAATGCCAGTCAACATGGAGGCATCCACATAGCTTGGTTCCGGGGAACCAAGCTATGCGGTATAGTGTTTTGGGTGTGGTAGCTTAGGGACTACTTTTCTTGGACTATTTTCTTGAGGCTATTTAAAACACACCCGATTGGGAGAACACGCTTCGCGTTACTTTGCATTCCAGCAAGATGACGCTCATCGTGTTCTGCAGCATCTTCGAACCTCGAAAAGACCGCACCTGCAAAACAAAGGGACATCGTTATTTTCAGCAGCTTACCTGAGATTCCACCGCAGACTGCTCCCGCTTCTGCAATCAGCACCCAAGGAACAGCAAGGTTCTTGGATCTTCGAACCTGCAAAAAGAGAGAAAAGAGACATTGGACATTTACATCAGAGCCGGCAACGTACCTCTCAAGTCGCCCATCGACCAGCACCGCTTTGGAGCCTCTTGCTTCGATGAACGCAGCGGCCAACGAGAATAAAAGACAACAGGTTAGCAGAAGCACAGCAACATAGCGCTACGTATAGCGCCCACTTACCGCATCGAGGCGCTTCCGAAACACCATCACTTGCCGGTGAGCCCAAATCCAGCCAACGGCCCACAGCGGACTCCCGCACACCTATTGGGAGAGAAAAGACATCATTAGATCAAAGAAAGGCTTACAGAATAACAGTAATAAGACCTACCTGAGAGACTCAAAGGGGCAGCATCAGTGAAGTAACTAGATTGCAATCGCCCACAGAGGACAACGCGCCCCTGCCAAGAAGGCAGGACAGAGAGCTCGCCAAATCCCAAAACAAGGTGAGGAAAGGGCCAGGGAGGCGCTGCGGGCATACCGGATGTTGGGTGGTTATTTCCCCAGTTGCCCAATCTTGAACATTGCCCACTTGTTTTCCAGAAAGAACTTCCCGCTGATAATACCGGGGAGCAACCGAGAAGGGCACCAGGGTTCCGGCAGCTGGGTGGCGTCCCCGTGGATACCAGGTGAGCGTAACAATTACTCTTGAAATGGGTCCAAGGGCTAAAGGCGATTCTGCAAGCCGCCGACATAAACATGCTGACGGTGCAACCGCAAATTGCAAAAAGAAAATTGCAACAATGAGCGTGGATAAGAAAACTTGGCAGAGTGTGAAGGATTATCCACAGCTCTGAAACTCGGACCCACTAAGAATAAATTGAACAAAATGCCGAGATATCTGCTACAATTTCCGTCACAATATCATTGTGATGGGTTTCTTCGCCTGTGACTGAATTCCATCAAAACTAAAGAAATGCTGCTAATGAGACATGATCAGGCTACTAAGGACAACATATGTAGATACTGTGAGATCGAAATAGAATCGATAAGACACTTAATAACAGATTGTCCAATGCTTAAAGACTTGAGAACTCTGCATCTAGGAAAGTTTGGTCCCATAAATATGAACATGGACGATTGGTGGTTCCAAATATTAAGTGGGAGTTCTGTGCACCTGACATGCTCAGTCATAAATTTTATAGACATAATCATGGGTTAAACTATAATGGAAAGCAGAAATTACTAGATACACAATGCGATAGGTGGAAGACAGAATGTTAGGAAATGAAATGAGAAGATTTTCTTCTTTGTAATAAATGTTTGTAATAAACGATATGTTACAATTTTTTTTTTTTTTAAAAAAGCCACTGCCGCTAGAGCTTGTTCAGACGCAAACTGACCTTGCATAACTGGGTCTAGGATCTCACTGTAATAAGACAAGGGTTTAGGGATGTTTTCTGGGCCAGGGCCGCTGTCCTCTGTCCGCCCGTATGCGAGAATAGATAAAATGGCTTCTTGTAATTTGGGGTCGCCAAGACGAGCATTGCTGATCTCAGCCTTGGGTTCCCGAAAGCAGGTCACCATCTCGTCGGACCATTCTATTAGATGCTTCACCTTCTGCGTTCCCTTAAGTCCTTGCAGTAAAGGCCCTGTGTAACTAAGGTAGTCAAAGATCCATGATCTATAATAGAGTCCCAAGAACTGCTGTATTTGTTTCACTGTGACTGGCCTGGACCGTTCGTCCCGCAAGCAATTTTACTTGCCCCAAATGTACTACTGTCTGGCAGTATTGCAATTTTTCTTTCTCCAATTTATACCCCTTCTCAGCAAGCAGGTTGAGGAGTGTTATTGAATCTCCTTGACACTGCTCTTTAGGAGTTCTACAGACTAGTAAATCATCCACATATTGGATTACAGTACTGGACACATGTAATTCACCTGCTGACAGCAGGGATCTGTTGTCTGTGAAGTTCTGTGCCCCTCAAACACCAGGATTCTTCGAAGATCGTGGGCCTACTTCGTGCCCTCCGACCATGACGGAGAAGAAGGGAAGGTACCTCTTCAGGCCCTGAATGAAATGATGGCTGTGGAATGTGTTTGTGTAGGACAAGCGCCTACAATGCCTCTACTGCCTTCATCTGGACCATAAAGAAGTAGAGTGCAAGATATGCCTCTGTTTTTCTAAGAAAACGACGTAGGACCGGCATAGTATGCTGTTGGCAGGGCTTAACACGAACAAGGCCTCTGACCCGTGCTCCGAGCAGGGTCATGCCTGGTCCAGGACCAGCCGGTCAGAGGAGCGGTCTTCGAAGTCCTTTGAGGGTGCCTCATCCATGGGGGCCAAATATGAGGCCAAGATCTGCAAGTCCGAGTCCACTGGGTTCACCGCTGAAGCGGGTCATAAAGTGGATAGGACGCTATCGGCATTACCTTCCAACTCCATTGCCAGCCTACCATCAAGCTCCTCTTCAAAGAGGAAGTCCTCTTCCCGGCTAAGCTATGGGAGAAATCTGAGAAGCCGCGAGACGTCGGACACAGGGAGAATGCTGCGCAGCCCAAGCAGGCTCAACCGGTACAGGCAAATACCTCGTTGGCAACTTAGTCAACAGCTACTACCACGGCAGCTATGGGCACTGATCCTACGATGGGTGTTCCCATGGAGCAGAAAGGGTCTATGACCCCACGGCGCGACACCACCGCAGAGACTTTACCAAAGTCTGTAGGCACGCCAGAAGTGTGGAAGATACCTGCCCAGGTCCTGGTTCAAAAACCCTCAGGGACGGAAAGGGGGGGCAGTAGGCCCCAAAACAGCCCTTCCATGTTGCCAGCCAAGCCATAGAGATCTCATTCTGTTATTCGTAGTCTGTGGAGTCCATCCATATGGTCCACGAGGAGGATGACAGCGATAAGGCAGCAGGGCCTAGTTTTCCTGTTTTGCCTTCTCAGCCGAGGGACATTTCCTTAGATATTCTATCGAATCTCCACACCTTGGTATCAGAGATCCAGATGAGAATGCCTCCGGCACCAGTACCTGTGATCCCCAGGTCCCCGATCAGCCTCTGCCGAGGAAGAGGAAGCATCATCTGTAGCCCCCATATCAACCTCCTCCACCAAGTCGGGACCCAACTCCCCCAGCAGACACTGGTACTGGAACGGATACGGCCACGACAGATGATGAAGACATTGTCGCAGTGGATGGTGAGTCTCTACATTTGGATCCCCCACATAGGGTTTCCCCACCGTACGAGGTGGGATTGTTCCACTTCATGATCACCAGGGCCTCCAAGCTATTCCAGCTGGTGCCTGAGGAAACCAAGAAGGAGGGCTTCTTGTATCAAAGGCGAGAGGCGAAGAGGAAGACTATCATGGCGGTGCCTTTTCTGTATGATATTTGGACCCTTTTACAGCTCCAGCTTAACGGGATACGCTGCAAAAGAAGTTTAGGGTGCCGGAATCCACACTCAAATGCCTGAGGTTGCAACCATCGCCCGACTCGGTGGTGTCGGCAGCCGCAAGGAAACTGTCGGCTAACCCGTCCTTGTCTTCGGTCCCTCCAGACAGCGAGGGGGAAAGGATGGACGCCATGGGGAAGAAGGTGATTTACACTGCAGCATCCACAATCAAGTCGGCCAACGCACATGCGATCCTAGCCAGGTACGACAGAGTTGTGGTACTAACTAGGACTGATCCTGGAGTTCCTCTCCGACGATAAGAAGATGGAGGCCCTCGCCCTCTTAAAGGACGGAGAAATTGCATCGGACCACACAATCATGGTGGCAGTGGACGTCGCCGACACAGGCTACCCGCAAATCAGGAACTGTGTCTTCCTACGATGGTCAGGGATGGATGAAGGCCATTAACTTCCATCAGGAGGTCCAAGCGAAAGGGCTGGACATGCCCTTCGGGGAAAATCAGTTTGAGAAGGCCATCGACGAGTCCCTCCAGGCCATCAAAGCAGATACAGAGACAGCCCTCTCCCTTGGCACTCTCCAGCAGCACCGCTCGTCTTTTCGCTCCTCCAGGGGAAAATCCAGCAGGTCATCAAAAGGATTCGCCACGTCTTAGACAGCCTTCCCGATTCTCAATGCAAGAAGCCTATAGAGGCTGTTCCCAGGCCTAGGGTAGCGGAGGACAATGTCGCCGGCAGGACGTCGCTGCCCAAGTAAGCCTGAACCAGGCAAGATGTCGGGGGGGGGGGGGCACCCCCCTCATCACCCCCTCATCACCCCGGTAGGAGGCCAGCTGACTAGGTTCGTCACTACTCGTCAGCGAGTAGTGAAATATCACCATCGATGGATGGGTGCTAGAAGCTCTCGCCCAGAGGCACACCTTGGAGTTCCAGCACCAGTGTCCTCGTAATCTGCCGATTCCCTGACAGGAGCAGCGCATCCCTCAGCGTCTGGAAGAGGTATGAGCCATGCTACAAAATGGGGCGATAGAGCTAGCTCTCCAGCGGCTCCAGGGCTCCAGATACCTTCTAGTCAGAAAGAAGAATGGGGTCATGTTGCAGCACATTCTCGACCAACTGGAAAAAGGAGACTTCTTGACGTCGGTCGACCTGAAGGACACCGCGGGAGCTGGCCGATGAGCACACGAAGGTGACCGTCAGACTATTGATGGATCTGGGATTCTCCATCAACTATCCAAAGAACTGCTTAACGCCATCGCAGAACGCGCTGTTCCTAGGCGCAAGACTCAACATGGTGTCTTGCCTGACGTGGCCCTCGGAAGAGAGGCTAGCAGCCATTCAAGGAAAGGTGCAATGTCTGTCGGCGAAAACGGCCACGGTGCAGGCTATCAAGTAATTAATGGGCATGTTGTCCTGCGTCTGCCTCGTCCGTCTCTGCAGGCTGCAGATGTGACTCGCTACAGGAATTCCTGGATGCCCGGTGGATACAGGTCTCTGGAAGTTTCACGGACAAGATCCCTTTCATTGAGGAGTTCTGATGGGCGATAGAGTGGTGGGGGGGTCCACTCCCACGTCGCCCAGGGCACAGGATTTCAAAAACCCCCATACGAGGAGACAGTCACCACGGCCACCTCCCTGGAAGGTTGGGGAGTGCACACCGGACGTCTGCACGCCAGAGGCCTGTAGCTGCTAGAGGAGAAGGATCTGCATTTGAACATCCTGGAGCTGCAGGCAGTTTTCTGGGCCCTTGGGTCGTTCATGTCATTTCTGAAAGGGAAGGTGATGAGGATTTTCACGGACAACATGACCACCATGTTCTACATCAAGAAGCAGGGGGCACTCTATCTCCAGCGCTCTCCAAGGAAGCTCAGGACTTGTGGCACTGGGCTGTCGGACAGGGGATGTTCCTATGTCCCTCTTCACCTGGTGGAAGTCGAGAACACCATTGCAGATTCCCTCAGCAGGGAACTGCGCTCCTGCCACGAGTGGGAGCATTGTTAGGATGAGGTGTACCGCCTATTCATCGAATGGGACAGACCCCTGAACGATCTGTTTGCGACGGCGGCGAACTCCAAATGCCAGACGTTTGCCTGCAGATTCTACCAGAAGCCTTGGGGACGCGTTCTCCTTCCAGTGGGAAGGGCAGTTTCTATATGCATTTCCTCTGCCACTACGAATCAACACACTCGGTGTCAAGGCAGGATGATACTCATCACCCCGGTGGGGCTGAGGCAGATTTGGTATCCGGACCTTCTCAGCCTATCAACGTTGCCTCCAGTCAAGTTGCTGTTGGTTCTAGGTCTCACAAGAGAGGGAGGCGCAATCCTTTGTCATGAACATGGATTGCTGAACCTGAAGGCTTGGCTCCTGCAGCCTCAGAGTTTGGAGGTTATGAGTGCCAGCAGACTGCAGGGAGGTCCTCACCAAGGCTAGGGCATTGTTGACTTTGAAGTGCTACGACCATAAGTGGAAGCATTTGCTATGTGTTGCCGGTCACAGAAGATTACCCCTCTGAGGGTCACGGCTCCACAGATCCTTCCATACCTGCTATCCTTGGCAAAAGCTGACTGGCTCACACATCCATCAAGGTACACCCGACGGCTATTGCCGCTACACCAGGCCCCCGGGAAGATCCTTGCTGTGGTCCCACAGACTCGTCAAGGAGTCTCTCAAAGGACCTTTCCAATTCTTTGCGCCAGAAAAGGCTCCTGCCCCGGTGTGGGAACTCAACGTGGTTCTGACAAGGCTCATGGGGCACCCTTCCAGCCGATGCACCAGGCCCCACTCAATTTTCTATGGTGGAAGACTGCTTCTGTGGGTGAGATCCTGGCCTTATCCCGCAAGCAACCGTTCCTGACTTTCCACTAATCGAGGGTGGTACTGCGTACATACCCTTCTTTCATGCCGAAGGTACTGTTGGAATTCCACCTCAACAAGCCTTTGGTGTTACCTGTTTTCTTCCCGAAACCTTTGTCGCCGGTGGAGAGGACTTTGAACTCCTAGACGTTGATCGTGCCCTGAAGTTCTACGTGACAAGCACAAACAGTTTTCAGAAGACTTCTCAACTGTTTGTGAACTTTGGTCCTGTGAACCATGGGAAGGTCTTGTCCAAGGCTTTCATTTCAAGGTGCCTCTCCAGCTGCATTATGCACTGTCATTGGTTGGCGAACCAACTGCTGCCTGGTCGTCCGAGAGCCCACTCCACCAGAGTGATTGCTGCGAAGACAGCATTCCTTTCTGGTGTGCCCTTGCTGGACATCTGCAGGGCTGCTACGTGGAGGTCCACGCACACCTTCACGAAGTTCTACTGCGTCAACAGGGATTCCAGAGAGGAGTCAAGAGTCGGCCAAGCAGTGTTACGCGACCTATTCGCTTGAGGTGAGTCTGTTCCAGAGGTAAGAGTTCATTGCTTCTGTTGAGCCTTGCCACCTCCCATGATTGTGTGATGTTGTACTGTATTCGTTATTCATGAGCATTAAGTTGGATTTCTGAACTCTGACCTAGGTGGACAGAGGTTCAGGAGGCCAGCCTGGTTTTTTGGAACAGGGTAACCTTCTGAACAAGCCACACCAATCAAGGTAGCTTGGCGGCGGTCAAGACCAGGTCTCAGGAGGGGTGAGGGTGACTGAAAGACCTCAATGAGCAAACAGAGTAAAGGACACTTACAAATAACTCCCAGTCCGGTGTAGATATATTAAAAATACAAATACATTTATTTCAAGGCCTTTGAATTTCAACACACAAATCAAAGTAATACTATTAAGCCAACACAATCCTATCTAAATACATATATACAAGACCAATAGGGTCTAAAGGGTTAATGCATGGAATGGGTCCAAAACCTAAAAGGGGAAGGAAACAGGCAGTGCAAATAGTCTAGTCCCTTCTGCATCCAACACACTCCTAACTAAGAGGCAGTCCAATCCCTAAGAAGAGTGGAGCCTAATGCCAAATGTACATGCAATGCTAGCCCACTCGGTAGTTCAAATGGGCAAAACAGGGTTTCTCAAGGGTCTGTAGTAGCTCAGGAAGGTGGGTGAGGCGATGAAAAATAGGCTCCTACGATTCGAGGAGGGTATCTACTTGAGGGCAGAGTTGAATCCAAGAGTTGGGAATAGTTCGCTAGTTTGCACTAGCAGTGGAAAGAAAGGGGCCCCCAGGGGCCACTCATTCGTAAAAATGGACGGAGGCACTAGGGGCCACTGGTTAGGGTTGCGAATTCTCACCGACTCCCGGCGCACTCCGGACCAAACATCAGCAGTCATGTCCACTTCGTTTGCAGGTTCAAGTGCGGCAATTTGGCGGCTCTGCGGCTTTCAGTGATGAAGATACAGCGATGATTTCCAAACAGGACAGTAGCGATTTCTCAGCTCCTGGTGGATGGATCAGGCCAGTTTCACTGCAGCAGGTTTCAGGGGCTAGAGGGGCACCAATGCAGCGCACCTGCAAAGTTTGTCGCTGCGGCTGGCCGACACAGTAACTGCGTATACTCCGGTTCGGGTGCACTCACTTTACTCCAGACCTGGGAACACCAAGTGTACGCAATTCGGTGTGAGAGTGCCGTGAACACAGAGCTAGCGACGTACCAAGTTTCGAGGGCCTCCTCGAAACGGCAGCGGTATCATGACAGAGTCTGTGTAAACTGATCAGCCCACTGGTTGGCCCAGGGACACTACTGAGAAGGCTTACTTGCAGGATTTGATGACGGTGCCGATAATAGTTGGCCCTACTATTCCAATGGGTCGAAGCGTCTTTGCAGACCTTCTAGGATGACCAAATGCAGAGGGGTCCCACGGGACTACAGCGGGCTCAGTGTGCCAAACCTTCCATCGGGTCACCAGCGGTTCCTTGACTCAGCTTCTTAGTTTCAGGATACTTGGATCCTATCCTTTGTTCAGTGAGAACTCCAGAGATCGACATGGTATGGGTGATTGAGGCCTTCTCTTATCCAGAATCTCCTTTGCGCCAAAACGAAAAGGATCCAATGGGAGATCTGCTGACATACAGGCATACCATTCGTGGACCACGGTGGTCGCAGGCATTCACAACACTCCAGACTGTCTGGCACCCAGGATGTGTATTGGGAACAGACATCCCAGCCCACATCCTGGAAGCATACACACCAGGCTTGCAGAAGCCTGCGAAAGCTTGGCGTTTCGTGGGAGAATGCATGCCCAAATCAGACTGACCCAGGTCGGCTCAACCTGGGGAAGGTGAGAAGCAAGATGGCCAAAGGACAGGACAATGAACCTCGTGGGTGGCATGGCCATATTGGAGCCAGGCCACCTATTCGTGCCAAACGCGGTAATCACAGTTTACCTGGCAGGAAAGGGTTAAAAATATATGAAATAAGCTGCCACCGGCCCAGGAGAATTTTAGTAACAGATTTTTACAGTTCCGTAAAATGGAGACAACCCTGTGTTTTCTTACATCTCCAGATAAAGCCAAATGTGAAGAACTTGATCTTTCCTGCTTACACTGGTTAGAATTAGAAAATCTTGAAATGGAGCTACTGGAATTTCAAGAAAGCTCTATCTGGAAAAATAAATGCTATGACCTGCGTGCAACACTTGAGAAGATGGAGTGTGAAGGGATAACAGAGGACAGCACAGTTGCTAGTTCGGAAAATGAAATCCTTAAAGTGTGGAATTCTCTGCCAAATAATTTTAAGTCAATGAAAACACTTGGGATTGCTTTTCTTTCTTTGTTTGGGTCATCCTATGCTTGTGAGCAGCTGTTTTCAGCATTGAATTATATCAAATGTGATGCCAGAAATAGACTAACAGATGAACTCAGTGCTGTATGTGCTGCTCTTAAACTAACAGAGTATGAGCCAAGGTTTGATAAGTTATCAGCATGCATACAACAGCAAAAATCACATTAATTGTGCCCACAAAAGGCGTCTTTAAAAAAAAAACATGCACGTGTACAGTTGTTTTTTTTTTTTCTTCAATAAAAAAAAAGTTTCATGGAAAGCTCAGTTACTGTGTTTTTCTTTTTAAACAAAAGCTGTTAATTAGTTTGAAAAACTACAAATTGTTTTTTCTAAACTAAAACCTCGTTATTCAGGTTTAATTGCAGTGTTGGCACTTTGAAAAAAATAAGTCGTTTTGGTTTGCAGTTTGGGCACTTGGGCTCAAAAAGGTTTGCCATCACTGCTCTATAGTATCAAATGAAGAAAGCTGGACTTCAGTCGAAACTGAAAATTCCTAAAAAAAGCGTGTAAACGACTATGGATAAAGGCGAATCCCCATTAATTCGACCTATCTTTGTGGATCCAAGGAAAGTAAATAATATCTTCCGCCTATCATTGACTGCAATTACCCCAAATCCTACTGAAGTCATAATTATGAACAGATCAAATATTCTACGTTTATTTACAATCATTCCACAACTAACTGAAATCACTTTGAGAGACATTGATGTTCTTCACTTCCCAAACAAAAACCAGATGGACACAGTTCACATCAACTTCTACAATCAAAAAACAATGATGCATGTACTGTCAACCAATAATCACCTACTGAAATTGGGATTTACAACAGAAGAAGTCCTTGTAACCAAATCTATGGCCTCAAAAAAACTAAAAAAATCTATGAACCATGAGTATTCGTATCAAAACAAACAGAAGAATATCGACCGTCAACAGAAAACCAAGCAGCCAGTATCTTGCAATGACCTGCAGGACAGAAAGATTCAATCAAATCAATTTGCGAAGGTTTCTCATCCAATCCGCAGGACGGACCAAATGTATCCTGACATGTCTTATAACGCACAATTACAACAAAAATTAACACAACGAGCCGATAATCAAAACTCAAGAATTAAGATCTATCTATAACAACCAAAAAGCAATGAAACAAAAACAAGAGATAACATTATGTTCCTGGAATACCAGAGGCTCAACCCATCTATTTGAAGAAGGATCCTTAAATCAAAAAGATGTGGCAATAATTTGCCTTCAAGAAACTTGGCTGTCTGAAGAGGTAACTTGCGAAGGTTTCTCGACCTTCATGAACCCAGCGATTACTCCAAACCAAGGTAGACCAACATCAGGGATGTTGATTATGACCAAAATAAATTCATCCTGGTCAATTGTACCAAAGCAAAATCTACACCCCTGGGCCCAATACATCACCATCTGTATTCAAACCCCCAAAAGGGAATCCAGCTATTTAACTATCTTCAATATTTATTGGAACCCTACATCAATGAATGAAAACATATTTCTAGATTCAATCTTCGAAGAATTTGATACAATTGCCAGACTATATAATTAGACAGATTTTATAATCGCTGGTGATTTGAATATTCATCTTTATAGCCCAGAAGGTATGAAAATAAATCCCCCCCAACCTATCGTCAAGAGCAAAAAAATGGACCAAAGAAATGTTCATTAGAAACCTAACCTTGACTGAACAACCACGAAATGACCCAAGATAAACCTCTGCCAACATGGACACATGAACAATCCAACTCAATCATAGACTATACCTTCATCTCAGAAACGATATTAAAAAATCTAACGGCAACTGCAAACCATCCACAAATAGCGATCATCACCAAATTTTAATCACATGGACTACTACTCAAACACAAATCTCACGATTATACCTTCCAGAGTTGGAACTCAATAACGGTCTAAATAAGCTTAGGATAAACCAACACCAAATGGTTGATCTGTTGACAAACTTCGAGACTTCAAATTTACCAGACCACGAAAAACTCAACTATGAGTGGATTTTGCACAAATATCAGCAACCCAAAAAAATCTGTGCGATACGGCAAATCAAACATCAACATCAGTTTAATCATGATATCAAGCTAATGAAAAAGAACTTGCACAAAAAAATTAGACTACTCAAAAAACAGAATACAATAACCTCTGTGGTAGAAATAAAAAAAGAAAAACAGAAATATTCCAACTATATAAAATCACATAAAGCTAATATGCACCAAGCGGACCAGAGGAGATACTAGCGGCATCAAGACAGAAAAACACCAAACAGCTGTGGTTGCTCCTAAATGAAAAATCCAATGCATCAACCATGATACTAGAGGTAGAATCCGGAGAATGGTCTCATCATTTCAAAAACCTCTACAAAAAGAAAACGGATTTCACCAACAGGAAGCTCGAACAACTATCAGGCTTGGGACCTAAAATGGGAAAAAGATGAGATCAAAAAAACCATTATGGCCTTGAATCCATTGCGAGCACCAGGCCCTGATGGGCTCTCAAACGCCGATCTAAAATCTGCCCCTGAAGAATGGGCTACCTTTTTTTCAAAACTGCTTAATTTAATAGAGAAAACCAAACAAATCCCATCCACCTGGAACCTAGCGATATTGATTCTGATTTACAAAGCTGGTGATAGGAAAATGCCAACAAACTATAGGCCCATAGTCCTTCTTGACCCACTGGGAAAGCGGTTCGCGGGATTCCTGATGAAAAAACGTAATACTTGGGCAGAGGAAAATGGTTTCCAAGAGAAGAGACAGACTAGTTTCGCTAACAAAATCAGCACAAACGTGAATCTGCTACTTCTAAGTATGATTAAGTACGAAGCAACAACAAAGAAATAACAAATATACTCTGTCTTTATAGACTTAAAAACATCATTCGACTCGGTGAATAGAGAAAAATGATGGCTGAAGTTAACATCTTGGGGATGTCTCTCGTTTATTCTCAACCCAATTAAGCAACTCTACTCCAATACATCGATTAGAGTCAGATTAACAAAAGATGGAGCAGTAACGGACGAAATTACCGCCTAAAACAAGGATGTCCCCTGGCTGCTTGTCTATACAACTTATATACATTCGGATTTGTACAAGCGATTCACGACCCTCTCTCAAATCCGCCGAATATTAATAACGAACCGTTAACCTTAATGTATGCAGACAACGTCATTGTCATAGACAAAACACAATCAGGTTTACAAAAAACGGTAAACAAAGTGAGCCTTTTTATGAAAGAGAACGACCTACAAATTAACATTCCTAAAACAAAGTTAATGAGACTAACATCTCTGCATAACATCAGGCGACAAAAAGTGAAATTAAAATTAGAAGATAAAGAGATTGAAGAAACAAAAGTATTCAAATATCTTGGCACCATGATAAATCCATTACCAGTGGAGCAGGAATGGAAAGACCATATCGAGAGGAAAGCAAGATCCTTAGCCCGCTTAGGTCGCTTCTTCCATTGTAAATTTGGAACCTTCACAATAGAAAAGTGGTTCCCATCCTAACCTATGCTGGAGAAACAATAATTAACCAAGACACGATGAAATGGCAACAATACGAGGCCAGATTTTTGAGAAAAACTCTTGCTTTACCTAACTCGTTTCCAATGCCAAGAATTCATTTTGAATTGGCACTTCAATCTCTAGAATCTATTATTACTTGGAGAAAAAAATGGATCTTTACAGAAAAATAATTTGCCAGGATAAAATTCCATCTCTAGAAATACTCCAGGAAAAAAAGACCCCTGTATATGTAACAGCTCTTCAATACTGGACCAACGAGATAAAAAAGAAAATGAAGGCCGAAGACATCAGCGAGGACCTGCTAATAAATAGACCACAATATGCCAAAAAAAGAGTTCAGCAAAACGATTGGATCAAAACAATAGAGGAACAATCAAAATACAAACAAGCATTAAACTGCTCAATACAATCAAGAGCTCTTAATGAATTACCACCATATTTAACATGCTTTCCAGAACGTTCAATACGAGACCAATTCCTACGCTTTCGCCTAAATATATTGCCTACACACGATTACTTATCTAACATAACACCCAACCGTAATGCCTACAAACTGTCGATTTTGCAAGATTGACAACACCAAAGACTCTTTTTCACGTAATCATGGTTTGCCAAGCTTTGACAGATGCAAGAAACTTGTTCAGGGACTTCTTCAAAATCTCAGAGAAACCGATGAACACACAGGAACGATGGGCCCAAACCTTAAAAGGACATAAGAACCTTATCTTAACAGTAATTAAATTTTGGACTGCGATGGTGAAAATAAGCAATCACCAAGAATACGAAACTTAAAATATCTATCCGTCCTCATTTTTGTAAATGATATAAATGAAAAGTTTGTATTACCAAACAGAACATTTTAATGAAAATAAAAAAAAAAAATTCTGTCACCTACCCGTACACCTATCTGGGGGTTCCTTTTCCAGATTGGCAGTAACAGACAGTACTGGACACATCAGAGATCCCTGTGAGCTGTCCTTACTTGGATACATATTGGCCCTGGGAAGCAGGAAAAGATTCCTTCGGACACTTACTCCAGTGTAGTGAGTGACCGTTTCTTGGGGTAAAGGATTTTTCTCCCATGCCTGTATATGTGCCCATTCTGGCATGGTCTGTTCTGTGCAGACCCAGGTGGCAGATTCTGTCCAACCTGTACCTGCTGCGATTGCACAGATCCTCTAGCATATGGCATGGTCGGGCTGCATTTGCTGGGCACCTATGTTGAAATACTGTGGCCTGCTCAGATAGTCTTGTGCCACATGCCCCATTATCCCACATGACCAATATTGGATCCCATACAATCCTCTGCAATTACCTACCATCGGCCCTTTAAAACAGGGCCCCATTCATCCGAACATGGCAAATAACCAATTTCCTCATGAAAATCCTGCCCTAGCCCTCGGAAACCCTCTGTTGCCTTTGACCAGGAGCATACCGGTCTATCCAATCCTGTGCCATACCAAATTCAATATGTCCCATTTGTCCCTGCTGTCCCTCCGTGGAGCTGGTAATCACTGCTCCTCCCAAACAGATTATCAGTAACTTTTTCTTTTTTACAAGCCTTGGCCTCTGCCTTTTGTGCCTGCTCCATGTTCTTTTTCCCTTTCATGCCTCCGCTTACAAAAATGCACAATATGTGCCTGAATTTCCAGCGGGCCTCCATTTTCTACTCCTTTATTTAGGTCATTCTGGACTGCTTTACGAAGTCCCTTTTTTAGCATATGATTAAAAAGAGCCGTGGAGGCGTGTGTCATGCGGTGCCGGTCCGATGGTCTCTCTGGCACCGGTAGAAATGCATTGCCTGTATTCATTTACCTCCTTCCAATATGGCGTCTCCTGGTACATGCACTGTTGCAGTTTTGCAGGAGTCATGTGACTGCTCGACTCCACCTCCTCCTCTGGGGAAGGCTTTTCAGCCTGTGGAACCCAGAATTCGCTGCGTTGCTACTCTCCATAGCGAACGCTCCATGAGTTCGAAATCTACCTTTTCTGTGTTTTCTTCATTCGGTGTGCATTTTCTAAAATCTCTCCATTCTGCCCATAGTATTCTGCCGTTTGCACCACTGTCGGACACTTCCCGCTCCCGTTAACAGAAGCTTCCTGCTACTCAGGGTTCAGGCAGATACTGGGTTAGAAATTCCATAGTTTCGGTTTCACCTGGACGTGCTTGTAATTACTATCTTAATTCCGCTCCAGATCCTCCTCAACTTTCCGGAAATCTTACGATCGTGCAGGTAGTCTGCCGAACAGCAGGGCACAAAGATGGGGAGAAGGAACACAATCGCCCCCCCTCTCTCATCTCCCGGAGAAGGTGAACAAGGGAAGGAGGGAGTTCCCTCTCATCAGAACGCTCCTCTCCGGACCTACGTCTCTGCCTCACAGGGTACGTTCTCTAGGGTCAGTCCTCTCCTGCGCTCCAGTATGATTAGATGTCTTATCCATTCTAACGTATCCATTTGTATAGGGGCACATGCTTCAGAAACACTCAGGCGGCAGCCCTCCGCAGACAAGGCTTCTCCAGCCTCCGAATAATGCCCATTTCAGAGTGCTCGTTCACAGGTACTTACACATTTACTCTGGATGGTCTTTCCAGCTTTTCCCCTTCTATACATGCCCCAACTCATTCTTACTCTTTCTATTACTTGTCACTACAGCAATCCACTACCAACCAAGAGCTGCTGCTGAATCTACATAGGAGGAAGACTCAGCTATCCAACAACCTCCACATCCCGATTGAAGTCCAGGGTTTTCTTCCCCAGAGGGTTTCCCTGGAGGGCCTGAGTCACTGTGGCCGTTACCTGGTGCAGAGGCACAGGGTTTGCAGGGGGATTCTTGCTTTCCACGCTGCTGTCTCTGATCCAGGCGCATCTGAGGGAGGGTTCATTTTACACTAACTGCTTCAAGCATTACAGCGTGGCTTGCAGCCAATGGTGTAGGTCTCCTGGATGGACCACTCCCGCCAGATCCTGCGAAGATCTGTCAATGTAGCAAGTGCTACTGAAGAGTATTGTTACAGACTGGAGGAAAACGTGTGAGAACACCACGGAAGTGCCTGGCCGCGAGATCAGGGATGGCGAGGCGATCTGAGGAGGGCTGCGAGCCGTGCTGGTGCTGGTGCTGCCATTGTCAAAAATGGCGGATTCGACGAGGAATCGAGAGCGAAGATAATGCAGTGGCCTTGAAGCTGTGAGGATCTGGGGCCTCATTTGCAGCGCTGTGGCAGACCATATGTGGAGGCGGCTGATGGGGGGGGGAAAGGTCAAGGCTTCTATGCAGCAGCGGACGGCTATCCGGCTGTCTGAGTACCCAACCAGTGCAGGAGAGGAGCAGAGAGAGCAGCTGGACCCATGGGGGCACCGGAAGCTCCATACAGCAGACCAGGCAAGTGCGGCCGCGTCCTTGGGGATTCCGGCCTCCCTGGAGGGAGAACGGGGAGCGGTGACGCACACATGCAGGTCCGGGCCGCACAATCGGTCACATGCGCACAGACACCGTGCCCAGAAAGTGGATAATCAATGCAGGGATACCAGGGCTACGTAGCGGGCTAGAGGAGCGCCCTGGGGTAGGAGACCTGGGCCGCTGGGTGAAACTTGGCTGCCCTGCGAGTGTTCCGAAATCCTCGGGTGAAGGGGATGGAACGCGGGCACTAAACTAAATGGGACCCGGGCTGCGGGGTGAAACATTGATATCCAGGTTGAGCCTGGCGGACCTTGGGCATAGAGGACTGTGAGTGTGCACCACACAACTGTCATGATGCCTACCCCCGGGCATCAGGACCAAGGCCCTCGGCTCTGGGAGCAGGCATCCAGACATTTGTTTAAACCTCAGCAGCCCCGGCTAGGGGATGTCTGGGTTCAGTCTTGGCGCCTTAGGCGCCAGGCTCATCATAGAAATCAGTCCTGGCTCCATAGGCGCCAGGCTCATAGACTTTACTTACCTGATGCAGACCATGCCGCAAAAGAGTCCAAGCCTACATGAGGCCTGGATGGGACTATTTTGTTACAGGGACTATTTTTTACTCGGGCGTGTCTCTAGGGAACTTCTTACCTGGAACTACTTTGGAGGCTATTTAAACCACACCCAAACAGCAGCACATGCTTCGCATTATTCTGCATCCAGCAGCGTGACACTCACCGTGCCTGCAGCCAGCATCCAGTCTTCTGCCACGCCCGCCTTGAATCCGTAGCTCCTAGAATAAAGAAGAAGAAAAGGACAAGGTAAGAAAACAAACTTATTTCAAATTCCTCACCTAATTCCGGAACCATTTCATCTCCGGACCTGGAAAGTACATCAGTCCTGCACGCGTCGCTTCGCCAGTTCCAGCACGGCGCCATACTCACCAGTTCTCACAGCATCTTTCGATCTGGCACTGTCTCCATCATTTCTTCGCCGTAATCCGGCACCTAGGGGACACAAGAAAAAACAAGATGAGCCAAGGGAGTCAACAAATACAACCTCTTACGACCATAGACTTACCACCGGCGGTATTATTCCATAACTCTCCACATTTTCATATGCCACATCTGTAAAGAGGGAGAAAAACAACACGTTAACGCATGCAATAGTTACCGGACAGCGTTGGGTAACACAGACTCTTACCTGAACACCAGCCGCAGCTACGAGACCTTCTTCTCACGAACTCAGTTGCAACTTAAGGAAGGAAGGGGACAAGAGTGAACATCGGGCACATTGAACTCTTTGAACTTGATACTTACCAATCCCGCCAGGGACTTCAGATTCAATACTTACCGGAACTCTCCCAACGCCTTCAAACCAGTGAAGTAACTGGTATCTACACGCCCCTGCAAGACACGCAGGATGGAGAGCTCATCTTTTACGAACATAAGGTGAAGTTACTAAGGGGATATCGGAGGTGGGGGAGTTAGTGGTGGAGAGCGAGAACAGTTGGGAGGCCATCACTAAAACCCACAGGTGGTTAATCCCTGTATCCACTTGCAGGAAAATAAGGTTTGCCATGTTTATGACCCAATGTCGCTTGCACTTTTTATGCAGACCGGGAGCATTTCCAAATGACCAAGCCAAAGTAGCCTTTGTATTGTCATATCTTAGTGGCAGCGCAGCGGATTGTCCATTCCATTAGTCAACCAGGATGATCCTTTTCTCAGGGATTTTCAGGGTTTTCAAAGGAGCCTGGAAAAACTATTTGCCAAACACTCACAGGGTCAAGCCCTGGACAACAAACATGTATCCTTACGACAAGGTAACCAGGATCTGCTAACCTATATTGCAACCTTCAATAGGTTGGTGGTGGAAACCGGGTGGCCGGAGAAAAAACGAATTACATTGTTTCATCGCGTAGAGGTCCGCTTACCGAGCTTAAAGAAGGACACTCAGACCTCGCATCTGATCATCCCAATGGTCCTACTTGATCCCAGGCAGCCTTCATGTATGCACGCAGTAAGGGCATACATAGATAGCGGGGCCGTAGGAAACTATATGGACCACGAATTGGTGTCAAGGATGAATCTACCTCTTTGCAAAAAGACCACTTCGGATGTCATCACCACAGTTGATGGAACTGAGATTGCCTTGGGGCCTGTTACTCATTCCACTACAGAGATGACACTGTTGAGTCAAGATGGGCATTGAGAGACTATTGTGTTTGATCTAATCAAAGCCCCACAGTTCCAGATAATACTGGGGATGCCATGGTTGGAAACACATAATCCTTGTATAGATTGGCGAGAGAAGAGAATAACCTTCCCGGATTGTGCACACACCTGTTACCCGGAGAAAACTTTGAACAAAGGCCTGGCTACAGTCGTTAACCCAATCGTGCAGTTACCTCAGGAATACCAAGAATTTCAGGATGTTTTTCAAAAAAGAACAGGCCAATACATTGCCTCCTCACAGATCATACGATTGTCAAATCGACCTCCTACCCGGTGCACAAACCCCATGCAGTAGAATCTACGCCCTCACGGAACCTGAAAATCGTCACCTACGGCAATACTTGGACCAATACCTTGCTAATGGCTTTATTCGTCCTTCCAAGTCTCCTGCATCCTCATCTTTATTCTTCGTGCCAAAAAAGGAAGGTGACCTTAGAACGTGCATAGATTAGCTCGCATTAAATAAGATTACGGTAAAACCTGATACCCATTGCCTCTGATCCCCGAATTACTAGACCAAGTAAAGGATGATTGTATCTACACTAAGTTAAATCTCCGAGAGGCATATCATCTGGTACGTGTCAAGAAAGGCGACGAAAGGAAGACTGCCTTTCGCACCAAGTACGGATTATTCGAATATCAGGTGATGCCCTTCGGGTTGTGCAATGCACCAGCAGCCTTCCAGTATTTTATGAAGGATGTCCTTCGTGAACTCATTGACGTCTGTGTCGTCATATACATAGATGACTAGTGTACTCCTCCTCAGAATCAGACCATGTTAAGCACGTGCGTTCAGTCCTTGAGAATCTACGCCAGCACAAGTTATATGCAAAATTGGAACAATGTGTTTTTCATGCTACGGAAGTTGAATTTCTTGGATTCATCCTGACTCCAAAAGGAGTCCGAATGGACTCTCGAAAGGTGGAAGCTATTCTCAAGTGGCCATCACCCAGTTCAGTCAAAGGGGTACAAAGCATGCTCATATTTGCTAATTTCTACCGCAGATTAATTCCGGACTTCTCCCATGTTGTACACCCCATCACAGCACTTTTGCGAAAAAACAAACGCTTCTTGTGGACCAAAGATGCTGAAAAGGCCTTCCAAGAGCTGAAAGCGAAATTCACATCAGCACCGGTCTTAAAGCATCCACGCCCTGAGGTTCCATACATAGTAGAAACTGATGCATCCAGTTCAGCCATGGGAGCTGTCCTGTCCCAGAAGGATCCTGAAACCGGTCAACTTCACCCAGTAGCATTTTGGTCCAGAAAGTTCTCAGCACCTGAGTTAAACTATGCGGTTACCGATAAAGAGCTATTAGCCATCAAATCCGCCTTTAAGGCTTGGCGGCACTACCTTCTTGATGCCAGGCATACTATTACCATAATCACCGATCACCGGAACCTGCAGTATTTAAAAACAGCCAAAGCCCAATCTTCGCGACAACTTCGATGGGCATTGTTCTTTGCCGAATTCGATTTCGTGATCACTTATCGACCAGGCTGCAAAAATGGCAACGCAGATGCCTTATCCCGAATAGGGATGGGAGAAGCATATGCAAACCCGGAACCGGTGCCAATAATTCCAGAGCAAAGAATTCAAGGCATAACTACTCTACAGACAGTAGAAGATATTCATTCAAAAATCCAACAACTCTTCGATCCAGCAACCCTGCAGGACTGGTTAAAGAAAGGCCCAGACTACTCAGTCGTCAATGACCTACCTTACTATCAAGGACGACTATTTCTACCATACAAGAAAATACAAGAACTAGTCATCTCCAATTACCATGCCACCCTGATGGAAGGGCACCCAGGTATCGCAAAAACTGAAGCGAAAATTAAGAGACAGTTCTGGTGGCCCACTTGGCGAAAAGATGTAGTCATTTGTGATGTCTTGTGGCATTTGCGCCCAAAACAAAAGCCAGAAGAAAAAACCTGCTGGCCTTTTACAACCTTTGGATATTCCACCTACACCATGGCACAACTTGTCTTTAGACTTTATTACAGATCTACCTCCATGTAATGGATTTAACACCATCCTAGTTATTGTGGATCTTTTTTCCTAGATAGCCCACTTTATTCCTTTAAAGGGGTTACCTTCTGCTTCGATTCTGGCCAAGGAGTTCCTCGAAAAACATTGTTCGATTACACGGATTCCCTTCCGTATTGGTTACTGACCGAGGTAGTCAATTTATCTCACATTATTGGAAGAAATGTTGTCAACTGGCACAAATCGACGTGAGGCTATCAACAAGTCACCATCCCCAGACCGATGGTCAGACGGAAAGGACCAACCAGACCCTTGAACAGTACCTACGCTGCATGCTACACCAGACCAAAAGCAATTGGAAAGATATTTTATGGATTTCCGAGTACGCATACAATAACTCTGTACATTCAGGAACCAGACAAAGCCCTTTTTATACCATATATGGACATCACCCTCGAACCTCAGAACTCGGGAAAAAGGGAGGGGACAAGAGTGAACATTGGGCACATTGAACTCTTTGAACTTGATACTTACCAATCCCGCCAGGAACTTCAGAGTCAATACTTACCGGAACTCTCCCAACGCCTTCAAACCAGTGAAGTAACTGGTATCTACGCGCCCCTGCAAGACACGCAGGATGGAGAGCTCATCTTTTACGAACATAAGGTGAGGTTACGAAGGGGATATCGGAGGTGATTAGTGGGGGAGAGCGAGAACAGTGTGGAGGCCATCACTAAAACTCACAGGTGGGTAATCCCTGTCTCCACTTGCAGGAAAATACTTCTTCGGGTCCAGCAGACAAGACTAGGCGGGCCAGTCCAGACAGTCATCTCTGCACTACGCATCACGTTGAAGGAGACCGCAGCTGTCCGAGTCCGATCGACACCCCTGTGGGGTCCAGGTGAGCGTAACAACAACAGGGACCAAGACCACAGACTGGATAAGATTGGCTGCCCTGGAGATCCTCAGATCATTGGACACTTATGAGTCATTTTGGTGTGAGAGTGCATTGTGCATGTGAATATAGGCTACATGGGAACAACGGAGGTAGTCTGGAGCTCTGCAAGTAACGGGTGATTACATTCTGGCAGCAGACTATCTGGGTCATTGGCAGCACAGACGGCACTATTCTGTTGCCCCTCCAAGCCAAGCCACAGCAACAGATTGAGGGACAAAGGCCATACTGGTGCTGGGCCACGAACAGGCTAAGACAATAGCCCATGTGAGCATGGTCCGAGTGGTGGGCTGTGGAAGGCACGGCTCCAAGGCTGGTGACACATGGTGAACAGGCAGTGGTAGGGTGCACCGCTATAGTCGCTGCATGCATGTGACACCCCGGTTAGCGCTCACCCCAACTGCTGCACGGATATCCAAGCCTGGCACCTAAAGATAGGGCCAGGGGCAGGCAATGGCCGCAATGAGACACCAGCAACTCGGCAGGCCCAATGCCTCCCAAGTCGGCCGAGCTGAAAACAAGCCAACCTAGGCTGGACGGCGTTGCCAAGACCAAGCCACAGCTGTAACGCTTACCTGTGGGATCCTGCAGGAGTGCCCGGTCCAGACTGTGGATGCGTGTTGTAGGATACTGTGGTGCTGCTTTTCCAAACCACTCCTTCCCCCACGATGCACTGTAAGGCTGGCTGCCCAGCGGATGGTGAGGTAGGGAGTGATTAGGTCTGGGTACTGCTGGTTTGGGTTGCTGGAATGTTTCTGGATCCCTCTGGGTAATCCCTAAAACAGGCACACAAAATGCACTGCCACTGTCTCACAGAAGCCCCTGTGATGGACAACCCCAACCACTGACGACTTCTCCCTTGCTCACTGTGGTAACACTGTGTAGATGGATGAACTCTCTCCAGTTCCTTCACTGGCGTAACACAGTGTAAATGGATGAAGTCTCTCCAGTTCCTTTACTGGGTACAGTGGACCAGACCAGCTGGGGTGCTTTGAGACTTTCCCAAGAGGCCAATCTGCTACCAGTAATGTCCATGCAAAGTCCCAATAGAGATAACCCCTCTCCTTGTTGATTGAGCTTGTTCAACAACGAGAAGGCTGATGTCCAGGAACGCGTTGTACTGCACGCGTTGAAACGGGAGTTCTATCTGCTGTGTAACATCTCTTTCCCTTCTTCCTTCCTCTAGGACCGGAGTTGCTGCATTGTTAGCTCCGTGGTCCTGAAATGTCTGTGGACCGGAGCTGCTGCCTCGTTAGCTCCGTAGTCCTGAATGCAACCCCATAGGTATGGTTGCGGTAGGTGGGGCCGAGGAGTAGCGTTTGTTAGTCCTGCTGCACGGAGAAGCTGCGCTATGTCCTCCATGTAGCGGGCTGCTGAAGACTATTACCGGTGCCGCAGAGTCGCGCTGATGTCTGTCTTGGGGCAGGCTGACTGTTGCTGAGACAGTGAGGTTGCTTCTGGCAAGTGGGTCCCATTAACCCGCAATGTTAGCAGGCGGAGCGGAATCCACAACACGTGGAAACAGAAGCAGGAGGCAAGCGGTACACTGTCTGAGAGAAGCCATGAAAAACGCTAAGCACTGGGTGCGGCCCAGGGCGTGGCTTATATAGCCCTGCGCTGCACCCAGCACCACTAGACCACCAGGAATAGTGCTATATGGGAAAAAAACTGGGGCCATCTTACATTTTACTTGCTGGCTGAATCTGGGAGCCATCTTGGGAGTGGCGCTGAGCCATACCAGCAGTTATAAAATGCTGCAGGCGGCAACTAGCAACCCTGCGGGTCCAGGCCACACCTGTGGTGCCCAGAGGGATTTGGTCTGGGATCATGACAAGAGCCCCCTGGCAGCCATATGGAACCAGCACAACAGAAAGGGACTGAGACTATGGAGCTGCATAACCAGGTGATGCAGGCAATAGCAGACTTGAAGGTCTTTTTGGGCACACAGATCGCGGCAGTACAAGTAGATGTTGGCCTGCTGCGCCAGGATGTGCAAAACTTAGAGCGTATTGCCAACTTGGAGACCCAATCAAAGGAAAACACGGGAGCGCTCCAAGCGACGCGACCGGAAGTCCACATTCTGCAATAGAAAGTTGGCTTACTGGAAAACAGAGTGGAAGAACCAGAAGGGCGTGCCAGGAGGAATAACATAAACATAGTTAATTTGCCGGAAGGAGAGGAGCGTGTGGACCCTACGTTATATATGGAGAATATGCTACTTCAGGAGATTGGGCCCAGAAACCTCACGCAGGGCTTCACCATTGAGGGGGTTCACAGAGCATTGACCTCCGGGAGAACCGCCGAGGCGATCATTGCCAAGGTCCTGAATTACAAGGATCGGGAGAAAATACTGGCATACTACAGACAAGGGGGAGAATTGAAAAGGGCTTCAGCAGGCTTGGCGGTCTACCCGGACTACACCTTCAAGTCCTGAAAAACAGAGTACAATCCACAGCGGCAAGGGCAAGGCTCTGCGGGGCAGGCCTGAAGTATATATTGATTTACCCAGCACGGCTCAAAATCATACATAAAAGCAAGACTTGGTTCTTTGTCCTACCAGAGGACGCGCAAGCATGGATGGACAGGGAGAAGATATGCCCTGGAGGTAAATGTGACAATGCTGCTGATCGACGTAGAGGAAGCTCCACGCAGCCGGTGGTCAAGAGTGTCTAGAGAAGCTGTACTGGAAAGTGGCGAGACGTTGTGCCCCAGGTTCATCGACGCTGGATGTATATTCTGCGGCAGTGGATTTCTTGCTTGTTTGTGGCATTTTCCCTGGAACACATTTTTGGAGCTTCCTGCCCAGGTTTCGTTTTGGTATATCGTGTGGCTTTGACAATGTACATTGTGAGGAGGACAATTGTACCTCCGGCTGCTGCACCCGCACCCCCGGAGTTTTCTTTTTCTAGGGGAACTTGTTTCTGTGCCTACCTGCTGCGCACTACCCTCAAGCAGGTCGGCTTGGGGCAAACGCGAGAAGCGGGCATGCCTGAGCAACAGGAACGTAGCTGGCCTTCTGTTTAATGTTTGCATAGTTCTTGGGGGCAGGGGGTTGCCTATATGTAAGTTAATGGAGATTAGTAGTGCATTATCATTATTTGACACACCTCATATGAAGGAGGACGGCATGGGCGCCCAGCGGGGGTGAATGAGCCGGGTAGAGGGGGAGAAAAGCCAATGGCTGGATCTTCGAATGTCCTCACATGGAATGTGAGGGGTTTGAATTAGGGGTGTCCCGAATAGTACATTTACTATTTGGCCGAATGCCGAATAGTTACAGAATAGTAGATTGCTACTGTGTCAAAGTATGCATAACAAGCCAAACTTGTTGGCTGCCAATGCTTGTTTTAACAGGGCTTCAGTACAGGACATGCTTATAAATAGATTGTAGCTGTAACTAAGCTTGTAACTAAGCATTAGAAGGGGAGGGCACTGAAGGAGAAAGACAGAAAGAGAGAAGGAAAGAAAAAAGAGGAAAGAGAAAGAATTGGGATTTAATGTAGATAAATGCAACATAGTGACAATTCAAAAAAGAAGAATGGAACTGCAAGATGGAAGAGAGGAAAGACTGGGATGGGAACCATTTGTGCGGCAGAGGGGACGCCCAATGAGTGCTTTTGTTATGGACCTACTTAAAGTAATAAGTCGCTTGCTGGGCTGGTGCCTGCTCAGATGGTCTGGGAAACCTTAAGATGTCACACACAATAGTTCTGCTGTTCTAGTGGTAGCATATGCTAGCCATGGAAAGTAGCGCACGCGTGAAATGAAACCACACATCATTGCAGTGTGCTGTCCTCCAGGGATAGGATTACAGAGCACATCACTGCCATGCTTCATTGAGCCATTAGAGCTCTTCTCTAGCAGTCTTTCCTTTGGGGCATTCAATGGCTCCTCAACAAGGTGCCCGAGCCCCGGGTACAGCGGGAGGCCCTCCCTGCTCCGGAGGTTGCCTCCATGGAATACAATAGCTGCTCTCTGCTGCGATTGAAGTGTTAATGGCAGTGAAACCAGAGAGCCTGGGAGACAGCTGAAGGCCCTGCCACCCAAAACTGAGCATTTACACAGTATGTCTGGACCTGAAATCAGCGGCTACTCCCTTCCCATCCCCATGAGGCTGGGGTCTTTCTTCCCGACACTGTTGATTGAACAAAGAGGGGGAAAGCCGAGCAGATTCCAACCAGTAAGTTGAACAGAAGAGGACAGGCGTTCCACACAGGACATTACTCGCCACACAAGACATAACGTGTGTTGTGATACAAGCTGGAACTTCCCTGTACCGTTATGAGACACATGTGGCTTGCGCTGCGGGAAAGGTTTAGAAACAACTTGGAAGTAATGTGCAAAGGTATCATGCACAATTTAATTTAAATAAACACAGTAAAGGAAAACCTCCATTGCAGATTATTACAATGTGAACAGCATAACTTCTGCTTCGAGTAAACATTCATTAGGTATTCTGCTGAAACGGAATACCTAATTTTTAGCCGGTATTCAGCCGAACACTAACGCGAAGCCGAATTTCAGTACACCCCTAGTTTGAATGCCTATGTGAAATGCCTTAGGAGATGAGTGGATATAGCCATGGTGCAAGAAACACATCTACCTGCTAAGAAGCAAACGCTGCTAGCAAGGAAGTGGGGAGGGGGTGGGTTTTGGGTTCTACTTACTCGACGTTTGCTTGGGGGGTTTTGATATGGATCATGCCCTCTGTACCCTTTAAGGTCACTCATGTCCAAACAGACAACGAGGGGAGGTTAGTGGTAGTACAAGGCCTTCCTGAACAGGTGAGCACATGCCTGTAACGTACGTATGCCACCAATCATGGGGTGGCTCAGTTCTTCCAAACCCTATACCCCAGGTTGGGACCGTATAGGAATAGTAACATGATATGGAGGGGGGAACTTTAATTATACGCTAAACCCTCACCTGGACAGATCAAACGTGAAATATACTAGACCGGCCCCGCCAGCTTGGACCCTGCAGACACTTTTAGACTCCTTCGCCTTGGTGGATGCTTGGAGAGCTCTACATTTGGATACAAGGAATTACTCGTACTACTCAGCGCTACATGCGGTGCACACGAGAAAAGATTACTTCTTTATAGGATGTGAACTGGCACCCTTCATCACGGATGCGCAGTACAAAGGCAGAGTTCTGTTGGATCATGCACTACTTAGTTTGCAGTGGCGATACGTGTCCTCTAGAGCCCTGATCCCTACGTGGCAGCTCAGGAGTGAGTCGCTGCAAGAACCCCCATTTCGAGAGTGCCTTAAAGACGGTATTGCTGATTATGTTCTACATAACAAGAGAAGTGTCCCTAGTGCAGTGTCCTTTTGGGAGGTGCTGAAGGTGGTGATTAGAGGAACAGCCATAGCAGGATCAAATGGTGTCCAAGCAAGTATTAGCAGGGATTTGTCCTCCGCTGAGGAGAGCTTGAGGCAATTAGAACAATCCTACGAGCATCTACCGGGCAAGAACGCAAAGTTCTTTACATTGAGACAAAAATGTATGGACTGCTGGGAGAGGCTTGGCAAACATAAAACAAAGAGAGATGTGCCATACCCAGAAGGGTGTCAATGATGCGTGCTTGGACTTTTACCAGGACCTTTATAAGGAGGGATCCCGGATATCAAGGCCCATATAGATGACATGCTAAATGAGATGGCAAATCCAGTGTTGAGCCAGGAGGCGCAGAATAGCTTGGACACACCCATCTCCCTAGAAGATATACTTAGCTTGATTTTGACCCTACCGACGGGAAAGACACCAGGATCAGACTGGCTCCCTGGTGAGTTCTATGAAGAATACGCTCAGGAATTGGCCCCCCACTTGCTCAGCACTTTTAATGACTCCTACGAGGCAGGGGTGCTCCCGCTGAGCTTGATGGAATCCATTCTCATACCACTCCTCAAGCCACATAAGCCCCCAAGGAGTGTAGCTCCTATAAGCCCCCGTCAATGCTCAATCAGGATAGCAAGATACTCACATCAATACTCGCAAATCGAATGAAGAAAGTGATACAGAACTTGGTGATGCTGGACCAAAGGGGCTACATACAAGGACGCAGCATGTCCTGGAACTTGAGACGATTGCTTCACATGAGAGATAGCACGACATCCTGGGATACGCCGTGCGCCATAGCCACTTTAGACGCAGTCAAGGGTTTGATTCTGTCAGATGGGACTGCTTTATGCAACTTTGCGTACGTTCGTGTTTGGGCAGGCTTATATCAAGTGAGTACAGCTGGTGTATACTGGACCGATTGCCAGGGTCAAAACGGGGAAACATATCTCGGAGGCATAGGAACTGGAGAAGGTGACAAGACAGGGTTGCCCACTGTCACCATTGCTCTATGTCCTGGCCACGGAACCCATTGCCCAGTACCTCAGGGTGGAATACATAGAGGCAGGCATTGAAATTGAGGGGACTAGGCATCTAATATCTACCGGATGACACGTTGCTGTATATTCAGAATCTGGAAGTTAATTTAGATTTATTACTGGAAGCGTTGGCACTCTTTGCAGAACTGTTAGGGATTACAATTAGCATGGATAAATCAGCCTTGTTTCCCCCTGGCGGGACTTCGCAGGTTAGATGCTGGGGTGTTGCCTGCACCAGCTCTACGATGGGAAACTACCATGTTCAGCTATCTGGGTTTTAACGTGTATCATGAACCTGCGATGGAACATGCACAGAATACTCTGAGGGCCTTGGAGGGCGTTCAGGGTTCTATGAAGTTTTGGGGTAGGCTGCCCCTCTGATTGATGGGAGGGGCAGCTCTGCTGAAGATGGTGGTGCCGCCCAGGTTGCTGCACTTTTTTGTTAATGTCCCGTTCTACATACCAAAATTCTTTTAAAAAAAACTTTAGATAGCTATTTGTAGCGGGGAGGCCCATGGACACACTTAGTGTCTCTAAATGTGGGATAGAGCTTTGGCAATGGGGCTCGCAGATGCAGTCTCGGAGCAAATTCTGCTGGCCTCGGTGGTAGCACCTATGGCGCAAAACAGGAGCAGTCTACCCACTAGATGGGAACCTGCGGAGTGGCCCCAAAAGGTGACCTGTTGCAAGATTTGTATTTTGTGCCCTTTGCAGAGTTGACGAGACACACTGGACTGCATAATGGCCAATACCTGTTGTGTAGCACAATCAAGAGGGAGATAATGCGCAGGTGGCCCACATATAGTGAACTGATGAGAAAACATGCAGTGGTAGATGTTCTGTATGATGTAGCAGAAGGAGGGCATACTATATCACGGCTATACAAACGTTTACTGACTAGATACATTTACATCATCTCATATTTACAGCATGCCCCTTCTCAGGGTATTTCCGCAGTTTGGTCATGATGCCGTTCCATAGTTACACATTCACACAACAAACATAATTCATTACAAGTTTCAACTGGCCAGGGAGCTCTAACCTGGAATGTGGTGCACATGGTCTTTGCAAGGACACTTCAACAATACAAGGAGGGGGAGAAATAATAAGACCCTTTGAACTGGCAATAGGTATATTATCCGCTCAGACTTGCTGGCATCCTCATTTCACACTAATCTATATGACTACCAATTCAGCACGCATGGCCTCTGGACACATCCTGAGTGCCTGATCGAAGCCCATAAACCATCTGTCAACTCTGCCCTTAAGCATCCCTTCACACTGTTTTTTTTCTCCTCTGCCCCAAACTGACTCTACCAGGTGGCCGTATTTCACTGGGCAATGAATAACAGGCTCCCGTGTACTTAATACGATAACATCTCCTCTCCACAATAGTACCAAGTTGTAGAAACCTGTGCCTGGCCATAACTGACCATCTGATGTTATCGCAGCTGCCCTCCCTCAGCTTGCAACCTTGCTCAACCAGTTTTCCCGGTCATAGTTTATCTCGCCACCCCCAGATTTCTGGCCCTGCCCAATCCCTAGCTATGAGAGGACTTGCAGCATACAGATTTGTGCATTTGACCTGTACCCTGTGTTCCCCAACTGTCCCAGACACCTGCCCCTGAAGACCCCTGTATATGTATGCCTGTGCATGCATGTTCTTTTTTTAAAAAACTTTATTTATAAGACAGTCATAATGTCGGCAGGGCACTGTTAGGCAGAATTATATGCAGTACCCTTGGGAACACCACACACAATTAAGACTACAAGTGACAGTACAATGTCACCTTTGGTACAAGCCTGTACTACACAGTTAAAGTGGTAGCAGTAGCTGAGCAGCCATACTTCTCTCACGAGTAAGTGAGCTGTATCAAATAGTTACACAAAGGACAGCAATTACTATGATTCAGGCAGACACTGACTCAAGGTTCTCAAGTAAAAGAATATACATTTATTTCACTCTTCAGTTATATAACATTACACTATTATAAGCAGTCTAAAAATCACACTCTTAATACACCACACCACTTCCCTTAAATTCCAGACAAGTTAAGCTCACAAAATGAAGTGGGAACAAAATGGCACTCCAGTAATTTAAAAGGGAGGGAAAGACAGAAGTCAACAGAAATTGAATTACACCAACAGGTAAGTACTCGGGGCAATCGAACAAGAGAGGCTACAATGATAAAATCAGATAGAAAAGGCTTAGGGCCAAAGTCAATGGTTCAAAAGTATTTTGCTCAAGATAATACAGTTCACTGTAGTTCGCGGTAAAGTTTGTGGCACGGTTTCCGGACGAGGTTGGTTGGTAGAAAAGTTATTTCAAAGACAAGAGAAGGACAAGCCCTCGGATTGGAGAAAGATTTCAAACACTTTCACCGTGGCTGAACGAAACGAACAACCGGGTTTGCACAGTACCTTAAAACGGAGAAGGAGCTGTAGCTGAGGCAGATGTTCCTAGTAGTTCCTGCAGGCTCACGGTTCCTGAAGCAACTGTCGGACTGATCAGAAGTAGGAAGACTGGAGGGTCCTGCACTACCCAGGGAAGAAACCAACAGCAGAGCGAAGCAACAAATAAAAGGTGCTCTCCTTAAAACCCAAGCAGGGTCTGACCTTCCTGGCTATCCGGCCCACTGTAGCTCTGTACAGCGGATTCGACCAGAGGAGGAGTCTTGGTTTGTAGTTTGGGTGAA
Organism: Ambystoma mexicanum; assembly: GCF_040938575.1. Taxonomy (NCBI): domain Eukaryota; kingdom Metazoa; phylum Chordata; class Amphibia; order Caudata; family Ambystomatidae; genus Ambystoma; species Ambystoma mexicanum. Next base: position 924,731,286 of record NC_090933.1, on the reverse strand, counting down.
CTGGTTGGTCCCACCAGCTCAAGGGAAGAAGTTTCCTGGAGGGTCTTCTCTGGCGTTGGATTCTGAAGATTCGGACCTGTAGCAGATCTTCACGGGGCAGTTCAGTCATGGTAAGGGTCCTCTTCGGTCAGTTCCTCGTAGGTTCTTTCGTTCCAGTGGCGACTCTGCTCTTCCAGTCCCAGAGACCTGCTTTTTATGCAGTTTTCCCCCATTCACACATCCTGGCTGTCAATCACACAGCAGGATGGCTGTCCTGGCAGACCTGTATAAACATATTTATTTTCGTACAACTAACTGAATTGAATAGTTCTCTTTGTTTTACGCAATTTTCTTGTTTTCATTTAAATGGCAAACCAGGACAAATTTATCATTGGATATTTTGGTTCACTTGTACTGAAAAGATCTCATTGATGTGTTGTCTTTTCGCATAATCTGTTGTTCATCAAAGAAATTGAATTTTGTTGTTTTCATGTATTTGTTAAAAGCACTTGATTCCATGTATTTGTTAAATGCACCCATCTTTGTGATATAAAAGTTTGTGAAAAAAACTTTTGGAAAAGGACGTTTTTAGTGTGGCTTCACACTGCGCTATACTTCTCATGGTTACCTTGGGTTGCTTAAAGTAAGAATAATTAGGATATCCTGCTTTGGGATACCATGTTAATTAAAATTATAGTTCATTTAATTTATTTTCTTACAGCTTTTGAAACTTTGTGTGTGACTATTTGAGACCCCCTCAATAGCTGTACCACTTTTGGGGCAATCCCCTATTATGTATATGCTGGCAAAGACAGTCACCCACCCAATCAAACAGGAGTGGGACTTGGCTTACCAAGGGAACACATGGCAGGGGTCCTAAAATCCCTCCCTTACATCCTGCCTACCCAGACTCTCAGGCGCCAAAAGGAGGGCTTCTGTGTGGAAGCCCGCGAAAAGGCGATGAACAAAGGGACCAAACCTGGTTTGGCGCGCAAAGTAAAACATGAGAAAGACATTTACAAAAATAAATGGCTAATAAACCCAGCCGGAACCGTAATAAAATATATATGGTCAAGCAGGTTTATGTTTGAGGCTAATATAATAGCCTAAAGCAATGCCATGGTTATTTAAGATAACCGCAGTATAAAAAATAGGGTAGATACCACTGCCACCAGCCAAGTCTTAGTGTAAAGGGAGCAAAACAATGCTCCAAGAGACACAGACAAAAAGGGATAAGAATGAACCCTTTCCAATACTCCCAGGAAGATGGGGGTGTATTGGGTCTGTGGTAAAAGTGACTTAATAAAGTTAATGGCAACTTTATCTTTTCTGGGGGACAGTAGTCAGCCCCAGAAAATGGAGTTGGTGGGAAGTCTAAAAGAAAACCCTGTGTCACTGCACTGAAGGTGTTGTGTAACGCACATGGAAGAATATGGTGCCATGGAGTAGGTGAGGCTCCAGTGCCAAAAATCACACAAAAAGTAGAAACACACATAGCAAAACACATGTAAGAGTGGGAAAAAAAGACTCACACTCTTACCAGGTGAAAAAAATGAATCCTAGAAATCCAGCAAAGCTGTTGAGGGACTCGGTAGATAAGTGAAACCAACCATTTATGAGAATTCTCCCTAACGGGCACAAGTCCCATTACACACCTACAATACCCTGGATCCAAAGAGCAATTACATCAATTAACGGGTTTAAACAGCAACCTGTGCACAAATATCGCTGTCATCACTCTCTGTAGAATTATCAGAACCGGCTAATGCTAAATATCGCCTGGGTGGTTCCCAGATGTCCTTAGGCCAGCTCTCAGATGGTACCGTCCTTGCATAGTTCTCTACTCGATCATTACCGCAAATCCATGAACATAGGCATGTCTCGACTTCAAGTACTTCAGTATGCATCGTTTAGCAAATGCGCTAGCCGCATTCAACAGATGTCGAAATTTCAGGCTATTTCCCTATATCCCCCCCAGTAGGGACTTGATCAGTGACAGGGATGGTGGAATATGCAATATAGAATAGAGTATCCCCTCAATATCTCTCCAGAATTCCAACAGCGGGGCAGGCCCAGTATATGTGAAATGAATCTGCTTGCCCATGCCCACATTAAACACAACTGGCGCATGCATAGGGATGGAGGCCGAGGGGCCTAGCAAGTCTAGCTGACGTATAGTGTAGATGATTTTTAATTATTTATTTAAAAGGGTATTGGGACTTTTTCATCAGTCTTTGACCTTTACAATTAGATTTGTTTTGGGGGTATTTCTAAAGCCCGAGGGCATCTAGGCGCTATTACTACAGTAGACAGAAGACCAACTTGTCTTGAGCATGTTCATTAAACAGCCTGGTCTTCAGCAGTTTTCTAAAGATCAAGTGGTTCTCCTCTTTACGAAGAGTCTCCGGGAACTCATTCCATGCCCGATCTGCCAAGACTGGAAATACACAGCTGTTTCCTCGTGCTCTTCTTATACGGTCGATTTGTAGGTGACCGGCCTTTGCAGATCGAAGGTCCCTGTTAGGTCGGTAGATATTCACCCTTTCCTTACTGTCAGTAGCTTGAAACAAATCCTCGCCGTGCAGGCAACCAATGCAGCTCCCTCCGGCTGCAGAAGTGGGTTTGTTTCGGCTCATCTGATGCACCATTTTGTAGTTTCTGGATATCGTCTTTGCTTGCCCCACCCAGTAAGGCATTGCAGTAGTCCAGACGTGGCAGTATAACTGCTCTAGCTAGTTTGGCCCAGTTGCCTTTTGAGACTATCTGTGCAACCTGTCCCAGCACTTTAAGATGATAATTGGTATTTATTTTTACTATCGCTTCTACATGGGCAACCCCATTTAGACTGGCTTCCATGTAAGTGCCAAAGGTCTTCACTTTAGAAGTGACTTTTATCTGACTACCATTGATCACAAAACTATCAATCCTGGTGCAGGTTGTCTCTAGCATGTTGTGATCTGTATATCATGAGCTCGGTCTTGTCTGCACTTAGGCATAACCAGTTGTTTACCCGATTATAAAGAGCTGGAAGTCAGACAGAATTCAGCTGTCCCTGGTCCTCCTCATGGTTCCCACTGATCTCAGGCGACAGCTGAAAATCATCTGCTTAGTTTGAGAAGAACCCCAATTTTTCCAGCTCTATACACAAGGGCATAATATATATATGTTGAAGAGTAAAGGGGACAAACATGGCCCCTGCAGAACTTCACACATGATAATTTCCACATCTGATGAATTTTCACCCCAGTAAACCCTCCATCTCTGGTCCCCCAGACATTATCTTAACCATCAAACCACCTCCTCTGAAAGACCTCCAACAGAGACTACCCTGTCCATCAAGATTTTATGATCAAACAGATCGAAAGCTGTCGATAGGTCTAATAAGACCAGCAACCCCAAATGTTTTCAGGCAGTCTCATTCCAATGAATTATCTTGTTAAATCCTGTTTCATTTCTCATTCTCTCTCAGATGTACTTCGTCGTTTTCGTTGATGCATTTAAAAACTTTATCCAAGTACGTTACCAAGGCAATGATGAGTGGTGTCCTTTCCCCCTGTATACATACTGTCGCCGGTCATTGCTGTTGCGTGTTTTAAACTCTTCAAAAAACTTTCCCTACATCACTGTTCTATGCACGGTTAATGCCTTGCAGGATAATGCTAGATTTTTAGGTGTTTCTTTTTCATTATTTATCCTGCATAACCTGCAATCAGTGTGAGAGGCACTCCCGGTCCTTTTTCACTCCTCCAAGACCATCATTAATGTGTACTTAAATGGTACCGTCTTGGTTCAGGGCCCTCAGGCCAATCTCCTCCTTTTCGATAGAAGCTTCCCGCGTCTTATCTACTTGCGTTCTTCTTCTGCTACTTTTATCTACTCCTCTCAGGCATCCTCTGCTGCTTCTTTGGCTGCTCTGCCGCCTCCTTCCTCCGCCACCTCTCTGGCACCCTCTGCTGCTTTTTTGTTCGCTCTGCCACCTCCTTCCTCCGCCTCCCTCTGCTGCTCATCTGACCGCTCTGCCTTCTCCTCCCTCCACCGCCTCTGGCAACCCTCCCTTGCTTCTCTGGTCGCTCTGCCTACTCCTCCTTCCGCCACCTCTCCGGCACTCTCCTCTTCCTCTCTTACTACCCTTCCACCTCCTTCCTCCTCTGCCCATTCTCGGGCACTTCTAACACTTCTGCAGGCTTGTACCGCTCCATGGAAGTCTTTTGAAGGTGGCAATCCGTTCCATGATGCTACTCTTAACTCTCGCTCCACTGTCAAACACTCCTCGGCATCTGCTTTTTCCTGGAAGAGCATGATTTGGATGTACATGTTCTCACAAACACTTGGGTCATGGCCAGTTCTGTCTCGTGTTTTGACACTCTACTCCCTGAATGACTACAAGATCCTCTCCAAACCCAGAGCCAACCGTCATGGATGGGGAGTAGCCCTGATCTTCCCGGAGTGGAACCCTGCTTCTGTGATTCCTGCACAGTCCTACTCCTCCTTTGAATGCCTGGTCTGCAGACTCTCTATCTCTCCTGGCCTCTCTCACTGTGACCACCATCTACAGACCCCCTGGCCAGGTCACCCTCTCTCTGTGAGTGGGCTGACCTCTCCTCCTCCCTCTTTGCCTCTATCCCTCAACTTCTCCTCGGAGACCTTAACATCCACTTGGCTGCTACTAGCCCCTCCTCTGGGCTCGTTCGTGACTGCTGCGACTCTCTCTCTCGCTCTATTTTATCCTCTGGCCCGACTCCTTCTGTAGGGCGCAGGGCGCACCTTGAATTTTCTGATCTCCTCAGACCCCACCCTCTCCAACCTCCTCACTACTCCTCTCTCTTGGACTGAGTACTTACTTCTCTCCTTTCACCTGTCACTCTTTGCCCCTCAGGCAAGCTGTCCCCAGCACTGCCTCCCACCTCTCACTGCTACTTTCTCTCCTCCTCCACCTTAGACTGGCTCACACTCTGAGACAGCCCTTTCCAACCTTCATCTCTCTATCTCTAACACTCTTGATGTCCTTGCCCCTTTCACGAGGATCCGTTTGAAGCCTGCATCCAAGTGCAACTCTTTGTACTATTCTGACCTTGCCACCCTTAAGCGCAAGTGTAGGGTGGCAGAGAGGATGTGGAGGGCATCAAGCACATCATCTGACAAACTGGCCTGCCGCCTGCTCCAAAGGCAATACAGACTCTCGGTCCTCTCTAAGAAGAGAGCCACCATTCAAGCATGCGTCTCGTGGTATCTAATAACTTACCAAACTTTTCAAAATCTGCAAGGGGCTGGCCAATCCTGCTGCAGTCTCTACCTCTCCTGTTCCCTCCTAGGCCCTTTGCATGGCCTTGGCATCTCATTTCACCACTAAACCTCAGGCCATCCTGCCCATGCCTTCTACCATTCCAGGCCCCTCTCTGGCCGGTTCTCCTCTTCCTTTCTCCTCCTTCTCCCTGTTCACTCGCGACAAGTCCGATCTATGAAAGTCTCGTCAAAGCAGGTGTTCCCCTGTCCCCTCCAGAACCATTAAGGACCACATCGACACCCTTGCCCAGCCTTGGCTGATTTATACAATCACTCTTCTGCCACTGGAACCTTCCGGTCCCTCTTAAACACTCCCCCTTAAACACTCCCTTGTGCACCTCCTTCTTAAGCCATCTGCCGATCCTTCCTCTCTGGCAAACTATCTGCTGATCTCCACCACTCCTTTCCTAGGCAAACTCCTGGAAAAGCTGGCCATCTCCCAGCATAATCTACATACTGAATCTGTTGTGTCCAGAGTGTCTGTGCGCAATTCAGGAAGGGTGTGCCTCCAATTATCTCTGCCTTAATGCCAGCAAGACTGAGATCCTTTTCAATGAGACTCCTGCTCCTGCCCCCTCCCTCCCTCTCTGACCGCCCACCCTGGGCACTCTACCTGCTCCTTCCAGTGAGGCCAAGAGCCTTGGGTCATCTTCGACTCCACCCTATCCTTCTCTCTTCACATCTCTAAGAAGTCACACTGTCGACTGCACCTCCTCAGAGGTATTCTTCCTTTTCCTCACTTGCCCCCTGAAGCTCACTGTCTCCAGAGCCATGATCCTCTTTAGACTGCACTACTACAACAGCCTCTTTCCAAATCTGCCTGCCTCTACTTTTCGTCCTCTACAACTTATCCAGAACAGGACTGCAAGAGTTGTCCTTCGCCTCGAGTGTAGGGATTGTATCTCTCCAGCCCTGGAATCTCTCCTCTGGCACCCTGTGGCTGCAAGGATCAAGTTAAAGACCCTCTTCATCGTCTACAAGGCTTTCTGGGGCCAGGGACCACACTACATCCAACTCTCTCTTATGATGATATTGGTTATTTATAACGCGCTTAATACGCAGAGGTTTCCAAGTGCGGACCTAGGGATCGAACCTTTATTGGTCTGTGCCTTCTTGCTTCCAAGGCGAGCATGTTGCCCCTGAGCTATCCTTCCTAAGCATCTTCCTTCTTGAGCCCTCCGCTCATCCACCTCTAACTCTCTGAGGGTCAGATGCTTCTGCATGCAGAGAGTGGGGATAGATCTGTCCTTGGCTGGGGCTGCCCTCGAACAGCCTCCTTGCCGCTCTCAAACTTGAGCAGGACCACCTAAGGTTCTGGTAGCAAATCAAGAGGGACTCCCTTGCTGATGTCCCCTTCTGCTGTGCATACTGGTTACCTGGCCACCCACTGAACCTACGGGACCAGGCTCCTGCATGACCGGTTCCCCTTGCACTGCCTCTGGGCCTCCTAATCACTTAAGGGACTGTATCTGCGAGCCTACAGTCCCCTGACTCTATGCACTTACTAGTTACCTTGCACTTACCCCACGACCCCCGGGGCACTTCTCCCCCTCCCTCCCGCACTTGCGCAATCTGAATGACACAAGGCCTAGTAAGATTGTTGTTTTGTCCTCCTCCTGTCCTCCCTTCCTTGCCTTTTCGCGCCTAGAAACACTTGTGTACAGGCGCATTATAAATGACTTGTATCATATCGTATAGGGCAGTGTAAAAGTCAGAAAAAGCAGCGTTAATGTCAATTTTGCAGGCTCGCATCTATCCATCTCTCCCCTGTACACTCGCTATGGAACAATTGAAACTCTCCCCCACCCCTTGCCAGTCTGGCCAACCACCTTCCATATTTATCTTCCTCCCCATACCTCCTAGCATACGCGGGAGCAACCATATGCAATTCCTTTCCCAGTGAAAAGATAATTTTCTAAAGATCTTTTCACTGAAAGGTCACTTTAGAAAGATCGCTCCGTAACCGCATGGAGCAGTCTTTCTAAAGTGACCTGACAAGCCCCTGCCGCATACGAGTGCGTGCAGGGGCTGACAGGCTCTGCAGGATCCGGAAGCGCAGGTCCAGGAGAGCGGGGTAAGTGTGTGGGTGCATGTGTGTTTTGTGAGTATGTATGTGTTTTGGTTTGGGGGAGTGGGGGTGGGAGATTGGGGTCTAGGGCAGAGAGTTGGGGATTTGTATGTGTGTTGGTTTAGGGGGCGGCTGGGACTGAAATCTCGAGGGTGGTGGGGAAATCTTGCATGCCAGGGTGGGGTTTGGGGGGGTTAACAATGGGGAGCTCAGGGAGGGGGGGGCTCAAATATTAAAAAGGGGGCATTTTAAAGGTCCCAGGAGAAAAAGACCTTTACAATTATGGTTTTCTGATAAAAAAAAAAAATTGGTCAAAGTAAATCTGTCTTTTTCTCTTGAGACCTTTTTAGAAAAAAGTCAATTCACATAGAACCAATAATTCACGATCTGCTAGGGTGTGAAGCTTCGACAACAATATCTGGATCTGCCCTGATGACGTTCCTCCATGCGCGTTTTCAAACACCCTCAGTCGGCTCTCAACCTCTTGTAACTCATGCATAATGGTCCTAAGTGACCCAAAGGATGTAGACATAAGCACCCCACTCATCCACACCTTAAATGTCTCCCATAACGTGGAGTGCAATTGAACAGAGCCCTCTTTAAGGGCAAACAATGCAGCACTCTGAGTGTAATGTTTCAACAATGTTTGTATCTACCATTCTAGAAAGAGGGTGAGATCTCGGGGATATCCTCAAACAGCAGTGACAACCGCACTGGGGAGTGGTCAGATAATCTACGGGGGTGTATGGTACAACCTTTAACCATCAACATCAAGCCGGGGGAGAGCAACCAAAAGTCTATGCATGACCCAGAATCATGTTCTGTGGAGTAATATGTATATTCTCCAGCATTGGATCTTTCATAGATTCACATGCTTAGAATATTCCCCGTCGTCAGACTGGGAACCCTCGGTACACATATATATAGTCATTTCCAATAGGAAAAACTTCTGCCCTATCCCCGTCTGCGTCCTCTACGGGGCCGCCCACGTACGCCCCGTTGGACGTGATGGTATATAAGCCCCGCCCCCGCGGGTCCCTTCAGATTTCAACCGTCTCCAAAGATAGTGGGATCTCCTCGTGTATTTTCTTCAAATACTTATCGATTGTTTCTAACTCCTGCGAGTTTGTCTGTTTGGTCCGCTTCTAACTCCTACGAGTTTTGTTAGTTGGTCTGGCAATAATGTCGGGTAAGCCTCTTTTCCGCCCGTGTGCCACGTGCGGTCTAAAGAAGGTTTATGAAGGGGATGGCCATCTTGACTGCATCTACTGCCTTCACCCCCACCACTCGGCGGACCAATGTGATATCTGCAAGGGGTTTTCCCAAAAAACCCTGAAGGACCGGAATCGGCGACTGGTCTCGTGGCTGAACGACGGCGCTGGAGCGTACCCTCAGTCGGAGGTAGGATCGGTGCGCAGTATCGCCTCAGCGAAAACATCAGAAGCCTCCCGACGCTCACATCCGTCGGAACCTCCGGCCAAAAAATCACGACCTACGGAGAAGGACGTGCCTCGAAGTCATTCCTCTAAGGCCTCATCGAAAGAATCGACGAAGAAATCATCTTCCTCTTCTTCTTCGTCGAAGAAAGATAAGGACAGGCCAAAATCCTCCTCGAGCGATCAGAAAAGATCAGCTACGAGTAGAGAGGCGGATAAACGCAGGGAGAGCTCCGCGAAGGCGGGACCGCCTAAGCCACCTGCAGGCCCTCCGTCGACGACGACGACGGCGACGATCCAAGTGCCCACTCCGTCACAGTCCCCCGCCTTTCAAACGGGCTCATCGTCGACGACGATTCCCTCGTCGACGGAGTTCCAGGCCTGGAGGCCAGAAGCGTTCGACATGGGGCTACCCGACACACTGCTACAAGAACAGGCAGTTTCGATCGCCTCCAGAGAAGACGACGGCTTCAGAATAGTGAGCCCCGAAGACCTGGGGCTACGGCCCAGATTTCCTTCTGGTGCAACCTGCTCTCAAGTTTTCACCCAGCCTCCAAACGCCCAGGCTACTCTCTCCATGGAGGTACTTTCCTCCTTACACTCGCTCTTGAAGTCCCTGGACGAAAGGCTCCCACCTGTTCCGACGACTCCCCTCGTCGACGAGCCCGGACCTTCACACCGCCCGACTAGATCGGTCGTGGGCCCAACTGCTCCAACAGTCCAGGAAGAAGGTGAGCTCTCGGACTCCCTCTCTGAACAGGGGTCAGCTTCTGATATCTCCCTCTCGCCGTCGAGCGACCCGTCATGGGTTTCGGATGTGGAGGTGGATCCTCCGAAAAGTCCCATTCACCCATCTCCACCGGATGACATAGGGGCCTTCCATTCCATGATGGAAAAGGCCTGCAAGGAGTTCGGTTTGACCCAACAAGAAGAAAAGAAGGACTGCTTCCTCTTTGACCACATGGGCAAGAATAGGCGTTCCGTTTTTTCGATACCGATACTGGACCACGTATGGAAAGAGGGCGTCCAAACCATGCGGCATCCATTCTCGGAACCTGCGGTCAAAGGCCGCGTAGAGAAAAAATTTAAAGTTCCAGATTCGACGCCAAAATGCCTCTCTGCGCAACCCACGCCTGACTCGGTGGTATCGGCGGCGGCGACGAGAAAGGCAAAGGCCCAGCATAAGTGCTCTACCCCGCCGGACTCCGAAGCTAGACGCCAAGACGCTTTCGGTAAGAAGATCCTGTCAGTGGGAGCGTCAACAGTGAAAGCAGCGAACTCCCTGGCAATCATGGCCAGGTATGACAGGGAGATGTGGCACAGACTGGCACCCATTTTGGACCACCTCCCAGAAGAACACAGAAAATCAGCTATGTCCCTGGTTCGTGAAGGCGAAGAAGCCTCGAACCATGCTATCAATATAGCGGTGGACCTGGCAGACTCGGGGTTCAAACAAATTAACAACGGAGTGGTTCTACGACGCCAGGCCTGGCTCAAGTGCACCAACTTTAGACCCGAGGTGCAATATAAGGTCGTCGACATGCCTTTCGAAGGTGACCACCTGTTTGGCGAAAAGGTGGATGAGGCCTTGAAAGGAATGAAGGAGGACTCTGAGACGGCGCGCTCGCTGGGCTCTCTCCAAAGCGGTAAGCCCTTTCGTTCCTTTCGCCCCTTTAGAGGAGCTACGGGAAACGCACGATTTGCGGGATCCAGGGATAGAGCATTCGGGAGGTCTTCATATCCGTCCCAAGGCTATAGACGCGCCTCACAGTCCTCGACCCGACGCAGAAATTTCCAGGCCTCTAAGAGACGTCCCACTTACTCGTCGTCGACGGGAAAACAAAAAGATCAACAATGACGTTCTAGGAGGGAGAGTGTCAAGTTGCGTCGAGGAATGGGAGTCAATTACGACAGATCGGTGGGTTCTGGACACGGTGAGACTGGGACATTCCCTAAGATTCAAATCCAGACCTCCAAGACGTCCACCGATACGCCTGTCTCAACCACACCTAAGCGTCTTGCGTCGAGAGGTTGCGCTCATGCTAAAAAAAGGCGCCATCGAGTTAGTCCCTGCTTCACAGAGAGGCTTAGGGGTTTACTCACGCTGCTTCGTAGTAAAGAAACCAAACGGGAAGTGGCGCCCCATCCTCGACCTACGGGACCTCAACAAAACCCTGCTGAGTCAAAAGTTCAAGATGCTTACTCTACAGGAGGTAATCAGATCGGTCCAAAAGAACGATTTACTGGCGTCTCTGGACCTCCAAGATGCGTATTTTCACATTCCGGTGCGCACTCACCACAGGAGGTTCCTGAGGTTCCTAGTCGGCCAAACACACTACCAATTTACTGTGCTCCCTTTCGGCCTGAAGTCCTCCCCAAGAACCTTTACAAAGTGCCTAGCACCCGTAGCAGCCTGGCTGCGGAAGGAAGGGCATCACGTTTACCCGTACCTCGACGACTGGCTCGTGAGGGGATCCTCCCCAGCGTCGACCAACGACAGCCTATTGACCACCTTGCGACTGCTACAGCGTCTGGGATTTGCAGTGAACTACGAAAAGTCTTCACTAAAGCCCTCGAAGAGCTTGAAGTTCCTAGGTGCTCAATTCGACACCCACACGGGACTAGTGAAACCATCCCTGGAAAGGTTGTTGAAGATCAAACACCTGACAAGCCAACTTCGTTTACAGAGAAGGTTGTCAGTAAGAAAATATGCGGCTCTCCTCGGCTCCATGGCATCGTGCATCCACCTAGTCGCGAACTGCCGGTTGTTCATGAGACCTCTACAGGAGTTCCTATCAGACAGATGGAAGCAGGCCACAGGCCGCTGGTCGGACAAGATAATAGTCGACGACGAACGAGTTATCAAAGCCATCCGATGGTGGAAAGTGGCGCGCAACCTGGACAGAGGGGTCCCCCTGCAGGAGCCGGAATTTCAGAACACCATCATTACAGACGCCTCTCTGTCGGGCTGGGGAGCACACATGTCACGTCACCAAACCCAAGGCAGGTGGTCGTCGACCGAATCTCGCCTACATATCAACGTCCTGGAGCTAAGGGCGGTGAGATGGGCCCTGAAATCTTTCCTCCCACACATCAAGGGGTCAAAAGTAAGAGTGCTCACGGACAATACGACAGCTATGTTCTACCTGATAAAACAGGGTGGCACCAGATCCAGGACCCTCTCGAAGGAAGCTCAAAAGATCTGGCATTGGGCTTTAAAACACCACATCTCCCTAGTGGCATACCACCTACCGGGAGCGAAGAACTTACAGGCGGATTCCCTGAGCAGGACTATGTCACAAATACACGAGTGGGAGCTGGACTCCACTCAACTCGGGGAAATCTTCGAAAGATGGGGGACCCCGTCGATCGATCTCTTCGCCACGGAAAGAAACCGAAAATGTGCTCAGTTCGCGAGCAGATGGCCCCAAACAGGCTCCCTGGGGGAAGCGTTCTCGTTTCCGTGGACAGGCAAGTTCCTCTACGCCTTCCCTCCATTTCCCCTCATACGGAGGACGATCCAGGGGATCCACAGGTACAATTGCCGGGTCATCCTAGTGGCCCCGCGCTGGCCGAGGCAACCATGGTTCTCAGACCTCCTTCATCTGTCGCTGGATCAGCCGATACCATTCAGGAAAGTACCGAACCTCCTGTCCAGGGACGAGGGGACCGTGTGGCACCACAATCCGGACAGCCTGAACTTAACTGCATGGCTCCTGACTTCTCGGAGTTCGGGAACCTAAAAGTCTCGACTGATTGCCGAAGGATTCTGCAGGCGGCCAGAGCCCCGTCCACTAACAAATCATATGTAAGCAAATGGAAAAGGTTCTGTATATGGTGTCAAACACAACAAAATATACAACCTTTGGAAGTAACTCCGGAGCAAATCCTCCCGTATCTTCTTCATCTTGCGGAGAGCGGACTGTCATCATCGTCAATCAAAGTACACCTGGCGGCTGTTTCGAGATTTACCAGAAGAAGACAGTCCCCTCCACTATTCAGTGACAGGCTAGTGAAGCATTTCATGAAGGGTCTGTTTAGAACCTTCCCTCCGGAAAAACGGTTCCCACCGTCGTGGAGTCTGAACACGGTTCTAGCTGCCTTAATGAAGCCTCCCTTTGAGCCAATGTCCTCTTCATCTCTACAATTTCTATCTTGGAAACTCGCGTTCCTAGTTGCCATCACTTCGGCTAGAAGAATGTCGGAACTACAGGCACTGGTCATAGACCCTCCATATCTGAGGTTCTTTAAGGACAAAGTTATTTTATCAACTAACCCTTCATTCATCCCAAAAGTACCGTCGGTCTATCATAAGCACTCGACCCTGGTACTCCCTACTTTCTTTGCATCTCCTTCGTCGACGGCGGAGAAGGCTCTTCACACTCTGGACGTCAAAAGGGCGCTAAAATTTGACCTGCAAAAAACGCAAGATATCAGAGCCACCAGACAGCTATTCGTCGCCTACGGCCCCTCGGCTAGGGGTAAGGCTATCTCCAAACAAGGTCTGGCTCGCTGGGTCTCCTCGGCGATTACCCTGTGTCATTCCAAGGCCGGGAGACCTCTACTACATCGTCCCAGAGCCCATTCCACGAGATCGACATCTTCCTCCGTGGCTCTATGGGCAGGAATTCCGCTGACGGACATCTGCCAGGCGGCGGCATGGTCTGTTCCGCACACGTTTACGCGCCACTACTGCCTGGAAAAGCAGCACGCGGATGAGGTACAAATGGGAAGGGCAGTGCTTCGCCACCTTTTTCAATGAGGTAAGCCAAAGTTTCAAGAAGAATGCTGCCTATTATTATTTGGCCTCAGCTGGTTTTTCAGAGTGTATACATGAATGTGCATAGTTTATTGACCTAAACATAAGTGGTTGGGTAGATATGTGCGCAAGGGGTGCATACTGAGTCATATGACATAGCATTGTATGGCGGAAATCCGTTTCGTATCAGTATAATAAGTTGTTGCTTACATACATGGTGTAAACGGTAGTGTTTGGGGGTGTCTCTACGAATGTAAGTTACATTGCACTCTCACCTCCTTCTTGATGTTACTGCTTTACAATCTATTCTAAGCATGTGAATCCATGAAAGATCCAATGCTGGAGAAGGGAGTAGTTTCTTACCTGTAACTCCATTTCTCCAGCATTGGTATCTTTCATGGATTCACATGCGCCCTCCGGCCTCCCCGGACTGCAATGTGGAAGATTGGTATGTAAGCAAGTTTTCCCCCCGTTATCTTGGAGGGGTCGAAATCTGAAGGGACCCGCGGGGGCGGGGCTTATATACCATCACGTCCAACGGGGCGTACGTGGGCGGCCCCGTAGAGGACGCAGACGGGGATAGGGCAGAAGTTTTTCCTATTGGAAATGACTATATATATGTGTACCGAGGGTTCCCAGTCTGACGACGGGGAATATTCTAAGCATGTGAATCCATGAAAGATACCAATGCTGGAGAAATGGAGTTACAGGTAAGAAACTACTCCCTTATCTGTCTTGAGGGTGAATCTGACGCCAAATATCTACCAACAGAAAGTACAGCGTCAGCTGATGTAGAGTCTGGCCAGCTTCAGTCAGAGCCCTGGAAACACCTGATGTTCTACCTAACTGAGGTCTAAGATTGTGTTAAACCCCCCCATCCCATATTATCATGGCCCCTTCAATGTCAATAAGCATGTGGGATATCTGTTGGTAAAATTTGGGGTTGTTCAAATTCGTACCATAAGTGTTAACAATGACAAAAAGCTGTTCCGCCAGTGTTCCCCAAACTATAACATATCGGCACACTCCTGGCTACCCTAAATCCCAGAGAGTGGTGTATAAACATAAGGACCCCCCTGGATTGTGAAGAGTAATCGTATAGTACCGCACGGGGCCCCACCTACGTGCAAAGGTGCCATGGAAACGGCCCAGTGCATGAGTTTCTTGTAACAACTATTTTAGGGCCATGCTGCTCTATACATGAAAGATTCATACAGGCCTTAATCGGGTTATTCAATCCCCGGACGTTCCATGTGAAAAGTGATAGTAGAAGCCCCTGAACGCCCATCAGCCCCATTACGTGTCATGTTCAAAAGCTGGAATAAGAGCCATCAGGATCCACATCTGTGCCCTGAATCCTACTGCCCACAATGTGACTGTCAAACCTTTAAACCCCTGACCCCAACCCAGCCACCTCCACCATCCACCCCAACTTGACAGTGTACCCCAAATAGCTCTGGGAGCGCACTGCGAACACCAGCCAGAACTGTAAATGTTTTGTTCAGCAAAGCATCCCATGCGGCACAGCAGTAGACCAAAACTAGGAAACATGTTCACCAATTTCAGACATTAAAGTGTAAGTGTCAATCCCCCAATGCAGACTGCTTCACGACTGAGGCCTGACCTTTCCGGCCAGAGCTGGGACCCCAGTCAGCTTGAATAGGTATAGACCGCTCAGTGTAGGCTGCTGCCTAATCTGGGGTTTCAAAAACATGTGCTTTGCCCCCATGCTGGATCCTCAACTTGGCCGGATACATCATAGCATATTGGACCTGTCTGTCACGTAGGAGTCGCTTAACCTGATTGAAGGTTCTCCTCGCCACCTGGACTCCAGCTGAAAAATCTGGATATATGTGAATCCTTTCTGAATCGTTTTGGAGAGTTCCCTTTTCCCTTGCCAGCCTAAGAACCTGGTTACGATCACGATAATGTAATAGTCTGCTGATAGTCGTGCATGGGGGGGGCGGTGGCCAGGCTTTGGGGCCAGGGCCAGTGACTGGGCGCCCTCTCAACCAGCAACTGCGCTGAGAACTGCACCTCTCCAAAGATGGACTGCAGGATACCTTTTATCAACGTCTCCATAGGGCCAATGACGGCCTTCTCAGGGACCCTATGATGCAGATATTCCAGCGGGAGTGCGACTTCAGATCCTCACACTTTGAGTGCACCACCTTGAGCTCCTTCCTTAACGCTTGATGGTCCTGGTCCAGTCTTGCCACTGTGTCCTCCAGATCCCCAACCTGTGTTTCTGCAGCAGTGATACGTCCATTCCTTATCCAGTTTTGTTTTAAGGGACTGAATAGTGGAAACAATGTCTTCTAGTTTACTATTAATAGACGCAAAGCCTGCTTGCATCGCTGACATGTAGGGGTCTATATTGGAAGTGATTGGGGGGCTCTCACCGGTGCCCTCCACTGGGGTGTTGATAGTCGATGCCTCCCTATCTGGGGTACTTGTAAAAGAATCTATGGGGCACCTTTTGCCCTTCCCACTGCCTTGTGTCATTGGGGCAAAAAGGGCCTGTGCAGGGACGGGCACAGTGTTAGGGTAGCAAAAGCAAGTCTTGGTCTATGTAGCAGTGTAACAACGTGTTCAGTACACCAACCAGTGAAGAACTCTGGATTCAAAGAAGTAAAAGCTTACTCCTGGCCACAGTTATAGGGTAGTAGCAGCAAGTCTTGTTGTATGCAGCAGTGTAACATGGTGTTCAGTAAACCAACCAGTGAAGGACTCCGGGTTCAGACAAGTAAAAGATCACTCCAGGCCAAGTCACCATATTCCGCCACACTGTGTCCAGTAAATGAAGGTAACCAGGCCGGGCTCACCTCCAGCAATTAGGTCAGTGTGAAAACAAAGACAGACCTCAGGGCCAGCCACACTATATTTCACTGCAACCAGTGCAGGAGCAGGTGTCCGAAATGAGCAGAGTGCTAAAAAAAAGTCCTCACCTGGGCATACGCTGCAATGAAATGGAGTTTCCAGGGCTCTGTGGGTGTTAAGGTGTGATCGGAGGCAGGGGAGCCGGCTTATGAATTTCCCTGGGGGAGGGGGCCCCAAATACAGGAAGTGACATCACTGGCAGTTATAGGACCGCAAATTTGCATGTAGTCGCCAACTTGGTGCAACGGCGCGTGGGGGGCGTGGAGGCACGCGCAGCGCAGAACAGTGGAAACATTGGCTAGCATGTACTGCATATACTAAAGTCAAGTAAGAAGGAGATTAAAGCCTTCGAGTTGCATTCCAGTAGGCCATCACTGCCCCTACTCCATCCCTCTATAATCATACAGGTTGTAGTAGCCCTCAAAAGGCATAGCAACACAACTAGGATGGGAGAACTCCCATCCTGTGAGTGTGTCAAACCTCAGAGCAAAGACTGTGCGTGTGCCTCCTACCTTGGAGCACAATCTCACTAATTTGGTGCAAATCACGCAAGTGGGAGCAAGGGAATCCCCTGCGTGTGTGTGGGCTGCAGACCCCGGATCACATGCTCACTTCTTCAGTGTGAAACTCTGGCCAAGGCTCTTTAGGCAAGCATTCAGGATGGGTCTCACCTATAAACAGTGTGATATATTAAGTGGGCACCTCACTCCTTGGAGCATAATCTCACAACTGAATGTGCATTTTCACTCTTGGTCATCTCAGTGACCCCATGTATATTAATGGAGTCAGTCTCCCATCTGGGAAGACCATTATATTTCTGTTAAAACACTCTGAATTGTCACTCCAGTTTTCTCGATCTATAGATCCATACCATATTCATTCAATGTGTGTGCAGGGGTGATAACTTGTGTCTGAGAGAGCTCATTCTTTCATTCAGGAGAGATAAAGGGGTAACAACTCCCTGTATGTGGGATCAGGCTCATTTTGCCCCATGGCCCCTCCAGAAGGAGTCAGCAGGGTTTAAGACCCTGCTGATTCTGCTATCCGACAGGCTCGAGCCTTCTATCCCTTGCCCCATCACAGCTCCCAACACCCTGAGCGGCAGTTTATGGACAGCAGGCAGCTCCGGACATGCCTGTTGCCAATTGAATGTAGACAGATATACTATTTAGACACTGGGAGAGAGCCATGAATCCACATTGGTGGTGAAGAAGCACTCAACATACAGAACACAATGGTATAGTGTTGCAGTCCTGCTGAGAAATGACAATTCTGAGCATGTGAGCTGTAGGCCGGATCAGTCCTGCCCCATAAAAGGTGTAGAAGCCTCTGTCAGAAGTGGCAGTACTGTCCCAACGGTGAGAAGTGTAGTATTTTCACATTAACTATGCTTAAGAACTTTGGGTTATTGAATAGTGCTGCTACATTCTGAGGAATTCCATCCCTTTAAATATATGAGCTCTTGTATAACCACGACAGTGTTGAGTTGTTCTGATGATGACAGACTTGCTCAATAGTTCTGGTTCTGTATCATTAAATGTACTTCAGATCTTTAGAGTATCGGAAGATTAGCTCAGGGGCAATGTGCTCGCCTTGGAAGCAAGACGACACAGAGCAACACAGGTTCGCTCCCTCGGTCCGCGTAAAACAGGTTCACTCCCTCAGTCCGCGCAACACAGGTTTGCTCCCTCGGTCCGTGCAACACAGGTTCGCTCCCTCAGTCCGCGCTTAGAAACCTCTGGGTAGTACACGCATTATAAATAACCAATTAAAATAAAAAGAAATACATCTGTTGAGAAGTGCTGGGGCCTTGTCAATAAGAGTGTAGCAGCTCAACTGAGAAGTGCTGATGTTGTCCCATCAAAAGTATAGCAGCCCCACTATGATGAACTAGCATTGCCTCAACAAAAGCATAGTATTATCGCTGAGAAGATTCAACAATTATAGAAGCCCTGTTACAGCAGTACTATCCCACCAAGAGTATAGCGAGCTAACTGAGGAGTACCAGCATTGCCCCATTTCAAATATGGCAGCTCTACTAGAGGTGCTGGCTCATACGCCTCCGCTCCCCGCCCATAGCATTCACCCTCACCACGTACACACTCAGAGACATGCAGTCTCATTTGTCCTCTCCCTGCCCCCTCCCTCGCTTTGCATCTGTACCTCCATTTCTGAAAATCCTTATGGGTTGGGTGTACTTCTACATCTGTTCACCCCTCTTGCCAAGAGGGGTGCACAGATGTACAAATTCACCCAACCCAAAACGATTTTTAGAAATTGAGGGACAGACTTTCTTTGCATCTGTGCCTCCATTTCTAAAAATCCTTCTGTTGTTGGGTGTGCCTCTACATCTGTTCACCCCTCTTGCCAAGAGGGGTGCACAGATGTACAAATACACCCAACCCAAAACGATTTTTAGAAATTGAGGGACAGACTTATTTTGCATCTGTGCCTCCATTTCTAAAAATCGTTTTGGGTTGGGTGTACCTCTACATCTGTGCACAGATGTAGAAGTATACCCAACCCAAAACGATGTTTAGAAACTGAGGGACAGATGTAAAGCAAGAGCCTCTTGCTTTGCATCTGTCCCACAATTTCTAAACATCGTTTTTCCCCGGCTTTTACCAGGGCCGCCAGAGAGAGACACAGTTTGGATGGAACAAAGGGCCATTCTGCCGGGGGAGCCCGGGCCCTGCAGCCCCCGTACTCGGCGCCCCTGATCGGAGGTGTGCTGGATCCAACGCCAGCCTCAGCAGCTTGCACAGCAATTCTGCCAGGTTATGGGCTATATGGTGCCGCGCCTGCTCAGAACACAGCAGCGAACCGGGCACCAGCGTCACCCCAAGTGGGGGAGAAGAACGATGCACAGATCGCAGCCCGCGTCTGCCGAAAGTCACCCCCACCATAGTCCCCTCCCAGGCCCTCTGCACGGCCCTCTCATTTCATCTCTAAAACTCAGGACATCCTGTCCTCATTCTCCTCCTATCACCTCCCCCCTCTATTCCCTGCTCTCCCTCTGGCCCTTCTGAAGACACCCCTCCTCTCCCCTTCTCTGCCTTTCCCCTTTTTTCTGCTGACGAGGTTTCGAGACAAGTCCGATCTATGAGTCTCGTCAAAACAGGTCCACCCCTGTTCCTCCAAAACCATCAAGGACCACATCGACTCCTTGGCCCCTGCCCTGGCCGACTTCTGCAATCACTCTTTCGCCTCTGGAGTCTTCCCATCCCCTCTCAAGCACTCTCTTGTGCACCCCCTTCTTAAGAAACCCTCTTCCGACCCCTCCTGCCCAGCCAACTACCGCCCTATCTCTATCACTCCCTGCCTGTGCAAGCTCCTGGAGAAACTGGCCATCTCCCAGCTTAATCTCCATGCTGAATCTGTTGGAAGTCTTCATGACCATCAGTCTGGCTTCAGAGCCGCCAGAAGCACAGAAACTGCTCTCCTGAACATCCGTGAGGACCTGCTCTCAAACCTTGATTCTAACATTCCTTGTGTTCTCATTTTGCTTGATCTCTCTTCTGCCTTTGATACTGTCAACCATACCATCCTGCTCAACCGTCTCGGCGATAACATGGGAATCACTGGTCAGGCTCTGGCGTGGCTGACCTCTTTCCTCTCTAATCGACCCTCCCAGGTCCAACTGGGGTCTTTCCTTTCTGACATCTTTTTCTCTACCTGTGGTATCCCCCAGGGTTCTAACCTCTCCCCCTGGCTTTTCAACCAGTAGCTGGCACTTCTCGCCCACCGCATCGCCGCTCTCTGCCCCTACTTTCAGTGCTATGCAGATGATACCCAGCTCATTTTCAGGCTACCCTCGGCCTCCTCTTCTCCTTCCCTCATCTCTGACTGTCTTTCTGCTATCCAGGACTGGTGTGACGCCAATGACCTCTGCCTTGATGCCAGTAAGACTGAGATCCTACTCATCGGCACACCCACTCCCTCCTTCCCTGCAGCTCTCTGGCCGGCCTCTCTTGGCCCTCTTCCTGCTCCTACCTGCAAGGCAAAACACCTTGGGGTCATCTTCGATTCCACACTCTCCTTCTCTCCTCACATATCTGACGTCTCTAAGAAGTCACACTACCAGCTACACCTCCTCAGAGGTATCCTTCCCTTCCTCTCCTTCCCCCAGAAGCTCACTGTCTCTAGAGCCCTGGTTCTCTCGAAGCTGGACTACTGTAACAGCCTCTATCTAAATCTTCCTGCCTCTACTCTCCGCCCCTTTGCAACTCATCCAGAACAGAACTGCGAGACTTGTCCCTGGCCTCAAGCCCATGGACCGTATCTCTCCAGGACTGAAATCACTACTCTGGCTCCCAGTGGCTGCAAGGATCAAGTTCAAAACCCTCTGCATTGTCCACAAGGCCTTCTGGGGCCTTGGGCCAAAATACCTTCAACTCCCTCTTCCTAAATATCTTCCTTCTCGAGTTCTTCGCTCATCTGCCTCCAACTCCCTCATGGTCAGCCGCTTTTCCAAACAACGAGTTGGTGGCAGATCTCTCTCCGCTGCATGGGCCTCCCTCTGGAACAGCCTTCCTGCCCCCCTGAAACTTGAGGAGAACCATCTCCGGTTCCGGAAGCATCTCAAAACCTTCCTCTTCGCCTCCGCTTTCTCTCCCCCTCTCCCCTGCTAAAGTTACTAAACTGCACCGAATCTGCAACTGGGCCACTCACTTCTCGGTCCTTGGCCCAGCCACTCTCCCCTGCACTGCCTCCCTGGCACCCCCTGCACTACGGGACTGTGTCTGTATCCCTACAGCCCCTCCTTCCCAGCACTTATCTGCACTTACTCGCACTGCCACTAGCTGGCCCTTGTTACTTTCCTGTATGCTATTACCCTGCACTGCACTTTCCCCTCTCCCTTTCCCTTTGCACTTCTCCCTTTCCCCTCCTCCCTTGCACTTGTGCGATCTGAATGACACCTGGCCTAGTAGGATCGTTGTATGTCTCCCCTTGTTTTTCCCACCCTGCCTCGTCGCGCCTTGAAACACTTGTGTATAGGCGTGTTATATATACCATACCATATCATATCCGTGACACAGAGCTGTCACCTTAAGCAGCCATACTTGCTGCAGCTCAGCAGTGCCTCTCCACCCCCACCCCCCGCTTCCTGTGGATGTATGTTCAAGACTACAGTTTCTCCATGCATAAATCTCCTTTCTGGCGTGCGCATATGAAGCTCCTTGCTTCCCATATTTAGGCACTACGTGGCACGCCACACATCTACATTGTTTTTATATTGTATCAGCAGATTTGACATTATGTTGCTGCATGTGTGTGAATCTAAAATGTATCAACTAGACAAAAGTTACCTGTATCACATTCTCATTAACTACACTAGATACATGCTAAATTGCAACATTGCACCATCATTGCTGTCACCCCAGTCACCAATATGGCTCGCAATGCAAACCCCTCTTTCCCATTGGGACCTTTATCGACCATCCCAATCGTTTTAGTCTGTAGTTGCCTGATTGGATGTTTTGGTATGATTTCATAATTATTTATACACAAGGTAGTGAAATAGTTTTTACTCTGCACATTGTTTATTTTATTGTATGTTTTACCGAAATAAATCTCATATGACTGACTAACTTGTCAACATTAAATAGAACAATAGCCTACATCATTCGCAGATTCGGGCTAACAAGAGGAACAGAACCTAGATTTTCAGCCGTCTAGGGTCATCTGCAAAACAAGGAATACCAACATCTATAGAGCTCCCTCACCCTTTGCACATCTCGGCTGCATTGGACATAACGGTCACAAAGTCCTGATCAGCAGAGTAGCTGAAGCAGGGCTGGAGCAAACTGCATTAACAAGGATGAACTCCTGTTTCTCAAAATGTAAACTGCCCACCTATTGAGCATCACATTGAGCAAACATCCAAAGTCTTGCCTCACCAGCATCTACATGGCTCCCATTTCTGATACAGGAAGCTGCCAATGTACTCCTATGCCCAAACGAGTTTCATCAATACGTTTCTAATGTCCCAGGTGAAAGCATGGTTCTGGAGCACTCTCTTGCACCACGTTAAATTTGTAAATATCCAGGCACATTCATGTGTGGGACACACCTGAGCTTGCACCTCACTCCCAAGCCCAGCTCCAGCTAGCAGTACTCATCTGTTCCTTGACTGGACTCTGCCACTCTTTGTGTGCTGCTCTCTTTGCACTGAAAGGAATTTTGTGGGAGAGTGTCTCCCCTCGCACCATTCAGTAATGCCCCACAAGTAGGGTGGCAAGAGGGATCTTTCTTGTGAGCCATTTTATTCTGGTGTGTGGGCCTCCAAGTACTCTGTCCTAGGAGTCAGAACCAGTGGCGTAACACAGAATTTGGGGGCCCCCCCTGCGAGCCATGTTGAGGCCCCCCGTGCCCCACTCGGAAACAAATCATGGGTCACGCCACAATCTGAGACGGCCTAGATTACCATGTTTGCACAATACACACAAACGTGCTGCTGCAGGGGTATGCGGCACACTGCACTAGGAGAAAGATATAACTATGTGTTTTAATGCAATATACAGCACACTTTCAGAGATAAATTGGCTAAAAAGCCAGAGTGTTTGCAATTGTTTTGTAGGGTAACACCAATCCAAAAATCCAACACGTGCAATTCACCAACAGTGCACATGAACATTATTGCTTTGCTATTAAAAATGCCATGCCACAATGAAAACATGTCTAACTGGCTGCACAATGTAGACCAGTGTAGACACGAAATAACATATTGCAGTAAAACATGCCAGGCCACATTGAGACATACCTAGCATGGTTCCACCAAAATACCAGTTGAAGCAATAACACTTATTATGGTTATTTTATCACACATGCCCAGAAAAATATACAATGCCGCAGTAAGAAACGGCTAGACTGCCATCACCCAAATGCCAGTCTAGCCAATGCTCAGTTAAAAAAAAGTCAATCCAAACTAAGAAATGACTGGAGTGGCTGCACCAAAATGTCTCTCTAGCCACTAATACCACATTTCATGCCTGCTTAGCCTGGACACGCACGACCAGTATGATTTATCACACAATCCTACCCCCACATATCCCCTCTCCCTACCACAACTTCCAGAATCTCCTCCTTGGACCAGAATTGCCTCCACATCCCTCGTCCTTGTCCCAGTGCTTACGTATAAGGCTCCTTGCCTCCTACGTAAGTACTGTGATGAGGAACAGTGGAACTATGAGTAATGAAGATTACAGGTAGCTAAGTCAGGCATTAACTAAATGTACCTCTACCTCATCCCAGTACTTGTGTATGAGGCAGGCAGGTAAGTACTGGGAGAGGAACCGATTAGGGCTTGGCGTATTGAAGATTACCAATAAGTAATCAAGGTATTAAACACAAGTAGTGGCGCAACACCATTGAGCTGACTGGGCTTCAGCACTCCCTACCTCCCCTGAAAATTCTGGGCTATGTTGGCTCAACCTGGCTGACCTACAGAGCAGTTGCCGGACAGAACAGGACAAGGATGTTAAACGGCACCTGGGCTTCGCTGTTAACAAAGGCCCAGAAATTACTAACGTAAAGCATTTCACTGTTAGTACCTGCATTCAAATGCATAATTTTTTAGGCAATTGAAATTGCGATGTGGGTTTAGTACTTGCATGCCACGGGAGTGATTGGAACGGTAGAGCGGGAACAGGAGACCATCCATACTCACAGCAGTCCATAAGTGGGTGATTTCAGACTTAAAGGAGAGTTAACTGCTTGTAACATTGAAGCTGCACTACAATAGTCTCATTAAAATGCGTAAAGAAGTCATATGCTCCCACACAAATAAGTGTGCCCATACCCCAACGCCTGTGAAGTTAGCGCATCGCCCAACATTTGAAGGGTCAGCCCCCCTCCCCAAAATGCAGGTTGTGTTGCGCCCCTGAACACAAGCACACACACCATTCACCATATACGCACACCCAGCCATCCATACATTTAAGTGTGCACCCTTAGCACCATAGAGGCACATCCATACATTTAAGTGTGCAGCCTTTCACCATACAAGCACACACACCCAGGCACCCACCCATACATTGAAGTGTGCAGCCTTTTCACCATACACTCACACAGGCAGCCACCTATACATTTAAGTGTCTAGGAACCTCAAATGTAGGTGTGCTCTTCCTTTTTCTACCAATTTGTGAAACCTAGGCCTTTTCTCCCACTATCAAGACATCTCAAATATAGGTGTGCTCTCCCGTTGTCTACCGGTTTGTGAAGCACAGACATTTTCTCCGACTATCTAGAAATATCCCACTATCTAGGAATCTCAAATCTCAAATGTTTTCCCATTGCCTGCTATCTGCGAATCCTAGGCCCGCCTTCCACCCAGGAACACCCAGCAACCACTCAAAGCAAGTAACGACAGCCAGGTCACTGCCCAAGTTAACTAGGAACCTGTCACCCACTTCCCATTTCCAACTGAACCAACCTCTTCCAATGCGTAGTATCCTGCCAGTGCCCCACTTAGACCACCCACCCATCCATCCATCCATCCATCCATCCATAGATAGAGGAACACCAGAACCTAACCCCCTAATTTGACAACCACCCATAGAGGGCATCCAGCTATCACATTGCAAGAGGGTAAGAGTCAAAACCAACCAAACCACACAAGGCACTACAGGCGGGCTACCACCCCTGTAACCTCAATGCCCTAACCATCCTACTACCAAGGACCACAAAATGCCCCGACACAGAGTTGGACACCGCCAAAGAGAATTGAAACAAGGAACAAACCAAACAAATCCACACCCTCACCCTCCTCCAGTAGAAACCGTCACAAATACAGACGGCACCCCAACAAACACTACAGCCAATAGAACAAACATTATAAGAAGAGAAAAATCCATATATCTTACACCGTACCTTGCCTCAAGGGCAGTAACTCGACACTCCTACGGCACCGACAGGCCCAGACATGCTGAGAACCAACTGGAACCCTGCAAAAAAAGAGGAGAGGACCCCAGAAGAGAAAGGTACGAAACCAAAGCCCTCACTTGTACATCACAAAAACACAAGGGCTCTGCCAGCAACCCCATTAAAACATAGAAAACAACAAAGCCGAAGAATTCATCAACCCAACCCTCAATCTAACATACCGGATCACCAACCAATCTACAACAACAACATTAAAGCACTCCAACTAAACAACCGCAAGACAAAACAAGGATAAAAAAAAAACTAACCACGTAAAAAAGATCCATTGCATCTTAATCAACGCTAGATCAATGTCCAAGCATTCCACAGAGATGTATGACCTCCTGTGCAACAAAGGCATCAACATCTTATTCATAACGAAACATGGCTAGACAGCAATTAGAAAATTACACTCCATAACTGCCTCCCTGACAACTTCAAGTTCTCAAAAGCAAACGGGGAAAAACAAAAGAGGAGGACTGATGATAGCATACAAGGAAAACCTGAGAATTGAAACTGAAGAGCCACTAAGCATCGAAACCTGAGAATCCCTAATCCTTTGACTAACAGCAAACCTAAAATCAAACCTCAAATTCATCCTGGTATACAGACGACCGACATACAATGCAAACTTCATGGACGTCTTCACTGAAGCCATCACCGGCCTAGCCATAGAGCAGGAACACCTGATAGTCCTTGGAGACTTCAACATCTGGTTTGATGAAGAAACTGCTAACACACAAAGATCACTAGCCAAACAACTGAAGACAATGAAACTACATCAACTAGTCAAAGGAGCAACTCACACAGCGGCACTCTTCGCCAACAAAATCCTCATCACCATGGCGCCACCAATACAGATCCTCTGGAGCGAGCACCTCATCATCCCCTTTGTGATCACGCTAGCCACATCAACAGCCAAACAACCCGACAAACTACCGACTAACAAGAAAAGAAACTGGAGGACCATCAAAAATAGCATTAGTAGAACTAATTGAAATCAACAAACCACAGGCAATGACTCTGGATAAAGTTGACCTTGACAGATAAACAGAACTACTGCACAAATGGATCACCAGAACAATAGATGAGATCTGCAAAGAAAAACCTTTCACTCCATTACGCAAGAGAGCAACAACAAAATGGTTTACCCCACTACTCAACGCCATAAAAAGAAAAAACCAAGAAGCTTGAACTAGAATGAAGGAAAAATAATGACCTGATGAAGAAACTATCATTCCAATGACAAATCCACTCGTACAATAAAGAAATCCGGAAGTGCTTGCAAGTGACTGTTTGGCTGGTTACTTTGTCCGGCTCAGCGTCAACTTGCTTTGTGGACCATTCTTCACCCTACGTGGCGTCGGCAAGAGGAATCCTTGAACCTCCCTGCAAGTCCGTAACTTGCCTGCTGCTGCGAGTGTCATTTGACATTTTCAAGTAATTATTTTATCTTTCTCATTTGAAAGATTGAAAGACTTGTGAAAGACTTGTGCTGAGTACCTTGCACTGCATGTTTCTTGGCTCTGACAGTGCCTTGCTTCTCGTACTTTGCAGATTCTGATTTTGGCTCCACCCCCTGGCTCGCTGATGACGCTATTGTGCAGCGACCTATAGTATAAGAGCATAGGAATACACGCACCCGGAAGTGCCTGCAAGTGGCTGTTTGGCTGTTCAGCTGCGCGGCGGGTACACTCGGCTTCTGCCTTGAAACTCATCACTAACAGTATACACACTGTTTTGGTAGTGGGGCTACTTAGCAGCTTCTGTTTACACCTTTTGTGTCAACACTTTGAATTCCAAGGAGTTTGTACTGGCGTTAGTGTCTGGGTTCTTATCCCGTATAGGTGTAAGATTGTTTTGGGTGCCATCACACATAAACAAGTTGTTGAGTTTGTTCTCCCTGGTACATCCTCTTTTGTGGAAACTGACACAGCTTAGTGTCTAATTGTCAGTATGGGGAAAGGATTGAGGAGTGGGAGAAAACTGAATGACCCACAATGCCCCATGGCGCTGTTTCCTACTAATGTGGCTGTAATGTCCGCTATGATCCATACACCAAAATTCAGCTATGATACATGTTTACCTGTAACAAAATTTGCAGTAAAGGACTTGAACGATATTTTGCATTCAGATATGTCATCTGAGGCCCAAGATGAGGAATTCCACGGGCAGATTCTAAATGGCATGCCTGATGTAACAAACTAGTCGCTGATGGATAATACTATAGACTGCTCTATGATGGGACCCACAATAGAAGCTGAACTGGGGAAGAGAGTATGGTTGTCTCTCGGCCCCTCGACGCCAGCAAATCATCGTACTGTAGGTCATGAAGATGTATTCATGCTTAGCAACCCCCAATAAGAAAACCAAAGGCACTCTTGCCCTACCTGAAGTTACAGGAAGCCGATAAGACAGCTGAACCATGGGAGCCAGATCTTCCTCTTGACTATATGTTAGAAAAACCTAAGATCAGCTCACCCAAGATGTCTAGCCCCCAAGTGGTCATTGATGCTCGAATGAACCTCGATAAAAGACAAGTTTTCACCACCTGTCGTAGAAATAGACTTTGGATGGGCCATCTCTGACTAATGATTTTCCAGTAATAGCGAGAATTTTAGACCTACTAGATAAAGGTCATGAACGCTCACACTACGAGATAGGCACATTGAGGGCAGTAATCAGAGAACTTGTGAATAAAACTAATCAGATTGAAGGGCTACTGTTTACATGTGATGTCGTGGCTGCCCTATCCGTAAAGCCTAAAAAAGACAAAGTCACGGTTGACAACTTCACTCAATCCTATGGTGATTCGGGTATGATAGACATGGAAAAGAGAACTTTTGCGGAAGTTACTGCCCCCAAAGTGATGAGAGCTGTTAATTGCCAGACTGACCATTTATCTTATAACGAAGAGGGGTTTGTTAATGTGTCTAGATCAATTCTAAAAATTGAACATGATATTGAAGAACTGAGGGAGTGCTATCGGTCTCTGAGACATATGGGGTCAGCCGTTTCCCTTGCGCAGGAGACGATTACAGGACAGGAGGGGCCTGATAGCCCCTCCCCCTTGACAGATCTGATTGACCTCACTGACGATTGTTTAACAGCAGATGGTCCTCAGGCACGGGATCAAAGGGAAGTTGATCCTGAAGTAAAATCCACAGATGTGCTCACCCGCAGAGAAAAAAGGCTTGCTGGAAGAGCTCAGAAAACAAGGGCTAAAGCCAACTGCCTAAAGAAAAAATTAGCTAAGGAGGCAGTCGAAGATCACACATGAGCCCCCCTCTAAAGAAATTTCTGTCATCCATGTTGATGAGGTGGTTATCGATTTATCACAATTGAATGAAGAATTGAGGGTTCTCCTAGACCTTAAGTTATATGACAAAATGGGACATTCAAAGATCCAAAAAAATATTAGTTTAAAAAAGAAAGTCTCTGGACCTATGGCTGACAGCTGTACGAATTTAAATGATATCAGTAAAAATCTAATTTAAAAGCTATCTCTTCCACCTGGTGTGGAATCTGGTAGCCTCCAATCCCCTCTCTCCCAATTTTATCCCATGGCTCTTAAGAGCACTTCCATGAAAAAACAAAATAAAGGACTGGAGGAGCACCTGCTGAATAAGGTGGCTCCAAATGTCCAGGAGGAAAATGGTGAGCCGTGGATGCTGGGGATATTGGGTAAAGATGAACAACCATCTGTTTTCACCATACATACAGACCCAATGAATGCTACTAATAAGGCCATACCTATTATCCCGATCATTAAAAACAATGAGATTCCATCAAAAGTTGCACGGAAGGTGCCTCAACCAGCATGTTCCAATCAAGCTCTTGGAAAAGAGGTGGGGCATTATGTCCAGACTGTCAATGCGAATTCCATCGAAACTCGAGAAATTCTAGTTACCCCAGAGATGCCACTCATCTTGGGATGGGAGAGCAATCCTAAGGTAAATGGTAAAACCAACCTAAATTGATCCTTCCTGTTAAAAGCCTTCCAGTTTATTCCCTCTTTAAGAACGCTCTGCTCCGATGATATCGACTGGGTGAAATGAACCACGAACCATAATAATAGAATGATCTGTGGTTTCCACTCCATGTTGATTATGAAATTGGTTTGGGAGCATAGGGATAACTTTGAATATGTAGGCTTAATGCCTTGTATTTTTCAAACTGATTTAGAGGCTGAAATATTTCTTGAGAAGCCGGTTGTTAAGACTATTAGCGAACAACCTAATTCTGTGATGGGTGTACAATTACATGTCAATGATGATATGATCAAACAAATTCTAGCTCAATGGTTTGAATGGTTTGAATAATGTACCCACCAATGCTGCTGCCCCGATTACTGTACCACCCCCCTAAGCAACACAGTAATGAGTTTCATTTTGTGTGTCGCTGATGGAATAGCTGTGGACTAGCAAATTTCTTACGATGGTGGGGTACAGCTGAACCCACTAATTATCCAGATGTCATCTTACTGCAGGAGACAATGCATATGATTCAGTTTAATGTTGAAGGATTTATGTGCTGTTCGCAACCTGCTGATAGAGGGGAGATGGGGAGGCCCTCAGGCGGTCTTGCTATTCTTATTAACAACTCCTGTAAGTTAGTTTCGAAACTTGTATATAAGGATGCCGCTGTGTCAGCTGTTGAGATGACATCTAATTTGGTACATGTAAACCCATTATTGATCTTATGTGCGTACTGGAATAAGGTGGTTACCCCATACAATGAGCTTGAAGGCGCAATTGATTCCATCCTAGAGAGTGCTCTGTTTCGCCATGCCCAGGTAGGGGTTTTGATGGGAGGAGACTTCAACTCTTCCTGTCTATATAATCGACAGCGCTTGGGTAAGAAGCTGCTTCCCTCTGCCCCTACAGTCAGGAATGGCAAAAAATGGGTGGATTTCTTTTTAAATTGGGACATCCAGGTGGTAGATGTGCGAAGTGTAGTTTCCCCACATACTTGGTCGTGAGGGGGGCTATCGTCACACATCGACCATTTTTTCTTGACTACCCCCCTCTATAAATCCTGCGACCCTGTTATAATTGAGGATTTAGGCTTCAGGGACCACCGTGCAATTTTACTTAAACTCAATTTCGATGACTGGGGATATAACCCTAACCCAGGTCTTGAAATGGTGGAAACAGACAGACCTGGATTGTCTGTTAGATGGTCTGCATCCATTTGTTATCAGCTCATCTGCCGGATTAAAGATGACCCCACACTAACAAACAAGATGCTATTGACAAATAACGATCCACCATATATGGATGACATTTTAACAAAGAGAATCAACTTCCATCTATTGGCCTTGGCTAAGAAGAGGGTTCCTATTTATACTTCTAAAATGCATAAGCATAGTTTTAATCTAGAGATTTCCAACCTAAAGAAAGTTAAAAATGCGAAGTTGAGACACCTAGCAAGATCAAACTTGGATAGGGAACTGTATTGTTATCAAAAAATGGGAATTCTCCAGACATATAAAAATGCACTCAAAAGCGTAAAAGTTAAGCTATATCTTAAAGATAATCAAAATATGATGTGCCACCTATTGAAAAGCGACACCTGCAACATCTGGCAAATCTTAAGATCCCTGAATGGGGAAAATGTGGGTTCAAAGGAAAACGCAATTGCGGCATTTGAATGGGTAAACCATATTAAACTAAAATATAAAATGCCTACTAACTTTACCATGATAAAACAACTAGACCTTCAAATTATATGGCTAGCTAGCTCTCCTTGGTATTTGATGATATTGTTAGGGCAATTACGAAACTAAAGGCATCTAGAGCGGTCGGCCAGGATGGAATTCCGGTGTGCCTTGTCAAATCTGACGCACATTTATGGGCAAAAATTATAAAATACAAAATTGTTAGTGTTCTCCACCCAAGTATTACCTAGATCGTGGTGCGCGGCCACTATCATACCTATTTATAAGAAGGGCCTCATAAATGATCCTAACAACTTTAGACCGATAGCCCTGACAGATGCCTCCTCCAAAGTTTTTTGCCATCTTATCTTGGAGGAGCTCTTAGAGTATATGCATGCTAATGCTACCCTTTCTAAATATCAAACGGGTTTTCGCCATTCCATGAGTTGTCCCCTTAATGCCACCTTAGTATCCCACATTCAAAGGAACACCAAACACAATCATACAGGCCCTGTATATATACCTGTTCTCGACTTGAGTGCAGCATTTGACTCTGTTGTGAGAGAAATACTATGGGGAAAAAATGCTGCATATGGGCTTTCCGGTTTATTTGGTGTCGCTTATTGCTCTTTTACATACATCGACTTACTATAGAGTAAGACTAAATAGGGTAGGAGCTCTCACAGATCCAATACCGACTGCAATTGGGCTTAAACAAAGCTGCACCCTTGCAGCGGTATTATTTAACCTATATATCTGTGAAATTGAAAACTGTTGGGCTGATGTAATTACTTTTCCGGTTAAACTGGGCCAGATGAAACTCAAATATGTAGGATTTGCTGATGACCTATTATTGTTTGATAAGACCCCATACGGGATTCAGAATAAGATGAATTATTTTTCACAATTTGCGGCTGCCCACAACTTAAAGGGGAACCAGTCCAAGTCAAACATAATTGTCTTTGCGGATGGGAAAAAAAGACATGCCGATTTATTTGGTCTATGGACGGGGTCTGCATTGAAAAGGTAAAATCCATCAAATATCTCGGTTACATCTTGTCTGATTTGTATTCTTTGTATTGGTGGAAGAATAAATTGCATGAAAAATCCAGGTCCTTAATCTCGCAGATGAGAATAATTATGAGGAAACATTATTGCTTTTTACTACTACCTGTCTTATAATTTTAAATGTTGAAAGTTGAACCCTGCATTCTTTATTTCCTTGACATGTGTGTTTATGAAATGGCAGACACGCTTGATTCCTTACAGGGTTGTATATGGAAACAAGTGTTGGGATTGGCATCTTCAATTGCCAATGACATTGTTCGACATGAGCTGGGGCTTCTTCCTCTATCTGTAAAATGGCATTGTCGGATGCTTACTAACTATGTTAAGATCCTAAAACCCCCCCTCAAATTCCCTATATGAAGACCTGAATAAACAGTTATCCCTTGGGTACCCACCCTCTTTAATAACTTTTGCTGACAAAATGAATTCCATCTTGGCCCTTGCGGCCATTTCTAAAGAAGATTTAATCTTGAATTTACCAAGTTGTAAAAGGAAAATGCGAATCTATTAATGGTGTTGTCAATCCGATCGAATTGGCTTGTATAACTCGTAGCATGAATATGCCTTGGTTCGAAGGAAATGGAGAACTTGCCCTAAATACCTTATACAGTTCCCATCTTTATTGGGACGTAATCTATACCTTCGCTTTAGGTTGAACCAATTCCATACATATGAAAGGTTGGTCCAATGGGGAAGATGTGACGAATTATTCCAATCAGGTGCCTGTAGATTTTG
This sequence comes from Ambystoma mexicanum, assembly GCF_040938575.1. NCBI lineage: Eukaryota > Metazoa > Chordata > Amphibia > Caudata > Ambystomatidae > Ambystoma > Ambystoma mexicanum. Next base: position 924,698,497 of record NC_090933.1, on the reverse strand, counting down.
TCAAAATGAAAATGTGATTGGATCCCTTCAACATTTGGTTATCTTTTGGGAATATTTTGAGGCCTTGAGACATTATATTTTTGGGACTTCCCTTAATTCGTACTCTTCACTGTCAAGAATGACTATGGTCTCGGTGCATGTGGGGCAACAGCTCTAAGCTGACTATTAAATGGACTATGCTGCTGGGTTGACTAGATATTAAATTGAAGGAAATCAATTCTTTATGTTTATAGGTCACAACAAAAAAGATGGAATTAGAGTTGATCATGTCTAAGTTGACAATATTTTTATGAATTTGGAATATGATTATTTTTAATTATGCTGTACTTATCATTTTATCGTATTATGTATGAAATGAATTTTTTTGTTGACATTGTTGTTGTATGATTTAAATGTAGTTGTAGTTGTTTATATTATATGTATTTTTCTTTCCCAAATTGTAAAAGTTTGTAATTTTACCAAACACAATATAAAATTAAAAAAATAAAGAAATCCATAAGGCCAAAAAATAAATACTATAACTGAATCACCAAAGCTGCAAACACCCAAAAAGAACTGTTTAAAATCATAAACGAAATGAGAAACCCCCCTGGCTGCAACAACACCCAGATACCGTCACTGAAATTATGCAACAAACTTGCAGACCAGTTTAAAAACAAAATCCGCACCATCCAACAGATCATACATAGCAGACCAAGCAACTACAACATGCAACCTACCCAGCCATCCGAGGATTGCCAGAACAAACTCTGAAACGTCCCACAAATATCAGTGGAGACCTTCGGCAAGCTGGTAAACAATAGCAACAAACCTGGCTCCCCCATGGATCCCTGCCCCCCAGACATACACAAATCAACCCTCACACAAGGAACACCCATGGAATACTACAAAAACCTTTTCAACTAATCACTTTCAAAAGGGAAAGTACTGTGATCATTCAAATCAGCATACATCAAGGTGCTGCTCAAGGGCACAGCAGGAAACGTGGAGGACATCTCCAACTACCGACCCATCTCAAACATCACATACCCAGCAACATACGTCTATAGAATAGCACAAGAATTCATTTAAGAAGACCTACTGCTGGATCAAGCACAAGTAGGCCTCAGACTGAAGAGAGGAACGGAAAAGGCACTGCTCTCAATCTAGAACGATCTAAAGGCTAATGCAGACTCGGACAAAAACACAGCTCTAATACTTCTGTATCTCTCCCCAGCATTTGACACAATCAACCATGACATCCTCATCTGGAGATTGGAAGAAATAGGAATCACCCGTCTAGCCCTACTATGGATTAAATCCTTCTAAGAAACAGAACATAAACCATATCGATCAAATCTTCCAAATCCACTGCAAGGGAATCCACCTTTGGAGTACCACAAGGATCCTCTGTATCCCCATTGTTTTTCAGCATATAACCACGCCACTAATCAAGCTCATTAAAAATCACGGCCTAACTTGCTACAAGTACGCTCATGCCACACAGATCGTCTGCAAAATACAAGATACACAAGAAGGAGACACAACCCTGGAAGACTGACTACAAGAACTCTATAGCTGGATGAACACCAACAGCCTCAAACTCAGCCCAGGCAAAACAGAAATAATGATCATATCCAAAAGCAGGGAAAACAATCACTACATATCAGGGCTGACGGAACTAGGATTAGCACAGACTCCATCAACTGTAGTAAAGAACCTGGGAGTCTTGATGGACAACAAACTAACACTTGAGCCACAAGTAAACACTATAATCAAGAAAAGTTTCTTCTTTCTACACACGGTAAAATGGATCATACCATTCCTCTCTTTCACCCACAAAACCCTCACCATCATTGCACTCATGTCCAAAGTACACTACGCCAACAGCCCATACCTAGGAATGCCAGATAATCTATTAAAGAAACTTGTGCACATCCAAAACGCTGCAGACAGACACTTGCTCAAACTACTGCGGAGAGAACACATTATCAGAGCGCTGAAAATGCCACACTGGCTGCCAATAAAACAGCAAATAAAGTTCAAAACGATGTGCATAACGCACAGATCAATCCATGACCAAGAGGCAGAGTTCCTAAATGAGAAAATAACCGTTTACTATCGGACAAGATCACTCAGATCAAGCAATAACATTTGTGTAGAACCAAAACCACAAAATAAAAGATCATTCAGAGGATCATCTTTCTCTCACCTGGCAGCAATAACCTGGAATGACCTATCCAAAAACCATACTCAAGAGATCATCTGGGTAGTATAGCTCAGTGGCAATGTGCTCCTCTTGGAAGCAAGATGACGCAGAGCAACACAGGTCCAATTTCTGGGTCACGCTTAGTAACCTCTACGGTATTAAGCACGTTATTAAAAAATAATTATAATTATAATAATAATCTGGAATTCAGAAAACTAATCAAAACATGGCTCTTTGCTCCGAAAAACCCCCAGAAGGAAACAACTAGGAAGCACACATCCAGCGGGAAACAAGAATCCCAAGGAGTAACCCATGATCCCTAAAATAATCTTCCTGTCATGAACCGTCGTCTGCGTCCCTTCTGGACTTCCTGGTCCCTGACCCATAGGGGATTGAATACAGTGATCCTTCCAACATGGATGCCTGATACGGAACACTGCTTGCCAGTCTTTACGCTCTATGCTCTACAAAACAGACACGCCCCCGCAGCTTTGAGCGTCTCAATGCTACCGCTTGCTGTAGTTGGGCGTGTGTTGCTGGAGTTCGCTCGGGGCTGTCTTCTGATTCCTGGTTCCTTGAATCCCCCTTCCTTTCTCCCATTCCTCTACCTTACCTCCGAACTTCCTGGATTTTCACCCGCGCTCGGGTCACGGCGTTCCGTGCCTACGAGTGCGAGCATCATTCCTTCCTGGTATCCGCCCTGGACATCTGAATGTATCCTGGAGTTGGATTGTGAACCTCACGCTGGAATCCGAGGACCAGCGCACAGGTTTGTACAAATCCCAGACCGTGAGAAAGAAGACACCACAGAAGGTCGCAAGCAAACAACAAAAACAGGTGAGAAGGGGAGAGACCTGTGACAGATTGAGACGCCTAAAAAACAATACGGATACAGAGATGGAAGCCGCGGTTCAAGACCTCATGCGAGGCATGCAGGAACTAACCACGGAGTTCCAAAACCTTAAGGCTGAGAATGCTGCATTAAAACAGCTAGTCTTGTCACGTGACTCTGCAGCTAAGGAATACGTGTTATTGGAAGGAGTAGTGAACAAATATGATGGTTCTTCAAAGACCCTCCGTGCCTTCCTTGATTCATGTTTAGTGCACTTCACCTTCAAGCCCTACTACTTTTCCACTCCCAGAGCTAAGGTGGGCTTTATGATCTCACACCTCACTGGTAATGCCTTGACCTTGGCAACCCCCCTTAGTCAATTCGGGTGACACCCTGCTGGATGATTATGATGGGTTTGTGGAAGCTCTAAAGGCCATGTTTGATCGCCCAGAGCAGGTTTACAGCGCTCAAGAACGTTTACTCGAATTTCAACAAGGATCCCAGGATATGCTTACCTATGTGACCCATTTTAAACAACTCATGAAGGAAGCTGATTGGTCTCAAGAAGCCAGCTTCACCCACTTCCGAAGAGGTCTGAATGAAGAAATAAAGGACGAGTTAGCTAGCAAATAGACTTTCGAATCCAGGAAAGAACAGCGGAGAAAAAGAAGTCTAAATCAACTTTCCAAAGGGCTGCCACAGACCATCCATTTAGACCAGAGCCCACAGCTTCTCCAACCTCGGACCCAGAACCCATGCAACTGGGGGCCTTCCGTGGACCCATTACCCCACAAGAAAGGATGCAACAGATTCACACTAGTCTGTGCATGTATTGCGCCTCCGATAAACACCTCCTGAGAGAGTGCCCTATTGTTCCTCCACGGCGTTTGGGAAACGCCAGCTCCCGATCCTATATGGGGCACAGTATCGGGAGAAAGATGTTTGCTCCACATCAATTCCATCCTTGAACTCTCCTGGACAAAATAATCTTGTGATTCTACAGGCCTTTCTATCGCCTTCCAAGAAAGAATCTTACCCCATCCTGGCATTAGTGGATTACGGAGCCATGGGCATATTCATAGATCATGATTGGGTCACTACTCACAACATTCCACATGAAACTCGAGAGACTATGCAACCTGTAGAGGCTATTGATGGGAGACCTCTGTCTTCAGGACCCATAACCCTTCAGACTAAAGAGATCCTACTCTCTATAAACCACCATCAAGAGAGGATCAAATTTGACATTATAAAATCTGCCCACTATCCAATGGTTCTAGGCATGCCCTGGTTACAAAAGCATAACCCCTACATCAATTGGGCAGCAGGCTCCTTGTTTCTTGGTTCTGAACACTTTATGTCCCACTGCTTATCCCTAGATTCCTTACCAAAGTCTTCTGAAGACTCGCAAGAGATTCAGCAAAGTCCAGACACCGTCTCTAACATCCAGATTCCCAGGGCCTACCAGGCTTTCACAGATGTATTTTCAACCGCCATAGTTCAAGCTCTCCCTCCTCACAGACCTGAGGATTATGCCATCGATACTGAACCTTCAGCAGTGATCCCTTTCGGGAGGATGTTTATTTTATCAGAACCTGAAAAAAGGGCCCTCTGGGAATACCTGGATACTAACTTGGAAAATGGTACCATACGACCATCTAAATCCCCAGCGGGTGCTTCGTTATTTTTCGTTCCCAAGAAAGACACCAAGGAGCTCAGACCATGTCTAGATTACCGTGGCCTTAACCAGTGCACCCTCAAGGACCGCTACCCATTGCCTCTCATCTTGGATATCCTGGAAGCAGTCAGAGGTGCAGTAGTCTTCACAAAATTAGATCTAAGGGGTGCCTACCATCTTATTCATATAAAGGAAGGTGACAAATGTAAAACAGCCTTTAGAACTCCCTTTGGCCATTCTGAATACCTGGTTATGCTCTTTGGACTTGCTAATGCCCCAGCGGTCTTCCAACATTTTATGGACCGGGTGTTTTCTGATATGCTGTTCATCTTCGTCATTGTATATCTGGACGACATACTGATATACTCCAAGGACCATCTAAAACATGAAGAGCACGTAAAGGCAGTCTTACAACGTTTACATGAACATAAGCTCCTGACCAAACCTGAGAAAGGCCTTTCCCATGTATCAACTGTTCACTACCTCGGATTCGTTCTTAGCCCAAAGGGGATTGGAATGGACTCCTCAAAGGTAGACTCCATTCTATCCTGGCCCATTCCAACTACTGTAAAACAAATTCAATCCCTCCTGGGGCTTGCTAACTTCTACCGGAAATTTATACCAGCTTTTTCAGAGATTGTGCATCCTATTGTTACATTGTTAAAGAAGGATACTCCTTTTCTGTGGACCTCAGCCCAAGATATGACGTTCCAACGGTTGAAGTCGGAGTTCACACAAGCTCCCATCCTAGCTCAAACCGACATTGATCGACCCTTTCTTGTTGAAACTGATTCTTCCAACTACGCCATTGGGGCAATACTAAAACAGGAATTGGGTGACAAGTTGGAACACCCCACGGCCTATCTTTCTCGCACCTTGACTCTCAGTGAAACTCATTATTTCGTTCTGGAAAAGGAATTACTAGCCCTCCGTCAAGCCTTCACTGACTGGCGTCATCTCCTCCTGGGAGCCAAACACTCGGTGCAGGTCCGCACGGACCATCAGAATCTTCAAGTCCTGCAATCCCTAGAATGTAGAAACAGTCGTCAAGCCCGTTGGGCCTTCTTTTTTGCTCAGTACCAGTTTCAAATCCATCATGTCCCTGGAACACACAACATAATAGCCAGTGCCTTATCCAGACGTCCTGATTGCGAACCCCTTGAAGATCAGACTTTTCCTAAGATGTTTCCCCACACAATATTTGTTGGCCAAGCACTCACCCTCCTGGAGGATATTCAAATTCAAACTCAGTCCTCTGAAACCTGGAAGGAGTTTAATGTTAATGTTAATGTTAAAGGTCATTTGTACCGCGCACTATCACCACCGGAGTGGTCCCCTGGCGCTCTGGCGGCTCTGAAAGAGGGAGGGAGGGGTGGGTTAGTGGGTGGAGGCTGGGAAAGTGCAAGATTGCAGTGATGTGCTGTTGGCAGCCTCAGCCCGGTGGTTCCGTCGGCTGGGCCTGGGGTGTATGCGGCTGGTAGTCGTCGTGTGCTGATGTGCGAGTCTATGTGTGTTTTTTGTTTTGTTGTTGCAGTGTAGTGAGGTTTGTGCGGTTTGCTGCGCTAGAGGTTTGTGGTTGTGTTTGGTTTGGATTTTGAGAGGTGTATGTAGAGAAGGAAATTGTTAGTGGTATTGGTTAGTTTGTATCTCTATCCTGGAGTGGACCGGTTGGGCTCGTGTAATCTTACATGACGGGATGCTTGTACACCCTGAGCCTCAGGAGGTACGTGCCCGTTTTTGCATTCGAGGCCGTCTGAGGATTTAGCTGTCCCCTCCGCCCGCTCCCTTAATAACCTTGCATGCTCCTCACCCCCTCCACATGACTAGCGCAGCTGCTAGTGTCCATACTTCCGGTTGATCCATACTTACAATTCTATCTAAGTGTGGACATGCTAGTATTCACAATTCTATCTAGGTGTGGAAATGCTAACATTCACAATTCTATCTAGGTGTGGACATGCTAACATTTACAATTCCATGTAAGTGTGGACATGCCAGTATCCACAATTCTATCTAGATGCGACGCAGGCTAGTATTCACAATTCTATCTAAGTGTGGACATGCTAACATTCACAATTCTGTCTAAGTGTGGACATGCCAATATTCAAAATTCTATCCAGATGCGACGCAGGCTAGTATTCACAATTCTAAGTGTGGACATGCTAGTATTCACAATTCTATCTAGGTGTGGACATGCTAACATTCACAATTCTATCTGTGTGTGGACATGCTAACATTCACAATTCTATCTAGATGCGACGCAGGCTAGTATTCACAATTCTGTCTAAGTGTGGGCATGCCAACATTCACAATTCTATCCAGATGCGACGCAGGCTAGTATTCACAATTCTAAGTGTGGACATGCTAGTATTCACAATTCTATCTAGGTGTGGACATGCTAACATTCACAATTCTATCTAGGTGTGGACATGCTAACATTCACAATTCTATCTAGATGCGACGCAGGCTAGTATTCACAATTCTAAGTGTGGACATGCTAACATTCACAATTCTGTCTATGTGTGGACATGCTAACATTCACAATTCCGTCTAAGTGTGGACATGCTAGTATTCACAATTCTATATATGTGTGGACATGCTAACATTCACAATTCTATCTAGATGCGACGCAGGCTAGTATTCACAATTCTACGTGTGGCCATGCTAACATTCACAATTCTATCTAGGTGTGGACATGCTAACTTTCACAATTCTATCTAGGTGTGGACATGCTAACATTCACAATTCTATCTAGATGCGACGCAGGCTAGTATTCACAATTCTAAGTGTGGACATGCTAACATTCACAATTCTGTCTGAGTGTGGACATGCTAGTATTCACAATTCTATCTATGTGTGGACATGCTAACATTCACAATTCCATCTAAGTGTGGACATGCTAGTATTCACAATTCTATCTATGTGTGGACATGCTAACATTCACAATTCTATCTAGATGCGACGCAGGCTAGTATTCACAATTCTAAGTGTGGACATGCTAACATTCACAATTCTATCTAAGTGTGGACATGCCAGCATTCACAATTCCGTCTAAGTGTGGACATGCTAGTATTCACAATTCTATCTAGGTGTGGACATGCTAATAAGGGAGATAAGATAGAGTGACAGGGGTTTTCTGGAGTAGAGTGATTTCTCTACCCCCCATCCATGTCACACTCACAGTTTTTGTTGGTGTCTGTTAGCTGCTGGCTTCCTTGGCGTCCTCTGCGGACACCTGCAGACACATCTTGGGGCCGTCCTTTGCCTCGGGGTCCTTCGCCGCAGGGCTGCCGGGCAGAGGGCTGCCCTTGGATGTCCTTGAAGTGTTGTATGGGGACCAATCCGGATGGAGTGGGCGTGTTGGGAGGCGGGCAGAGGGGAACCAGGAAGCGGGTGGGCTGGGGAGAGGGACCACACGCCGGGTGCGCTATGGTGCTTTTAAGAGAAACAATCAATGGAATCTCAAAACAAAGGATGGATATCTGTTCAAGGACAATCGCTTGGTCATCCCCACTCCTGGACTGAGACAAAAGATCACAAGCCTATGTCATGATACTTTTCATTCAGGTCACTGTGGCATCACCAACACCCTCCATCTAATACGAAGACAGTTTTGGTGGCTTGAGATGAAGGATGATATCAGGATCCATATCCAGACATGTGCAGTCTACAATCAGAACAAACATGATAATAAGAAACCGGCAGGTCTCCTGCTCCAACCAGCAATACCAACAAGACCCTGGGAAATCATTGCCACAGATTTTATCGTGGAACTACCATCTTCCAGGGGCTACACAACTATCATGGTTACCATTGATTTGTTTACTCAAATGGCTCATTTTACAACTTTATACAAACTGCCATCCTCATCTGAACTTGCCGGAATCTTCCTGGAACACATATTCCAGCTTGTTGGGCTACCCTCCAAGATCATTTCTGACCGAGGACCCCGGTACATATCTCAGTTCTGGAAACAATTATTTCATATACTGGGAATCCAACATGCCTTGTCCTCAGGTTATCACCCACAGACCAATGGAGCCACTGAACGTGTAAACCAAACTCCGGAACAGTATTTTCGTTGCTTCGCCACCAAGGTCCAAGATGATTGGTCACTCTTAATACCTGTGGCCGAATTCGCTTATGATTCGGATCATTCAGCTATTAAAACCAGTCCTTTCTTCTGTAGTCAAGGATTTCTTCCTTCAGTTCTACCATCCATTCTCCCACACCCTACCCGAGTTCCTGAGGTTAATTCCTGGATTGAAACCCTTATTAATGTACACAAAGAAGCAAAAGAACACTTAGAAAAGGCCCGAAGAGACATTAAACATTATGCTGACTCCAAAAGAAGAGCTGGGCCTTCCTACTTAGTAGGTGATAAACTCTGGTTATCCTTGAAGCTCCTTCCCCGACATCTGCACCCAAATATATTGGCTCCCAGGTATTACAGGCCCTTTTCTATAAAAGAAATTGTCCATCCAGTGGCCTTTCGACTCCGACTACCAGAATCATGGAAAAGGATCCATCCAGTCTTCCACATCTCTCTGTTAAAACCATATCTTCAGGTGGTGGCTTGGAGCGCCAGCGATGTGGCTGCTCCCTTTAGGCCACCCGTGAGAAGCCCGCCGTAACCGCACAAATATGCGGCTTCCTGACCTCCAGCCGGGGCCCTGATGACACCCAGGGCGAGCGAAACAACCGGGGTTCCCCCAGCTTAATTTTGTGAGCTGAACGCTCCCTCTGAACCCAGCAATCCTCCTCGGAGCGGCAAGTCTCGACCCAGCTCTGCAATCCAAGATGGCGGACGCGTCTTCGGCGGGGGAGCAGAGTCCCCGGAGATGGTGCGGAGGATCCATGTAACCCCCTTCGGGCACAACGGGGCTCGCTGAATGCACCGCCCACCCCGGGCGGTCGGGGCCTGGAGTTCCGCGGCAACGAGTGACCAGACGTCAGACCCTGGACTGAGGGGGTGGAGTGCCAACATCAACCGCGCCTAAGACGGCCTCCCAGAGGAGTCCATCTCGCCAACACGCAGCGGTACCTGCACAGTCCCTCAGGGCGGGAGGAAACTTGTGCTGCCTGCCCGCCTCGGCTTGCGGCCAACGCGGGACTCTGTTCCCCCACATCGGGAGAGGGACCAGCATCGGCAGCTACAGCGGGGGAGGCAAGGACACACTCGGGTGGGGCCAGCTGAGGGAGCATAGGGGGGCCGGACCACGCCAGAACTGTAAAGACTGCGGTGCATAACCTTGCCACCCTCCCTCCTCCCCCCGCCCCGGGCAGCTCCAGAGCCTTCCCTGGACCTCCCCGCACAATCTCACACCAGAGTGTGTGGGCAGTCCACACGGCTTGCTCTCCAACCTCTTGGGGCGTCACGGCCCACAACGCCACCCGGCCAATGTTGTACCTCCTGCTGGCGCTCGCCTCCAAAACCCTCACCTTCAAGGCAGCACCTCCCTGACCTCCTGGGGCGCCCCTGCCCACCTCCTCACTCAAAGTTCAACCCCACACTCCCGGGAGACCCACGCCAGCAATCTCCAGAACCAGCGCGCCCGAGCTCCATATGGCTCCTCCTGCAGTGGCACACAGAGCGGCCTCCCTGTTTCACCTGCCACCTCACGATCCGACACCATGTCTAAACAAACAAAAGCTAGCAAACACGGGGACATAGCCATCATGCTTGCGGCCGCAGACATGGGGAAGAAACCTGACCTTCCTAGCCCCCCGGCGCAGACTTGCCAGGAGGAGGGCAATCCCCCGGCCACCAGAAGGGACCTACTAGCATTCATGGCAGACATCAAGGCCGAATTCAGGTCCTGCATGACAGAACTTTCCACCAAACTGGATCAAACTGACCACAGAGTAACTGAAGTGGAGCAGAGGCTGGGGGAGGTCGAAGACCATTGCCAAGACCAGACATCTACGCTGGGCTTGAGGACCCTGCAGGACAAATGTGAAATCCTGGAGTTTAAACAAGAAGATTTGGAAAACAGAGCCCGCTGCAACAACCTTCGAATCAGGGGCATCCCATCCTCGGTCCCCGACAAGAAGCTAGTGGAATACGTGGGAGACTTCTTCCAAGCCCTCCTCCCAGACATGGACAAATCCCTATTACTTCTTGACCGCACCCACAGGCTGCGCCCACGCCGGAGGGTTCCCTCGGACCTCCCTCCAGATGTCATCACCACGGTCCGAAAGAGGCCATCTCAGCCATTAGTCGCTCCCAAGATGAGATCTCCTTTCAGGGCGAGCCTCTCCAGATCTATCAAGACCTCTCGCTGCTAACCCTCCAGAGGAGAAAGGCACTCCGACCCCTAGCCATCTTCATCCAAGAGCGTCAGATCCGGTACAGGTGGCTCTTTCCAACAGCCCTGCAATTTTCATATAACTGCACCCTACGGAGGATCACCCACCTAGAAGATGCCGGCAAGATCATGCATCCAGCCGCTCCCGAGGAGGCCACATCAGCGAGCTCAGAAGCAGCCGGGAACCCAGAGCTCACATCAGCCCCGCGGCCTAGATGGTCCTCGTGGTCGAGAGCTCCCCGAAGCAACAGAAGGAGATAAACGCCATCTGGGCCTCGCCACAGGAACCAGGTTCGCATCCCCGGACTGAGCGCCCAACCCTCTGTTGCACCAATTTGTTGTGCCCGACTCAGCCCCCATCTTTGCTTCCTTACCACAGCGGGCTTCATCCACGGCCCATGCCCATTCCAAGGTTCGCTCCATCTCTATATCCTTGGAAACCCAAGTTAACCAAATGACTCAACCGGCCCTGTTGGCCAGAGGGATGGCCGCATACACAATGCTGCCTACCCCACTAGTTGTAAAATTAGCCCACTGTTGGGGGCTCCTGTTAAAACCCCAAGAGCAGGACAACCTGCACTTAGTCTTCACCAATGGCAGCGATTGGCAGCCGATCCCCTGGCCCCCTCCCGCCGGCACAAGCCACAGAGGTGTCACAGGCTCCCCAGCATCAGACTCTACAATGCCTTTCGCTAAATGTTAACAGGCTGAATTCCCCCTCTAAATGCAAGCCAATCCTACAGAAGTTGCAGGACGAGTGGGCCGGGGTGGCGATGCTCCAAGGAACCCACCTTCTCCCAACAGACTTTGGGCGCCTCCGTTCCCGCCTATTTCCACATCAGTCCTTTGCCTCGGGAGGTTCCAAGAGGGGGGGTACGGCGATACTTTTCAGGAAAGACCTAAACCCCCAGATCCTAGACTCGATCTCGTGCCCCAAGGGCCGCTTAGTGGCGGTTAAATGCCTCCTACTGGGGGATCTCTTCACCTTCATCTCAGTTTAAGCCCCCAACTCTGGTCAGGCAGACTTTTATGACTCTCTGGGCACCTCCCTCTTGGGCTTCATGGAAGGCCAAACAGTGATGGGGGGGACTTCAACGGAGTGCCAGACCCCACCAAAGACAAATCCCACCCCCCCCAAAGTGGGAGACTTCACACTGGCCCTCAGCCTCCTGTGACTGTTCAGAACCCTGGATGTGGTGGACGCGTGGCGGGTGCTCCATCCTACCGAAAGGGATTTCTCCTTTTTCTCCCATGTCCACAGATCGTTTTCAAGGATCGACCTCCTCTTAACCTAGCCCCAGACCCTCACATACGCCAATGAGGTCTCCATCGGCCTAAGGATCTTATCAGACCATGCCCCAATAACCATAGAACTCCGAACCTAAAACCCCAGAGCCAACCCCTCACGCAGATGGGCACTCTAGGACCCGATCCTTAACGACATGCTGGTCAGGGACAGAATCGCAACCATTATCAAAAACTTCCTCGAGGAAAACCCGGTCACAGATACTTCCCCCGCAAACAATTGGCATGCCGTGATTAGGGGAGCCCTGATAGCACAAGGGGCGGCTTTCCACCGGAATCGCCGTAAGACCCGGCTAGCCCTTGAGGAGGAACTGCAAATAGCAGAGGAGGCGCAGAAGAGGAAGGGGTGGTCCCCCATGTCGCAATGTGCTATTCGCACATCCAGTAAGAAACTTGAAACCCACTACGCGGAACATACTGCACAACTCATGGCCAAGACCCGACAATTCTATTACGCCAAGAACAATAAAGCTAACAAATTCCTCGTAGACAAATTGGCCAAAGCAAGGCGTTCCAATACGATTGCAGGGATACGCGACCCACAAGGGAGGATGCAATATTCAGAGCAGGAGAAACAATAGCTGGCCACAGACCATATCACCCAAGTGATGACTGCACCCCCACGAGACCGGGCTGCATCGAGGGAATACCTGCGGGGAGCGGCCTTGCTTCAGCTGCCCGCCGCAACGAGAGAAAGCCTAGAGGCCCCAATTACCGCAGAGGAGGTCGACGAAGCGATCAAGTCTCTTACAGCACGGACCACGGGCCCGGATGGCTTCTCCCCAAGATTTTAAAAGATCTTCAAACTCCAATTAATCCCCACCATGGTGATGCTCTTCAACTCATTTAGAGAGACAGGCGCGGTGACCCCCTCAATGCAGGAATCCACGACAATCCTCCTCCCCAAGCCGGGGAAAGGCCCGAGAGACCCAGCTTCATACAGGCCAATCGCTCTGATGAATATAGACGCTAACCTCTACTCTAAGATCCTGGCCATTTGCCTATCACACATTCTCCCGACCATAATTCACCCTGACCAAACGGGCTTCATTCTGAACAGAGCGGCGGGGGACAACATCAGGCAAACCCTGAACCTGGTCGAAATAGCCCACCGGCGCTCCCAGGGCCTTGCACTGTTGGCCCTAGATGCTACTAAAGCTTTCGACAGAGTAGACTGGTCATTCATGGAGCTTACCTTGGAAGCCTTCGGCTTCGGCCCAACTATTCGAGCCATGATAATGGCCAACTATAAATCTCCCAAAACCCTCCTGAGGATCAATGGTGCTTTATCTCCCCCCATTTCCATGACCTGTGGGATGAGGCAGGGCTGCCCACTGTCACCCCTTCTATTTGCGCTAACAATGGAACCCTTTGCCCAGAGAGTTAGACGGTATGAGCTCATTAAAGGCCCCCAAGTAGGGCCATCCCAACACAAAATTGTGTTCTACGTCGATGACGTCCTGCTGTCGCTCTCAGAACCCATCGTCTCGACGGAGCACGCCCTGGGCGAATTATCGAACTTTGGGAAGGTCACCGGCTTTGTGGTTAACTTCGCTAAATCGGTGGCCCTAGGCGTCGGCCTCCAGCAGGAAGAACAAGAAGCACTGTCCAAGCTGTGCCCAATCGCTTGGAAGAAACGATCCATTCTCTACCTGGGAGTCCACATCACGGCGGTCCCACGAGACACATACCAGGGCAACTTCCCCAGACTGTTCCGGGAACTGGAGGGGGACCTAAAACGCTGGGCCACTCAGGAAATCTCGCTAATGGGTCAGATCACGACTTCCAAGATGAACCTACTCCCAAGATTCCTTTACGCGTGTTCCTCCCTTGCAGTGGCGATTTCGAACGCAGCACTCCAGGATTTGCAGAGGAAAATACTGAAGTTCATATGGAAAGGCAAAAAGGCCACAATCCCCCACAAAACGCTCACTGGCAGCTCCAGACTAGGGGTCATGGGGGTCCCCGACCTGCGGGCCTACAGGGCGGCAGCACAACTCGCACACGTTCAGGCCTGGCAGATAATCTCAGACCACACTAGATGGGTAGAACTGGAGCAGGCGCAACTCCCGCACCCCCTCCGATTCCTCCCGCACGTCCAGCCCGCCCAGAGAGAGCACTGGGCAACCTCCTACTGACCACCAAGCACACCCTAATCTCCTGGGACTGGGCTCTGAAACAAAAGGGAATCCTGAGAGGCCAAAGCCCTCTCTCCCCAATCTTCCTCAACCCAAACTTCGCACCATGATGTTTCCACGTAATTTCTAGAACTGGATAGAACTGGCGGCTTCGAAACCCTGGAGTAACTGTACGTGGGAAACACTCCTCGCAACTTTGAACAATGTAAGGCCGAGATCCGATTCCAGGAAAAGGACAGGTTCACCAACTGCCAGCTTCGTCACTGGTTCTCGCATCCCCAGACCCTCCAGGCTGCCACGTGCCCGCTCACTGTCCTGGAACTGACGCTTAAGGATTTTCCAGGCCGGGGCAGGATCTCCTCCCTATATAAATGCTTCCTGGAGGACTTCCTAATCTCTAGAACGCGATTCCTGGCCCAATGGGAGGCTGACCTGGCCACCCGATCGACGACCAGACCTGGTGGACATCTGGACACGCACCCACTCCTCATCAACGTGCATCACCAATAAAGAATGCACATACAAGCTCATGTTACGCTGGTACTTCGCCCCCCCTCAGATTACACCACATGAACCCACGAGTGAGTGCCGCCTGCTGGAGGGGATGGTCTCAGCCTGGGTCCTTTTTCCACATGTGGTGGTCGTGTCCAAAGTTCCAGAAATTCTGGGAACGTTGCTTGGCGATGATTGAGCGAATTACTGGGCGGGCACTCCTCCTCGAGCCCGAAACAGTTCTCCTGGGGGTCCCAACCCCCGGGACCTACCCCCGCTCAGGGAACAGAGCGAAACCGATAACGCAATGCTTGTTGGTAGGTAAAACTGTTCTAGCCCGCTTCTGGAAGTCCCCGGACAGCCCTTGCATAGCCCACTGTGGGGCAAGCTATGGGACATCCCGATCGCGGAAAAAGTGACCGCGGCAAGGGCGGCAGTGCTTTACCGCTTCCAGAATGTCTGGGCCCCGGTGTTGGACCACGACCAGCGCTTCCCCGCTTTGACATTCAAACTGCTTAACGCACGATGGGCCCTGAAGGGTGGGAAACCTACCTGAGTTGCAGGGGCCTCGGCTGTACCCATGGAACGTGAGAATTAGGGGAGGGCTGCTGGAGGTTGGGGGGGCAGTGGGGTATGATCTAAAAGTGAACTGTCATGGGTGTGTTCTTTAAGTAATGTCATTGATAATTTGTCCTGCCTTGGTTTAAAATAAACATCTTTTTAAAAAAACATATCTTCAGTCATCTCGAACAGCTCCAAAATCTACCCCAGTGATTGTCAATGACCAACTCGAATATGAGGTTTCCAGAATCTGTGATTCTAGGTACCGACGTGGTCAACTACAATATTTGGTCGAATGGAAAGGATACCCTCCCAGTGAGCACACCTGGCAACACATGTCAAACATGAATGCCCCCAGGCTGGTTCGAAGATACTATCTTATCCATCCGGGCAAACCCGGAGGAGCTGGGCTTCAGAGGAGGCATGCTGTCATGCACCGTCGTCTGCGTCCCTTCTCGACTTCCTGGTACCTGACCCATAGGGGATTGAATACAGTGATCCTTCCAACATGGCCGCCTGATATGGAACGCTGCTTGCCAGTCTCCACGCTCTACAAAACAGACACGCCCCCGCGGCTCTGCGCGTCTCTACGCTAACGCTTGCTGTAGTTGGATGTGTGTTGCCGGAGTTCGCTCGGGGCTTTCTTCTGATTCCTGGTTCCCGGTTCCTTGAATACCCCTTCCTTCCTCCCATTCCTCTACCTTACCTCCAAACTTCCTGAATGTTCACCCACGCTCGGGTCACGGCATGCCGTGCCTCCGAGTGCGAGCATCATTCCTTCCTGGTATCCGCCCTGGACATCTGAAAGTATCCTGGAGTTGGATTGCGAACCTCACACTGGAATCCGAGGACCAGCGCACGGGTTTGTACAAATCCTGGACCGTGATAAAGAAGACACCACAGAAGGTTGCAAGCAAACAACAAAAACAGGTGAGAAGGGGAGAGACTTGTGACACTTCCCTAACCGGAGGGCGGGGGGAGGACACCCCAACAACCCATGTCCACATACAGCTAGTCCACTGAGGAAACCTAGGTAGTTAAGTACCCCCCACAGGACAGGGAGGGATTGACCAGAACCCTCTAACCCAAACATCGCCAACCTAGGGCAGAACGCCTGCATCAGCCAGATACACATACTAGAGTAACGCAGAGGAAACTGCCACTCCTCAACATGTGTGCCAACTAGGCGGACAAAATACAACACCAAACACACAGGATAATCATAGATGTTGAGTGCAGAAACGGAAAGTTAAAAAGGTAAGAAGAATCCTGCTAACCCAACTGTAAAACCTCAACTTTCCGTATACACTTCTCATACAGAAAACTCCCACAACCACTTCTCTGCACAGCAATCCACACATACTTCACCACATTGCAACAACAGACAAACAACACATAACTCAGCACAACAGCACACTAGGAAGTCGCACCAACCCGAAAACCGCACTTAAGCTCAGCGAATGGTGCAGACTGGACTGAAGCTGCCAAAAGTACATCAAAACTCTCACTTTCCTATTGCCACTACACCCTACTAACCACTCCACTCCCACCCTTTTCAGATCCGCCAGAGAACGTAGAGACCACTACGTTGGTGACAATGCGTGGTACAAATACTTTTAACATTAACATATACTCACACAGGCAGCCACCTATACATTTAAGTGTGCATCCTTTCACCAAACACTCACACATGTCATTCGCTTGAGGGGAGCCCTATTTCTTCAAAAAGAAATTATTTCTTTTTGAAGTCACTCTGACTTCATAAAGAAATTATTTCCGTTAAGGACCGAACCATAATGGAAAAAATGTCTTTATGAAGGCAGAGTGACTTCAAAAATAAACAATTTCTTTTTGAAGTCGTAGGGCTCTCCTCACCCCATGACATGGATGCCTCCAGCCTAGAGACTTCCATGTCATGGGGTGGGGGCAGCCCTCAGACTTCAAAAGGAACCTTTCTTTTTGTTGTCACTCTGCCTTCATGAAGAAATAATTTCTGTTACAGAAATAATTTCTTTAAGAATGAAGAGTGAATTTAAAAAAAACATTTTTTTGCTTTTTTTTTACTCCAAGGGGGTGCTCCCTCCCAGGACATGGTGGCAGAGCCCACCATTTTGCCAGTGGTCAGAACCATTCCTGGTTGCTTTGTTTGCTCTGTGACGTGCTCCCTTTGGTCACTCTTCACTCAGCTTGCCAAGTGGAAGAAGTCTTCTTGCAATATCCCCCAGTGGACTTCAATAACTTGCTGTGAACAAGAGCCAGGTAAGTAAACCTTTATTTTCAGGGCTACTGAACCCAGTGATCTGTTCCAGTAGATTGTGCATCAGGGAGAGTCCGTTCACATCCTGCTATGCCCACACACTAAACCCAGGGAGACTGAGGTGCCTTCTAGAGCGAAGCCTGGCATATCTGGTGTTCCCTGAGGGCCTAACCAGAAGTACTACCTTGCTAGTCTAAGACTGGCCTAGCAGCTGTTTTTTTTTCAACTCTCCTCTTAACCCAGTGCCAGATTGTCTAGGGAGCATTGGTCTAAAAAAAAAAAAAGCGGAGACATTTTGCTCAATCCCAGTAATGCAGCACCAATCTCCTCGGGCCAGACCTGTCCTGCACTTCTGATGACAAATGTGCTTCCGCACTTCGAACAGATTTGGGAAACTTACAAGTGTCGAGTACCGTAATTCAGTACGTGATTGACTTATTAGTCTGTAGTGCTTCAGGGGAGCAGTGTTGAGGAGCATCAGTCAAGCGCCTCACCCTCCTCATGGAGAAGGGGTACAAAGTGGGCAAAGATAAATTGCAACTTTGCCAGACAGAGGTAGCATATATGGGACCGGTAATATCGCCTCCGCTGAGAAAGGTGATGCCTGAGACAGCCACTGCAGTCCAGAATGCACCTCAGCCAGTTACGGCAAAACAGATGCAGCAGTTTCTGGGGCTCTAACTATTGTAGGCACTGGATTTTTCCCTACTCTAGTTACACAAGGCCCCTACTTCAAGCACTTAAGGAAGCACAAAGGGAGAAGTGTCTGATAAAATGGTCAGAGGAAATGAAAACATATTTCCGGGAACTCAAGACTGCGATCATTAATGCCCCAGTTTGTTGGCCCCGAATTACTAGAAACCGTTTTTTCTATTTTCACATACAGATGGGAAGGTAATGACAGTGGTCCTAGATCAAAAAATGAAGTCACGAACCTTTGTATTACTACAGCATTTTTTGCATTTTAGATTGTTATGCAAGACCAGTTCCTGTGTGAACAAGCTCTTGCGGCAGCGGCCTTTGCAATACAAAAGTCTTCAACCATTACTATGGGCTGCCCGGTGATGATGTATGTGGAGCATGCAGTTCTTGCTTTCTTGGAAAGGTCAAAGTCAACTTTGACAACCCAAAGAGTATCGGGTTATGAAGTTATTTTGTCAAATGCTTCCGTACATCCGGTAAGGTGTCACCTAGTCAATCCAGTGCCATTTTTAGTCGAACCAGTGAAACCCGAAAACATTGTTCACGTCTGTGCAACTTATGAGGAGAAGAGGAAGAGAGGGCGATTTTTTTAGAAGGATGCCTTGAAAGGAGGCAACTTACTCTTTGTTGACGGGTCATTCACAATTAATCAGGACACTGGTGAGAGGCACACAGGAGCGGCAGTTGTAATTCTTGTGGATGGGGAATACCGTGTTGGAGTGGAGAAACGACTGCATTCACATTACTCTGCGCAAGCAGCAGAACTAGTTGCACTCCTTGAGGTGCTAGGGATGAGTAAGGGGAAGGCAGTCACTAACTATTCCAACTCTGCATTAGTGACCTCCATGGTACATTCTGGGTTATCTAGATGGCAGAGAAGATGGTATAAAAGATCTGACGGAACCCCTGGCCAGCCATGCCGTGCTGCTATCCCAACTAATTGAAGCGCTAACATCGCCTTTAGAGGTAGGAATAGTTTAGTGCATGGCGCATACTAACAGATCTGATTTAATAGTGCATGGTAATGATGTTGTAGACAGAGCAGCCAAGGAAGCAGCATATTTGCCCTTTCCAGAACCTCTGAAAATTGAAATGGTGTCCCAACAGGAACAATTGCCAGTCCCATATGCTGCAGTCCCCTTGCTTCAAATAGTATAAATGCAGGGAAAGGCACCTCAAGAGGAGATGGAGCTCTGGGCAAGGAGGGGATGTATGCTTTCACCCACAGATTTGTTGTGGAGACAGGAGTTGACAGGGAAGGTAGTAATGCCAGTGGAGCTGCTTCTTGTGGCTCTAGAGCAACTACGTTACCTGTCACATCTGTCTCGACTACAAATAGCAACAGAGCTCCAAGAGGAGTGGGTCATACCAAACATTCATCAACTGGTAAGTAGGGCATTGTATAGTTTGTAAAGAATTCAGTCCTGGTAACACCATGAAAGCAATCAGAGGGGTAATACCCTGGCCTTCCCTTCAGGTCCTTGCAGAGAACTTCAAATTGACTTTGTCAATATGATACAGAAGTATAATACTTTAAACACCCTAATGCAAAATCAGCACCTACATTTTTGGTGATGGAGGTATTTCCACAGTGGGGAATATGTGAGGTCCTGAGATCAGATAATGGGACCCAAATTTTTAATGCATTATTTGCTGAGATTACATCACTTCTGCGGATCAAGAACAGGTTGTGCTTAGTGTATCACCTACAAGCCAACAGTCATGTAGAAAGACTTAATGGTTTTCTTAAAATGCAACTGTCTAAATTATGTAGTGAATTGTGAACAAGTTGGTTGTACTGGCTTCCGTTGACCCTGTTTTACATACAAAAAAATCCTGGGAAAGATCACCACCTCAGCCCTCATGAGGTAGTGACAGGCTGTAGATTGTATACACTACTCTCACCCGCACGCACAGTTTCAGATGTGCATAAGTCAACAGAGTTTGGGGAATATTTTAGGGATTTAACTAAGAACGTCACGATTGTGTCTTCACAGGTTACAGCATCACATCAGCAAGCAACGGCAAAAGACAGCAAGGAACAAGTCCATTGTCAGAAACCATTGCTAATCCCCAGGGACTCAATCTATGTGCGTTCCTTTGTTTGCTGCTTGAAAGAACAGCGTTTCCATGGGCATCGAGTGATCTTTGCTACACCGACTGCAATCAAAGAGAAGGGCAACAAAAATTGGATCCACATCCATTACATGCGACGAGACTGGAGTCCCTCCACTGACATCTAGGGAAGAGCAGTCCTAAAAAGATAAGTGTGCCCTAGGGAATGGCAGTACATGCCAGTGGAGAGGGAACGGGGGATCGCACAAAGATAGATAATTGATATTCATAGTGTAAAACAAAAGAATGGATTTATTTCTATATGTTTTTAATAGTAGGAATATAAATGGTTAAGTACTGTGGATACAGCTTATAAATTATTAGAAGTATAACAAGACCTTGAAATAGATTTTGTAAATGATGATGAAAACATAGAAATAGTAAATGACGCACACAGCTTCGCATCAGATAATAAATGATATACTATGAAGAGAGTGGGGAGAGAAAGAGAGTGCACGACACTCATATTATATTTGCTCTCTCGTCCCTCATGCTTCTGGTGTACCTAGATTATTTATTCCTGACAAGGTAGAGGTAGCAGAGGCACAGTGTCTAGTGCACATAGCCTTGTGCAGGGTCCAAGGACAGTTTCAGGTGCAATCTTTATCGGCTTCTATCCTTCCAGTCGAAGAAAAATGTTTACTATCAGATGAGGAAAAACAGAGTCAAAGAGTATAGTTCAGTCTTGAAGGACTTATCATTGTGAACAGTACATGGGAGAAAGGGGTGGAGAGTTGCGGAGCAGGAGGATTGGTGGGAATCTCCAAAGAAGGGGTGGCACAAATAAACCTAGTATGTGAAAGTGTATGGAAAAGATACTTGAACTTTCTAACATGGCTCAGAGCCAGAGAAACCTGTTCAGATCCAGTTTCTTGCATGTTTTGTTCTGTGTTTTAAGTGTGATGGCACAGTACCTGTAGGCACGAATCGAAACTATCGCTGATCTGGCTGGAGGTACGGCAACACTTTGCGACTTGGTTCAGCAAAGGAGCAAAGTATTCTAGCCAATAAGGAAGTTGTCGGAAGTGGCCAGTGGAACTTTTAGTGGCTGGTGTGGCTTGACTAGTGCTCTAACGTATAGATGCTGCTATCTCCTTTCCTCTAAAGCGGATGGAAAGTGTTGCACCCAGCATGCCAGTGTGGCTTATCCTAGCATAGAGAGACTGATGTTGCATGTTTGTCTTTGAGTGCATGACTCTCAGAGTGCGGTGGATGTGTGGTGCAACATTAATTGGGGGGTGCTTGTTGTCCTGTGGAGTGGCTCCTTGATCTGCTCCCAGCTCTTCTGCACTGTGGTGTCTGCACCGGCAGTACAGCTTGCCGGTAAGCCAGTAAGGCTGGGTACATTCATTTACTAACTTGATAGCAGTGCCGTTTGTCTGGTTACTGCTTATGATATCTTTGCAACTTTGATTCTCTTCATTTTGTTCTACATAAATGCTGTATTTCATTGCCGGTTATTAACTTGGAGCTGCGCACAGTATTTGTTCTCGACTGATTCAACATGCAGAGCGCCGTTCTGTGATCCACGCTGCTTCCTGCCACTGAGGAGGTGCACAGTTCATACATCGTTGTATGCGTGGCAGCACTTGCAGCATGAGTGTGCCCTGGTACCTTGGGTGCTTTGGCACATTGTATTGCAGCATATTTTCCCTCGTTGACAAACATGTTACATCATTACTCCGGTAAGCTACATGATACTTTTGTATTTTTACCATTGAGTTGTTATGCCTTGTAGGGCAGGTAAAATAGTCTATAATTCTCCCTGACACCTCAGAAAAACCTGGGACAATCAATGAATCCTTCAAGGGCAACTCTGTGAGGAATAGTTGATGTCCATCCCATCCATTCCCAATCTCTGTGATATTGCGAGTAATCCAGGGGCCTCTACTACAGCAGAACTTGATAATAATTCACTACTCACTCTCTGCTATTCCATAAAGAAGATTATGCACAATTGGTATCACCACCAGTGGCTGCCTCTATGGGTAGTAAGGTTTCTGAACAGACCCAAATACCTGAGGATGGTCATGTTGGGGCCTGCTCACCTAGGTTCTCATAATAATCTCCTTGCCTGACAGGCCTGTTAGATATTCTTCCTCTAAGGCCAACCCTTCTTTTTCTAATTTTTTTATTTGATTTAGTTGCAGCACAACTTTTCAAATATTTAAGCACATACAAAAACGTAAAAACAATTTCCATTTAAACTTACATGTGATTAAAATATACTTCAAATAAACCCACAAACACTCCAAGTAATCGACCCATAATACATATGCATTTCCGCGTATAAAGTCACAGCCTAATCAATTGTACATACAACACAAATTGCAGATTTCCCACGCCTCATTGCAGGATTCCATTTTACCTTACACTGCTTTCGCATTCCGCAACCACAAGCACAATAAAGGAGCAAACCCCTCGGAACATGCTTTAGCGCTTGGCATCACCCACCACCACCAGGCACAACCACCGCCAGTTTATGGCGATAGGGTTGTCGCCAAGCATCTTAATGGATTTCTTCTCCCTGTGGAAGCACCTTTCTTAGAAATTACACTATTGCAATCTGTACCCTTTCACGTGGATTTGAAAAGAGCATTTGCCATATTTGCTCACCAGAGGTCTGAATATGAATTACAAACACATTCTGAAAACATCCTTCCAGAGGCATCTTTAAAGACACACACTCCACCAACAGGTGTTGAAGCGTTTCCTTTTGGCGTGTATTTAAGCAGTATCTACAGTAATTTCGATTTGAGGGGATCATTTTGTGCCTACACAAGACATCGCCGGTGCCCCACAAATTAAATCTAAACCGTAGGAACTCTGCCCGAAGGGCTGGCGACGGGCATTTCACCAAGTACGGAGCCATCATACCATATGGTTTTGCTCCAAAAGCCTAGATGTTAAAGACTTTATAGTTCGTACACTTAGATAGGGTCCTAGCCCAGTCTGCCTGATAGATCTTCACTTTCGCGCGTTCCGGTTTCAGAGTCAACAGTTCAAGTGTTACATCCGCCTCCACCAAAAAATGTAATACACACCTCCGCCAGTTCCTGGGGAATGTATTTTTAGGTTTTAACAAGGAAGAAGCAAGGACCTCTAGGATAGAGCCACTATTTACACCTAACGAGCACTTGCTTAGCAAGGCGCAATGTCTCCATCCTGCCTGTGAATAAAGGGATGACAACCCCAATTCATATCGTATAAATGCGATCGGGACCGTATTGGGCAAGCCTAGAATCTCCTTCCAATACTTTGACTCCAGGACCTCCCAGGAGTGGATTTTTTCTAGCAACTTACCCTCTACACCATAAAGCAAAATCGGGACCACTTTCATTTTATAAGATGAGACCACATGTTTTAAGGAGAATTTGCTGAATTTCTTAATTAAGATTTTGGACTGAGAAATGAAACGCTGCAATTTATTCCAACCCCCAGCGAGATCATCACCTTTACATTGCCTATTCGTGATCTCAACCCCCAGGTATTTATAGTTGGACACCCTTGTGAATTTAACATCTTGGATCGACCATGAAAGTGAGGGGTGTATACTGTGAGGAGCCAAAATGGCACTACACGATATTACTTACTTGGGATTTGGAAACATTAATGTTCAATTTATTTATATGAACATAGTCCCCTAACCTTGTTAACATACGTTGTAGACCTTGTGGGGTTTGTGACATTAAAACCAGGTCATCCGCATATAGCAGGTAAGGGATGTACTGCTCCCCAATCCTCAGGGGGTCACTCTTACAATTTACAAATTCAAGTCCTAAATCAAGAATAAAAAAATTAAACAAAAACGCTGCCAATGCACAGCCTTGTTTTAAGCCACGGTGTGTCTCTATTTCTGGCGATAACTTCCCATCCAGACTAATACGCACTTGCATAGTTGTTTTTGTGTGAAACAGGATAATTTGAAACAGCCGATCTCTATCAACAGAATCGAATGCTGCTTTAAAGTCAATAAACCCCATATACAGGGGTTGCGATCTTTCAGCATACTGTGTTTTTGATCAGATTCAGGGTTATAATGTTTTGAATGGTTCCCATTCCCTTTACGAACCCTGTTTGCAATGGGTCTATTAGTTTTTTCGACTTAACCCATGTTTGCAGTTTCCTCAGTATTAACCGACAATACAATTTCCCAGGGACATCGAGCAGAGAGATGGGCCTATAACTGCTCGGATCTTGCCTATCCCCTTTTTTTGTAAATGGGAATAGTGATCGCCTGGGTCCATGAACTGGGCAATCTCTGAGTTACATTTACTAACGGGAAGATTTTATACAGAGCAGCCGCCCATGCTTCAGGACATTTTTTAATTCAAAATTAGACAGACCGCCAGGGCCCCTTGCTTTTGAATTAGAGGCAGTTTTAATCAAGAATAGAATGTCTGCTAGATCAAAGTCCAGATGGAAGGACTCCGAGGTTCTGCGATATTCAGCAGATTCCACAGAGGTCGAGCGGGCATAAAGTTGGGGAAAGTAGGTCACCCACTTCTGCGTCTGCACTGCGCCCGCCTGCAAAAATAGCTGTGGTGCGACCGCCGATTGATTTATGGTCGATATGGTTGATATTTTTGCGATGTTCTTGCCCGCTAATATTATTAACATTTTGGCACCATCCTCTTAGAACAGGGCTGTGCTATGACCTCTAACCCAGTTTCTATATGATGTTTTCTATCTAGTGGCTAGAGATTTCCTCACATTGGCAGGGGCATTTTGCACCGCTGTAAGTTCCGCCCGGCGTCTAGCTTTCTTTTCTTTCACCTCCTTGTTATACACATTGAGATGTGGTGTGATTTGCTTTCTTTCGCTAGCTTGTGTCTGACACACCTGTATTAAGTCTGGGCGTACATTAGTCCCATTTCCTACCAATAGGGCATAGTCATGATGGCCTATTCTTAACATTCGATCGAGCTGAGATACATCCTTCTCCGACCATCAAAGTTTGTTCCCACCAGCATACACTACACAGGCCCCTTTCACATACTTAAGATCTTTTCTAACCACTGTCGGCTCATGCCTCTATTTTGCTTTCAATATATTGTGGTCATTTACATCGGAATTCAGCACACAAAAGTTCATTACAGCTGGCCACAAAGCCTCATTTACATATATGAAATCAATGATCAAACTACTTTCACCTTTTTGCCACGTCGGAGCAGGGGGGATGTCAGTTTCAAAGGCTCTATTAAGCGGGATCAGCCCTCTCGCTTTTACTAAAGAGGCCCACTTCTCCATCTTGCTTTGTTTTTACACCCAATTTCACTCAAGCCATTTCAATTTAAATCGCCCGCCACAACCATTGCTCTTACATTCGGCTCCATTACCACCAGATCTAAGATTGCATTCAAATCATTGCAGAAGCTGTCATCCGACATGGCAACCGGGTTCCAGTAGAGATTTAAAAGTGCGTAGCCTTCTGAACCGGCCATTACTTTCACCAGCAACATATATCTATTTGGCATGGCCCCCAGTCCTCTTCCCATTTTTATCGCTGTTACTAGTCCTGACATCGGGCAACCTACCACAGGTTTAATTGTGGGGTTCAAATATAGTTCATCGTCATCCCAAATAGGGACATTGGTGAGCCACGTCTCTTGCAGAACAACAATATCACATTTACTCAGTTCGCTATGGTCATTGTTTAGGAGGTGGTTGAATCCCCTGGTATTCCAGCTTACCAGGGTTATCTGATCTCACCCCACCCCTCCCTCACATTACTTCTGGACAGGTCTTCTACTGCTCATACCAGATGATGGGCAGGGATACGATCCCAGATCTATCCTTGGGCCCCCTATACCACCCGGCTGAGTACTCCTCTCCGGACTAGCGTTGAACTGCCTTGGCATTTTATCTGATAGCAGCGCAAGCATAAACCCCAAAGCATATAACTCATCCTTGGCCTGCCAAATTACATTTTGCACAACTCTAGATTTAAACCACAAGATTACTGAGTTTAATTAACCTTTAACAGAGAATTCTACTGATGACATATCCGATGACACAACATCATGTAATTGAGGAATCGCTGAGAAGATTGCCATTGCTGCCCGCCTGTTTAGATCGTATTGAGTACAGGGCGGGCCTCTACAAGATAGTACTAGAGGATATGATGCAGGCATACTTCTCGGAGGGGGCTTATAAGCTCTACCTTCGGTATGGGTGGCCGTGACGGCTGGAGCCAAAGCTCCTGCTTGTCGATTGGAACCTTGCATTTTATTCAAGGCACTTTCGATTAAGGATATGAACGTCCCTGACATAACTTGGAGATCACCATTATTTTCATTTTGTGACGAATAACCTTGAGGTTGCAGGGGCACGCCACTCTCTAAGGGAGCTGACACATCAACGTTCTTTGTAGGCTTCATAGTCTCACCTCTTACCTGGGTTATTTATTCCGGGGACACTACACGGGCAGAATGGCACCGCCACCACCGCTCTTTCCAAAATCAAATCGCTTTTACCCATGTGTTGCATATCAGAGCTTCCAGGCAGGCTCAGCTTAGGTGGTGGCAATAGTAATGTTGGAGTTACTTCCGCCATATAAGCATCAACAGCTTTCCTAATTTCTGCTCGCTGAGCATCAAGAGAAGAGTCTATTCGCCCTTCCTCAGACTTAGTTTTCGGCGGGCTTTTTACATTTTGGATCTTCTGAGTTTAAGCTTTTACCCCTGTCACTATCATTTTTTGACAGCTCCACCAATAGATTATCTAAAGGCGGATAATCCAAAGTCTGGACTGGGCGAAAGTTCAAGGATTCATTTCTTCGCTCCAGAGCCCGTGCTTGATATTTCTGTTCAATGGCTTCAGATGCTGCAATAGTAGTACGTTTTGGTAATGAGATTGCCTTAAAAAACTGTTTGACAGATGATTTCCCTATATTTTTTGGGGTTTGTTGGTTCTTGGGCAGTTTTTTGGAAGATGTTATCACTGCCGACTTACCTGTTTTATTTCTTTGGTTAGCCGGTGGTACAACTCTGTCCACCTTCTTACCCTTTATTTGCCCTAAAGGCCTATCCTCCGTGCTAGTTTCCAAATTTCTCAAGCTATCTTTTCCAACAGCCACTCGCGCTAAACCACCTCTCAAGTTTTCAGAAATGATATCATCAAAGCAAGGGATTACTGATTTAACCACATTTAGATTTGAATTCACATTGCTGTTATTGCCAGTTAACCCACTATTATCATCAGCATTCCCCATTTGAGACGCCGCTGAAATCATAGCAGGTTTCGCTTCCCTTATTGACACTCTCTTGTCCATTGCTTTGACTACTTGAAGTAGATTATTTGCTTGCCATTCCATGATTTTACCCATACATTCACTCTGCAGGATTAATTTATGTTCAACTTGCAGGGATTTTGACATTGAGGTTAACACAAGGTTCATAGAATGTAATGCAATTCCCCAACCGTTATCACACTGCTGTACAATCACAGAGGCATTCATACTTTGATTATGGGTTGACACTTTTCCCACCTCCAGAGTGTCCTTCATGGAGATGGATTCTCTTATTGAACTCTCAGAGAACATTACAGGGTAGGCTGATAAATTCTCAGGAAGTAGGTTGTCAGAGAAGACAGAATCGTTCGCATCCAGGTCACTTACCAAAACATATCCTCCTTCAACCACCCGCTCCATGGGTTTAAGTCCACCTTGGAGAGGAATCCCGGTTACAGGGACTGAGTCTAGTAAAGCCGTGTCCGATATGGAACCGTCCCTCCGCGGGCCTCCAGCCCGCAAGCCCTCCATTGATACCGATGCTCGGGGGCTATCATGGAAGGCATCCGATTTTGTCGCCCCGCCCAGTTTTTCCAACCCCATTACATCTGGTTCGTCGATGTTTTGAGGCGTATTCCCAGTCTGGGCTTGAAAAGCTGATAGGGAGCCATTGCAGAATTTATGGATATCAACATTATCCGCTGAATTGTCTTTCAAACCTCCCCTTCGCGGGGTAGAGCATATGTGGGAAGTCTCACCCTGTTTACCAATGCTCCCAGTTTTTACACTTCTAAGTGGACTGCGGGCAGGCATTCCCGATTTTAGGGAAAAACGAGTCATGCTCATCTTTTTTGTTCCTTAGCCCACTTCACCCGTTGCTTTACCTGTATCCAGTCCGGAGAGCACCGCAGCCCGACACCGTGGCGAAGCGGCAAAGCGGGAATCTCCAGGACTCACACGGGTGCGCGCGCACACGCTCGGTTTTATAGTACCTCCCACAGGGGCGTACCAAAGCCTACACAAATGAAGAGAGGGTGTAAGTAAACAAGTAATTAGAGAGTGTAAGTGAACAAGTACTGTAGATAAAGTCCACTATTCAAGCCTTTTGATTTTCTTCACCTTGTGGGCAACGTAGTCAGATCTCTAACGCCATAAAGACAAAACACAGTTCAGGGTGCAGGATCGGCTACGGCAAAGTGGAACTCTCTGGGACTCACACGGATGCGCGCACGCGTGCTCGGTTTTATAGTACCTCCCACAGGAGCGTATCAAAGCCTTTGTCGTGATCTGGGCAAAATCTTCCTCGGGGCCAGCCCTTTGAGAGCAAAAAATACCCAATTCAGCCCAAAATACAGGTTCTATTGTGCTGAGCAGTGATCTCATGCTAGTGACAAATGACACTTTCAAAGTTTTAGCATATTTATTCTAAGCAGTGAATTTCATATACATTTGGGATTCAAGTTAGAGAATATTACAAAGCATGAAACTTAGAGAAATGCAAAATATAGTGAAACATGGAACTTAGATAAACATAGAGAAATATAGAGAAGCATAGAGAAACACAGTCTTACGTCCCTTTAATCAGCACTGGGAGACCCTGGGCTCTCATAAGCTAGCTCTAAACAAGCCCCGCTCAGAGAAACAATGCTGCAGGACGCCGTCAGAGCAAATTCCGGGCACTTGTTTCTGCACGAATCAAGTCCACAGGACGATCTCCCCTTGAGTCATGGGAGCATGGATATTTTATAATCTCGTGCTGTCAGTCACCATGACGCATAGTTCCAGAACTTTCCCTGTGCAAAATATGGGCTTGCTCATGGAAAAAACCCAACTCTCTCTGAGATGCTCCCTGCTCGCTCCTACCCCTCCCTTGGAGCCCTCTCCGCGAAAACACTGGAATGTCCTTATCAGCGTGTGGGCAAGGCCGTACCAGGCCTTCTCAGAGGAACAGGATTTGTTTACGAAGCCAAGCAGGGCTACAGTTAGAAAGGCAGAATATTCAGATGGAAGCAGGGATGTATTAACCCCATCTGCAAGCTCTAAAAGGCATGCACTCATAGCTTAGTGTTTATAGCGCTTAAGACTGGCTATCTAAGCGCTATATAGGTGCCATGATGTTCCAAACACTCCAAAAATACCTATTAGCTACAGAGCTAGGGGCCCTCTCCCTGCCTGTCTATCAACAATGCATAATGTGACCTATTTCATACTAGGCCTGCATATTCCTTGTAGCTCACTACTGCATAATGGAAGTGCTACAACAGACTACTGTCAGCATTTTTAGCACATACTTTGAATACACTATTGGCTTTCAGCGGCTACTGCTGTCATCTAAAGCCCTGATTGGCAAGGTTGCAATTTCGTGTATCACTACAGCCTTGTGGGCAACGTAGTCAGATCTCTAACGCCCGCCGTGAAGACAAAACACAGTTCAGGGTGCAGGTTTGGCTACGGCAAAGCGGGACTCTCCCAACCCTTCTATCGACTAAATCACAGATGGGTGAAGAACCGGGTAGTGATCATAAAACTATGGGTAGCCTAAATTAGATCTGCTCTTCCCTAGATGCACATAAAATGGCAACGAGTTTTGCACTTTAACATTTTTTGAAAATGACTTGTAATATCCATTGTGTGGTGCAAAAACATTCTGTGATTTTAGAAAACATCAAAAAGAAACATGATGTTGTCAGCATTTCTTCGATCCCTCCAGTGATTTCAAAAGCATCACATAATGTAACGTTGGCTGTTGCAGCATCTGAGGCTTCAGATAATGAAAACCTGGAGTCCACAAAAGTTGAAATTCTATTCGGTAGTGATGAGAATGAAGAGTCAGAGGTGCATCTTTCGAGAAGAGCCAGAAGAAAAAGAAAAAAACAGCCTCTGAGATTTACATCGAAATTAGTGCTTTGTCTCCTAAGTGCTGCATGCTGGGTATAATACCTACCTGTAGGAAGGCGGGAAGTGTTAATGTCTAATTGTATCACTCGTGTTATTGTCTGGCTGAAGAGCCTTGCAGCACATTGCTGGAACATGAAAGCAGGTCCTTCTTTTAATCAGTGGAAGAGAGACTTGATTGATTGGTCCATTTCTGACAATGAAATATGCAGAGCTAGCTCTAGAGGGGTTGGGGTTGACCAATTTTACTCTGGGACACCTTCCTTCTCTCTGTTGACTATCCATCTGCTCTCATACTTCTCTAACTGCACTGTAAGGTCCAAGGCACCTTGTGATGTATATTCTGAAGTATCAAAAGTAATATATATATATATATATATATATATATATATATTGGCCTAAGTACCCGACTTCGCCCGGGTTGTCCAATTCTCAGATTTTATTTTATATTCCATTGAAAAAGATGAAAAAATATTGTTGTTTGCCACAAAGGTAAAACATGATACATGTTAATTTCACTAATTAATTGAACACCACATTTTCATTTATCTTCGATTTAAATTCTCACATGAATATCATATTTGTATGCGTACTCTGATTATTTGCAGTGTGTCTTTAGCAACGACAATGACCACCAATGCTAACAAAACTGCAAATAATCAGAGTAAGCATACAAATATGATATTCATGTGAGAATTTAAATCGAAGATAAATGAAAATTTGGTGTTCAATTAATTAGTGAAATTAACATGTATCGAGTTTATTGCAAAAGAAATCAATGAAAAGAAAGACTCACTCTTTTCTAAAAAAGGAATAAGAAAACAAAAAGAAACACAAAACAAGTTCAGCACAGACAGTGCGATGATGAGCTCTTTCGACAAATGACCTGTAGATGGCACACGGAACAACACAAAACTTAATGCTGAAAAATCAAAAAAAAGTAAATTATCTCCGGAATAGGATGACCAACTGAGCTAGAAATAGTTGCATTAATTTGGCAATGAAATAAGGAATATTGCGTGCAAAACTCATGACGACAGACCTCACCATTCATGAGGAGTTACATCCCTAACATCAACGCCACATACAAACCCACAAACAAACACAACTTTGTATATATGAGGTGTTGATAGTTTTAAGTGACATTTTTTTGTCGACATTTTTTTTTCGAAAAAATGACTTTTTACATTACAAGTATAGGATGTCGACATTATTATTTTCGACATTTTTTTTTCGACATTTTTGTTTGTCGACATTTTTGTTTCGACATTATGACTATAAACCGTCTCGGGCACCAATGAAAAAGTGGCTCACAATTGCAAATTGACAATTCATTCCTTTTGTGACAGACTGTTTGAATAATACCCAAGGGGGAGTGTTTTGATAAAATGTAATGCAAATGGTGCACTTTAAAGAATATTTATTCAGCAATTATGGTCAAAACTACTAGCTGCATAGTGAAGTAACTCATCAAACTGGTCCACACTAGCATTTTGCATTTTTGGTTCGGGCACTGGCCTATTGCCCTATAGGGCAGTCCGAGCCTGGCAGCAAGAGTTCAACCTACTGTGCTATGCTGCAGGCAAAACTACTATTAGCACCCGTGGCGGGGGAGCAGCCATTAAGGTTCCTTGCGTCGCGGGCTGAAACCGCTGATCTGAGTACGTATTCCATGGAACCTGCAGGTTGCTTCCCCGCCCTGGACCGCCATATTCTCTGCACCCTCTGTTGCCTTTTTAAAAAAGAATATCCCCATCCCCCGCTCCACAGCCCAACTTACCTGATTGTGGCAGAGGCAATGCCCAATGCTGCTGCTTCTCGCCAACTCCCTTTGATGGGCGCTAAGGAAATTGAAGAGGGGCTCTGTATTTCTGCCCTCTATGATAGGGTAAATGCACAGAACACCCCAACCAGGGCTGTCAATTTGGTAGCAATGGACAGACAGCCAGGCTTAAGCTTTCAGGAGGTGATGCAGGCTGGTTCTTAAGTACAGTGAATCCCCAAAGCCCACACCAAGGAATGTCCACACAATATGTTAGGTGATAACACAGCTTCTTTAGATTCAGGACTATATGTGTGTATATATATATATATGTGTGTGTATATATATATAAATAAATAACACTTTGTACTTGGAAATACTTATTCAAAGAATGGCAAATATATGCAATCTATGTGGTACCATACAATACTTAAATTCAGTAATGGATGCACGAACTGCAGACAGTTTTAAATAGGCATGTGAATTCTTAAGTGAGGTCTATTAGCATAAAATAGGGAAGAAAGGTAGGTTAGTTGTGAACAGTGGCAGAATGCTTTCTTTAGACTAGATATACAGTTTGGTGTGAAGATTCCCCCCCTCCCCAACCCGGGCAACCTGTAATGGAAAAGTTAGGGAGTAACTGATCTTGTCTTTTACAGCCCAGTCCAATAATGTTCAATAACCTTCTGCTTTCTTCAAAAGGTTCTACCACCCCAAAGTACTTGAGAGGCCACAGGAGAACAGGATCCAAAACTAATCTAGGACCCCTGGACGACTCCTGAGCCTAGAAGATGCTCTTCCTTATCGCAGTACCTTTGATGTCTTGGCAGGCATAGTGGCAGAGTTTCTCAGTTTCACTTGACGATTATGAATCGAGAATGGACCCACTTTGAAAGAAGGAGCCACTGGGATGCTGAGTCCAAGAAGAAAAATTGAACCAAAGTATTTCTGAAGTGCAGCAGTTTTGCTCTTCGCAGTGCTCTCCTTTGGTGGACGATTTTTCTGACTCTAGAAGTCCTGTGAAGATGACATTTGCTGTGGGCTCCTTAAAGGCTTGGCAGCTGAGAGTAAGACCCCTGGGACCATTAGATGACTTCTGCTGGCGACTGGTGCATAGGTCACTTTTGGAGTCGGGTTTCGGAATATCGCAGTTTACCGACTTTCGTTTCTTCAGTGCTGCAGCCGCAGCATGGAAATCTGGACAGCTTCTGGTGACCTGGACTCGACCGCTGGAGTGGACCTCAGACTCTTACCAAGTCTCGACCCTCTGGACGTCTTTGTTGGTGGGAAACCCACCGAAGAACCTTCGTCAGCACTCAGCGACTCTGGACTCTCTCCGGCTGGAAAAAGTGGCCAGTGATGATGGCAAAGATGTCCCTTGAAATGTTCTGAGGCAGTATGGAACTTTCGCAGCTCTGGGTGTCCAGCAGCACTATGCCAGGGTACCCCATTTTCTGGACGGTAGACAGCTACAGCTTCCAGCGGTCATGAAATGCACCTTTGAACCCTGGACGACAGGAATGGAATTCTTTGATTCAAGATGTCTGGGCACTCCTCTTCATGACTCACGAAGACCCCTTCTCCGGACGGCAGACACACAGGAATGGCTTCCAGGGCACTTCGGATGAAGAGTAGCAGGTTGCACAATGGTCCCTCATAGCTCAGGGTGAGGTCTTCTTCACAGGCCCTCTCTGGATCAGTCTTTGGAAGAACACAGCAGATTTTGGATTACACAAAAAAATGCAGCTGCAGACTTCTCCAGCTGGGCTTCAATGAACAGCTTATTCTTGCTTGAGTTCTGAACAAATTGGTGAGAGGTCCCCAGATATACACATCTATTAGGGATAACTCAGCAAAGACATTTTGGGCAAACATTAAGCAATTGGAGAATGGTCAGTGTGCCCTCCAGGCGATCGCAATCTCAGATGAAGCTTAGATTGAGCACTTTCAGAACATTTATAGGAAAGGACCGCTGGAATATAGCGGCATAGATTTATCCAATGCAAATTGGTCGCTGAGGATATCTATTGAGAACATACAGAGACTGAAACTGAGGTAGAGTTCATCTAGAGCAGCTGGCCCAAACCAGTTATCAAATCTTTTGTTCAAGAATAGCCTGGTCTTATGGGCCAAGGTCCTATTTTGGCTCTTTTGGGATATTGCTACTTCAAAAGAAACTCTGGAGAGCTGAAAACATTGTATGTGATACCAATATACAAAAAGGGTGTGAGAACCTCCCCCAACAATTATAGGCCAATTGCAATCATGGAGGCAGACTCCAAGATCTTTGCTGCACTATTGCTAGAACATATTGAGGCGTGGTGTTCAGAAAACAATATTCTAGACTTTCGACAGATCTGTCTCAGGAGACGAATGGGGCCGATTGTGGGGGTTTAATAATGTGTAGTTTGCAGGAGATGTGCTGGGAAACTAATGCTTGTCCAATCTATGTAGCATCTATGGATCTATCGTTGGCCTTCAATAGAGTGGACAGATGAAATTATGACAAAAACTTGATGTTCTAGGTATACCAGAAGGACTCCTAAGTATGTTGATTCACTTGAATGAAGATTCCCGAATACAGGTTAGGATCTCTACTGAAGGGTGCCTTACCACACAAATAATATCTAATGGCTTGTGACGACAGGGATGCATACTGGCCCCAACTTTATATAATCTTTATGTAGCTGATGTGGGTAGGGTTTTAGGTGCAGCGTCTATTGTTGCCCCAAAGATTGTTGGACTGCAAAAATTGATTGAGGTCTTTGTTAAATATGATACGCAATGATCTGAAAATGAACCTGGCAAAAACAGTCATTCTCAGACTCTCCAAATCTAAAGTTTCAGAATTCTCAAGAAAAAGATTTGTATGGAACGTATGTGATGTTAAGATCCCGTCGAAATTGAATATGATATATTTGGGTTATATGATTCTAGCAAACCCATGAAAGGCCTTTTACAGAAACTATCTGAGGGATAAATTAGCTACCCAGCTGAGACTTGTAGACAAAGGATTCAGTGAGTTCTCGATTACTCCAGCCATCAGATTCTACATTGCCAAAATAATCCCTACATTTTGTCATGGGCTTGAATTCTTTCCCTCTTGGGCATGGGACCAGATTGATCTATATGAAACATCGACATGAAGACAAGTATTATTCTACTTCCCGAAAGGTGTCACGTATGCAGCTATACGTTATGATTTAGGATTATTCCCCATCCATAGCATTATTGAATGGAAGAGACTTTACTTGTTTAGAAAACTTTATACTAACAAGGAAAACACATTATATTGCAGGATAAGCGTGGAAGTCGTGGCTGGGAAGCTAGAGAAGGGCTTTATTCATGACTTGAAACAAGAATCATTAGAGGACTGATTTACTGTGGGAATATCTGTGAATCTATTTCTTCTGCAACCTCGAAAATATAATAACATTTTACAAATGAGAGATTGGGGAAATACTGTGACAAAAACATTGGAAATAAAATTGTACGCATAGGTTTATGTTTATGTTTACTATTTATATAGTGCTCCAGGACTCAAAGGCTTAATGGTGCAAACAAACAAAGACCAAAAAATACAAACAAGTCTTAAGTAAGATATAAACAGGCAGGTTATATCAACAACAATATACAAAACACACAACTGAAACAAGAGACAGGGAATGATGGAGAACTAAAAAATATATTTTACATATGGACCAGGAAAGAGAAGTCTACTTAAACAATGTGGGTGATCAGATGATCAGATTCCAACTGGAAGATCCCCTCGGAATGTATCAGCACAGTCTTAGGAACGCAGGTAGGGTACTAGTCCCACAATCCACTAGGGCGCAATCATTGTTGCCTTGCGGGCTCCAGTCTTTCAGATCCAGCCTATGGAGAATTCTAAGATCCGGTATTCTGACCACACCCGGCCCAGTTCTCTGTCTTTGCCAGGCTAGGACCTTAAACCGCAAGGCTTCTTTAGGTTCCTGACCATTAACCTTGCTGATACTAGTAATAATAAAGTTTCTCTGGTCCAAAACAAATTCCTGAGTACTCATGTCTTCTATTTTGGGCATATGACCCTTTCTTATACACAAGTTCTGAGAAGATCCCAACTTGCGGAGGGCATTAATCTGTGAAGAAAGTTTATACGCTTCTTGGCCCGATTTCTGCACGGAAGCTGGATTGGAAACAGATGGTTACAGGGAAAAACTGACAGTGTTAGGCTTGGTGGTTATAGTACTTTTGTTAATAGTCAAAGGGGGCCCATCAAGTGCCGGGGCTTTCCTGCTACAAGGGTCAGATTGTGAGGCCTTGTCTAGCAGCTCTTTTTGAAAGTTGACTTGTCAGGCCTTATCCAAGTTACCTAACTGGATCCCATCAGTTGGACTAAAGGATTCATTTGTTTGTGAGGCCATATTCTTGCTTAATGAACATGGATCCACAACCTATTCCCTTAATTAATCCAATAAAAGGCCCAGATCGAAAGGGCTTGTGCATAGCAGCAGCTCCTTGGCAATATTGGCCATGAAATCCAGCCATTGATCAAGTACTGATTGATCTGAGCGGGATGGTAAGGACCCAAACGCCTCTTGCGAGACACCGACGGATGACTTTCGATGCTCCATGTTATTTCCTGTATGATTCTCACCCCCCTCGAGGGCAGAGGAGACTGCGGAGGTGATAGCATGCTCCATAGTGTTGCTGTTATCCATTATTGAGACACTCCCCGGCGATACAGGGACCGTAAGCAATTTAGATTCAGATCGAACATTCTGCAATCTTCGTCTTCTCCGAGTACTGAGAGTCAAAACCTACAGTACCCGATCTCTTGCAGGCGAAGAAAAAGAAGTAACTGGGCCGGCCTGTCCCATTTCCATTTCCATCTGTCATGTGATAACCTTATCACAACACCCAGGGGTATAGAGATACTGCTCCTGGTCCCTTGAACGTAAACTGCAGACACCCCCTTTTTTAGTGGTTGCCATAATGTATGCTATTCTTTACACACGTTGATATTAAACAATGAGCAAGCGGGGTGGTTGCAGCTAAGCGTATATGCGGCCCCTCTCTCCAAGGAAAACTATCTAAATGAGAGACCGCACACCACCGCTATGGCTGACCCGAGTTCCTAAACTTAACCGCCAAAGGGGGAAAGCAAAACATAGCACAACATGGATATAAATAGCGCTCTGTAGTTTTACACATCAAAGAGTTGGGTACGATGGAACCTTACCTAATACGTTTTCCAAGTAAAAACATGAGAAATGACTTCATGTGAATTAGAATTAATGTTTTACCAACTAGAGAGATTTTAAATATTAGAGGGATTGAATGTGACTCAAGTTGTAGATACTGTAAAGAGAAGGATACAGTGGAAACATTGTACCATATTGTGTTATGCTGTCCTGTATTGACACCATTCAGAATGAAATACTTTAGTAAGTTTGTGTCTAATACTGAATACGTCTGTTTGGACTTACTTTGGTTGAATATGCTGCATGGAAAATCAGTTAGCTTAAGCCTGTCACTGATGTATGTAAAATTTGCTAATAGATTTGATATTAAAGGTATGAATATAGTATCCTATTTGATACATCCTGATAGCATTGGTTTTAATGGCTTGGTAAAGGGTGAAATTGTTTTATTGTAAAAAAGAAATGTAATTGAATAGTATTGTATAACTTAAAAAGCAAAAATGTATTAGATTGTTGATTTTTTCCAGTTTTTTTTATTTTGTAACGGTTTCTAGTAAACCAAAACAAATTGGTTGAAATTTTTGAGACCACAAAGACCAAACCAAAAGAAACTGCAACAAACAGAAATCAAATAGTTTTTCCGGTTGGAACCTACAGATAAGCCCAATTTTGAACGGGCAACTTCTAAAAATTCTTTGAGATTGACTCCAGTGCAGAACACTGTCTCACAAAAATAAGGACAACAAAGTCAAATAGAGTCTGTACCGAAATCCCTGTCTGCCCCAAAGCACCTATCACAAGCATCCTCTTCTCCGAAAACAGTGGAGGACTTTAAGACTTAATGAATATAAGTGAACATCTACACGAAGATGCTGTTGTCGAAATATCCGGAAACATCTCGCCTCAAGATTTCACTAGTCCTACAAAGACCCCTTACATTAAAAATAGCAATACGGACTGGGAAACATCAGCAAACTTTTCAACATTAGAAGATCGTTGTAAAAAACAAGACATGAAAACAAATTGGGGCCTAAATTTAGGTGCTCGACCCAATTTACAAATAGAAGAAAAAAGACAACGAATACATTATCACAGCAGGGTGAGGGCCTTGCCTATACAACGCTCCCCAATGAAAGACGAAAGAAAGCCAGTATCAAACGTTAAAAATGACCAAGTCAGATCCTCAATACACTCACCTGCTCCATTAGGAACTGGACCTCCAAGAACACTGCAACATCGGGAAATTAAAAAGTACCAAAGCGATGAGCAAATAGACCCTCGTCCAATGAGAAAAGAGACAAGTAAACCAACTCTCAAATTGGACCAACTTGAGGCAAGTAGAGAATACATCATCCTAAATCGAAGAACAGTTTTAAAACTATTTCAATGTGTTCCAACAATACGATCCTTAAGAACAGAAGATCTGAAACTTGTGCATCCTTCACACGAGGAAAAGCGAGCTTTAACCTACTTGTACACCGCTTCCTCAGCGGTGGAAAAAAAGATTTGTGAATCTGCTGAGAACCTACTAAAGTTGGGTTATGACCTTAGGGACAAAACAGGAAAACCAGATTCATCCCACCTTCATGAGATACCGAAAAGCCCCTCACAGTCTTCAAGATCCCTAAAGTGGAAAACCAGCAATAGAGAGAAAAGAGAGGGGACGCCAGAAAAGCGAGTCCTCAAAACCTGCTTGGATGAAAGAACAGACGCTCAAATTCTGGCTAAATCATCAACCACAAGACAAAACAAAAAGAAAATATATCCGCCTTTGACTATACATTGTGATTGCCTACTTTCCAACCTTGAGCAACCCCAAACTCCAATTCCAGAGGTGGTTCTAGAGGGTAAAAGACACCCAATGGGGCCCTTGACAGATATAAAAAGGGCAATTACACAGAAATATCCAAAGGAAACTTCAAAATCTGTGACAAAAGACAAAAAGGCGGGAATGCAACAACTGTGGGCCTGGATTCCCAAAGCCTTATCGGCCCAACTAAATGGCAACCTGCTTCGGGCCGGGCGACGTTGACCTGGGTTTGTATGACATCTTATGCTTCCAGGAAACCTGGCTTGTTGAAAAACCAACTCTGGAAAGGTTTGAATTGGCGCTCGCTCCAGCAAAAAAGGAAACAGAGGACAACCATCTTCAAGCCTCCTGCTATGAATTTTCTCTGACAGTGGACTACATTTAAAGCAAAATCTGTCCCGTAACACCTCACTACTGGCAGTTTTAGTGCAATGGAACCACTACAGTGAAGCTACAGGGGAAAACCTTGCAACGCCCATCATAATCTTAAATACATATTGGAACCCGGAAGACATAAACAGCAGCTTCATCTCCCTACTGGAAAGGGCCATCGACAGCGCATATGTAGATCATCAAGTCTCGTACCTAATTATATCTGGCGATCTAAACGCCACCTGCAAAAGGCAGTCAATGGGTGCATTTAGATCACTGGCTGAAGAAAAAGGCATTGCGTGGTCATAACCTATGTCCTCAAGAGAATTAACTTATCTAGCTACAACCTTTAACTGTCCAAACCGTGTTGCAACTTGGGAAAGAGGCACTTCCTTTACCACCATTGATTACATCTTCATCTCGCATCCTCTACTTGCAGTAATTACATCTTTCGAAGTAATAAGAACGAACGTCAGTGACCACAACCTTGCTTCAGTATTGAAAAGCAGGTAATGCACATCAACTTGGAGACAAACAGGCAAGGAAATCACCTAACTTTGAGCTCTCAAAACATAGTACTAACAAGAGCATTTAACGGCCTTTACAGTCTTAAGATTTCGAATGACAAGGAGTCACATATAGACTATTACCCTCTACTTGTCTCATACAGAAGACCAACAAACAAATCAGGGGCAAGGTCCAACTCAAGCACCCATACATACGACAAACATCTGGTAGAAAAAAGAAGAACTGTGTGAAGACTAAAGAGTGGCAACCCGAAACAACACTCTAAATAGAGACGCTCTCTTGGTTGCAATGAAGACATACAAGTCATGGCTAAAAGAGTATTGCTTGCGCCTATACCAACCGGATTCAGAAGACATGTTGAGACAGGTCTGTGGCAAAAATTCAAGGACGTTCTGGTCTCTGATCAGAGCAACAGAGCGCCTGACAATGCTCTCTAGAACAGTATTGGTGAATGTACTTGGGTACAACACTATAAAGTGATATTCCAGCTACCGCAATTCGCCTCGCCACCTATCAAGTCTGCAGAAAAAAACATGTTGGGTCGATATTCACAATAAAGAAGAAATCATAGCTATTCCAGAGCACCAGGTCCCGATGGAATCTCGAATATCGACCTGAAAAACCATCCAGAGGAATGGGCAACTCTTATCAGCCTTATATTCAAAAGATGCACCGACGCACAGGAAATACCACCATCCTGGACTTTGTCAGTTGTGGTCCCTATATTAAAAAAGGACTGCAAGGACGACCCAAGGAACTTCCGCCGCATTGCTCTTTTGGATGTTATCGGAAAGGTCTTTGGAGCTCTCTTACTAACCCATTTTCAAAAATGGGCAGCCCAAGCACCATGCGCAGATTCATTCCAAATAGGATTTAAAAAGAACATGGGAACCAACGTTAACATCATGGTTTTGAGCACCCTCAAAGGAAAGATTTGGACAGGAGGCCCAAGACTTTTTCTCGCCTTCATTGACTTAACACAAGCCTTCAACCAAGTCAATGGAGCAAAAATGTGGCTCAGACTTCGCGCATGGAAATGTCCAAAAGAGATCCTGAGCCCTATAATAGC
The DNA here is from genome assembly GCF_040938575.1 of Ambystoma mexicanum. Taxonomy (NCBI): domain Eukaryota; kingdom Metazoa; phylum Chordata; class Amphibia; order Caudata; family Ambystomatidae; genus Ambystoma; species Ambystoma mexicanum. The sequence goes on along the minus strand of NC_090933.1, from coordinate 924,657,068 downwards.
CTTGCACACAGACATCAGAATGCAAGTTCGACTAAGTAATCAGGGAACACTGTCTGAAGAGATACCAACTGCTTGTGTGGTAAAGCAAGGATGCCCCCTGGCTCCAGCCCCGTTTTTCTCTTATTTGGGAGATTACAAAGAAGTGGAAGATAGAGTAAGATCATTCCCTCCTAAACTTGGCCAGGAAAAGATACCCACATTACTATATGCAGACGATGTGATTCTTTTAGATCACACCCCGATTGGACTTCAAAGACAGCTGGACAATTTTTCGAAATATATTGCTGAAAGCAACTTGGAAATTAACAAATCCAAGTCCAAAATCATGTGTTTTGAGAAAAAAGCTGTGAAAGGAGAAAAACTAAAGTGGTACTTTGATGGTACAGAAATTGAAAGAGTCCCGGAATTTAAATATCTCAGAGTGATGTTCGATAGCTAAAAATCTGATATCTCCATGCAGAACGCCCTACACGAAAAAATGCGGAAACTAACAATGCAAGCTAAAGCCATCGATAAAATGCTTGCCTGCTTTTCACTGGTTCCTACAATGAACTTCTACAGAGCGAAGGTCATTCCGGCCATATCATATGGAATGGAAGCCATGCCATCTCTTCCAAAAACAATCTGGTAGTCCCTGGAAAGCTACTTTTGGAAGTCGGTTCTCTTCTTGCCTAAGTCAACTCCCTTGGTCTTGATCAGACGTGAATTGAGCCAACTCTCTCTCCAATCAATCATCGAGACGAAGAGTATCATGCTGTACAGAAAAACCCTTTTGGGAAACCATCCCTGGCTTCTTACCTTGGTAAATAGGGAACAAGCAGGTGGTCGTTGTAAATTTCTTACTCTCTGGGAAAAAGGACAAGACCAAAAACTGTTAGAAATTCTAAGTTCAAAAAAGGAACTGAGCGAAAACCCTACAAAAGTGCAAACTAAGATAAACGAACTTGATTGGACAAATACTCTTGACAAGGCTTCAAAATACAAACTGGTCTCTTATCTACCACCTCAGACAAGAAAACGAAATGAGACCGAAGCCTTCTTGAAAAAGTACCCAAGTAGAGCGCTCAGGAATATCTTTTTGAGGACGCGATTGAACTTCATGCCTACAAATGAAATCCTTGCAATCAGAGGACAGTCGACAACACAAAACTGCAGATTTTGTGGAAGCAAGGTCATTATTGAGACTGGGAGACATCTCTTGCTGTCATGTCCAGGGGCTGATAGTATTAGAGCACCTTTTCTGAAAATTCTTTTCTCCAGGGCACACATCTTTGAGGAAGACCTTTGGTGGGAGCGCTTGATTGGAAGCGAAAAGACCTCCTAGGTGACAGCCACAGCAAAAATCATGGAACAGGTTCTGTTGAAGAAGATAGACGAGAACCAGGAAGCTACCATATAAGAAAGTAGCCAAACACGACCTATGCGTTTTTCGAGGAAAGTGAAATCACCCAAAGAGAAACAGGTTCTTTTGGACTTTTACAAATGCATGTTCTCTGACTTCAAAACCTTGTAAAAATCACAGTAGTGATTAAATCAAGAATAATAAAACAAATAATAATAATTAAAAAAAAATACACACCTGTTCCCCATTCAGTCTGGCAGAGCCACGCTCAATCAGCCAATCACGCAGAAGGGCATTCATGCAGGCAGGCAGCCAGCCAATCAGGCTCACAGGCATTCAGGCCATTTACTCCACCCAGACACCCATGATATGATATGTTATTTATAACATGCTTAATACCCAGAGGTTTCTAAGCATGGACCCAGGGATCGAACCTGTGGTGCTCCGTGTCGTCTTTTTTCCAAGGCAAGCACGTTGCCCCTGAGCTATCCTCCCAACCCATACCAAAGGATGTAGATTGGGGTAAGTACCCAGTCTTTCAGCACACTACACTGCATTCATGGCAATTTCAGTCAGGGCTGTCCCATTCATTGTGTCACACACACATAAACCAGACACCCATAACACAGAAAGTGAGTTCGCTTCAGACTTCATTCATACAGGTCCCACCCGTAGGGTGTAACCACAACACACAGCCCCTGGGAAGACTCCAGTCAGTGGGCACAACCTCAATAAAGTTCAATTGATCATAACAATGTTATGATAATAGGGTTTTCTGTTTCTGGGCCAAGGCTCTGGAATAGCATTCCCAGAGAGATTAGGACACTAGACTCCTTTTATCAATTTCATAGGGCACTAAAAACATTCTTGTTTAGATAACTGCTCATAAATATGCCCATGTTATGAATCCCGTTTGAATTTTTAGGGTGGCTACAATCTCTTTGTCGAATCGCTTTTCTTAAACTTAAATTCCAGCTGCACCAAAATATTGTTTGGTCCGTTCTGAACGCTATATAAATTCTCAAAATCAAATCAAAAAGATAAAGTGCCCCGCAAAAGACACAAGGAAGACTTGGGCTGTAAAGACTGCACTACTGCGAATCAAATTGCATAACCAAAAATGTTCCAATGCTTACATAAAACATATTCTTTACTTCACAACTCAACATGGGGTCCTTCATCTTTTTCTCTCTTCATCTGTTTATCCATGTTACCTTCTGAGCTTTCTGCATTTTATTAATTTGTGATGGTTTTATGGTGCAGGCTAGGTTGAGTGAATATACATTCTGATGTTTGTTTTCTTTTCCATGTTGTTTTGATTACTATTTTATTATTTATACTAACCATTTATTCTCTCTATTTTTTCTCCTTGCCTTATTTTATAGATTTCACCCTGATTAAGGATCTCATGGCCCGAAATGCATTGGCCAATTTTCATCGTCCTGCACACTTGAATAAACAATTATGTTTTATGATTTATTTTCAGTTGTGAAGTAATGTGCATGTTTTGTGTAAGCATATTAATATTTGTGGTTATGCAATTTGATTGACAGTCATACAGTCAAAGTCTTCCTTGTAGTACCAGTAATCCCATCCCACGGCGTCCAATCAGACTCCATGTAATGGGAATTTATCAGCGTCCCCACTGCCTGTAATATCCCTGTAATACCAGGATATCAGGCGGCAGAGACGGTAAGGCAGCTTTCGTCAGTATCCCATAGGTAATTCCAGCGGGATACCAGCAGAACTGTAATGATGGCCAGCTTCATCAGATGCCTTGTTGACAGAACTAAGATCCAGTTACAGAGATCGTTGTCTACCCTATTGATGGGGGGGGGGTGGCCAGCGCACATGGCGTAAGAAAGCAACCCCGCTGAGCTCCTGCTTGTGATACTGAATTAGATCCTCTTGCAATGGATTAAAAACGAGTACTTTATAAATAACAGCATCTATCAGCAGCTAAACCATTTTCCTACCACCCGGTGGACATCCCGGCAGAAATCAGACCGAGGGAACCACAACAAAGCTGCTTATGCGGGACACCCTACGCCCCACAAAATGGCGCCGACACCTCGCAACGGACTCCCGAATGGAGGGCAAGCCTCTGAAGCGGTGTAGAGCTGCAGCTCCCACAGAGCTTACACGCCAAGGGGATGAGCCTCTCCCCTTCCGATCCTGTATTAACTGACCGGCCAGGATATCTCCGCACTCGCCTCACCTGGAGCTTTTCCCCTGCTGAGAACTGTGGGCGCAGGCGGCCACCTCTGACACCCACTGAGACATCTCTGGCTGGGCGGATGCAGAGTACTGCGGGAGGCGGTCCACCAAGCCTGAAGCAGACTGGGATCCGATGTCGGGCAGGCTGGCCCACCCAGGAGACCGGTCGTGGGCTGGATCGCCGCAAACTCTGCCATCGAGGACCAGAGCACCATTGCCGAGGTACGGAGCGCTGCGGCCCCATTGACAACGACGCACCGCCATGAAACACCTAGTCATGATGTGCCCCACCGTTCCCGAACCCAAATGCGAGCTGCGCTACTGAGGCGGCGCCCAGGCTCTGTGCACTCCACTGCAACAAGCGTGGCCCCCCTGTGGATGGCAGATCTCTGCGCTGAGACACCCACGAGGGAGAGACAGCAGGGGAATGCGTTAGCCCCCAGGCAAGAGCTTTATAAGACATGACGCAGACCACCACAGGAAAGCCACGGCTAATAGGAAACAGGTGCACCCCAGGAAGTTAAACCCTTGAATCATAGCGGGACTAATAAACTCGGGGAGGAACGCTTCCCTGTATTCCTATTTAGCAGCACGATCAATGAGCTTCACCAGCCCTACGAGTAAGACACGCTGAGGGACCACCCATCACGGACACAGTGCCGCGGGAAGGTAGCTTGGTGCCAGACACCGGGAATAGCATGACATGCACTCAAACAAAAGGAGCTTCTGCACCGGCTCGCACCAACAGAACTGTGGTGGCGAGACACAAAAACAGTTACCGTGCACCTGCACTTTCAGTCTACTTGGAGCGCTCCTGAAACTTGGCGCCCTTCAGTGGCACTGGGCAGGACCAACCGTTGTCTCGGTGGCTCCACCAGAACACCCACAACACCAAGACAAGACACTACGACTGGACAAGCAAGGCCCACAGTCACCACCAGTCGCTGACCGCGTCCACTGGAACACTTGGGTGCAACGACCAATCAGCACATAACATATTGGAGGGCACCACAGTCAACACCTACTCCGCTCAACACACCGATCATGCAACTCTGCACACCTAGTGGTTGCATCCACATGAACCAATACCCGCAGCACGACTGAAAGGACTTGGCCATATGGCCCCTACAACCAGAACTCAGCCAGAGAAAGCTAGATTGGCGGAAAGTGGAAGGAGCAACTAGGCTATACCCAGTAAGGTCATCACGCACTGGGTAGAGACACAAGTTAGCCTGCCTGCACCCCACGGTCCATTCACCCACAAACTCCGAAGCTTGCATCTCCTCACTCTGCCAGAGCCACTAATTGCGGAACAACTCAGGACAACTTGTGTGACTCCAGTTGAGCACACGCTCACCATACTCACCTGCAGTCTTGAACGGCATCCCAGCTGAACATCAGCGATATTTGAAGTGCAATGCCCTCCGCCAAAGGAAAATCCAAACCATTGATAATTGATTCCTTCTCAGCAGTCAATCCAAAGATACAAACAAAAAGTTAGCACCATGCACACCTAGGTGTATCTTGAGTTTTATGTGTGGTTTAGTGTTGTATTTTTGTGATTATTTATCTAAGGTCAAGGCGCGGGGGAGAAAAATAACAACCCTGGCATATGGGTTGAAAGATACATGAGAACAAAGTAAGTTCCATGTTAGGGAACTCCCGTCCCCTGCACACTGTCTGGGGCTATAAAGCCAAGGCTTTCAGAATGTGTAATTTAGATATTCATTATAATTCTTAGCTAGACTTTTAAACAATACATCACTTGAATAAGATTTTTTGCATAAGATAGTTAGACCATAGACTGTAATAACAATCATTGAATCATTTTTTTCACTTATGTACAAAAGACAACTTGTGACTTGATCTTTAGTTTCTAAAGATACCCAGGTGTTGCAGGCTATAGCTGCACTCAGGTCATTCAAAGACACTAAAATAGACAAGGTCAAATTGGACATGCAACTAATGCGCCAAGATGCCCGTAATTCAACAGAAAGAGTGACAACAGCAGAGGTGGGGCATCAAGAAACTTCTGAAACCACAGCTGATTTGAAGATTAAGGTGCAGGAACTGGAAATGAAGGTAGCTCGGCTGGCGGCGAGGACCGAAGATGCGGAAGGGCGTGCCCAGCGCAACAATATCCGCATACTGGGTATCCCGGAAGACATCGAAGGTCTAAACCCGACAGAATTTGTGGAAACTATGCTACAGCAAGAACTCAGCGCCAACCAGCTGTCCCAGGGCTTGCAGTGGAGAGAGCCCACAGATCTCTACAAAAGATACCTCCACCGGGCTCACAACCCCGCCCGATGATCGCAAAAATGTTGAACTTCTGTGACAGGGAAGTAATACTCGAACATTCTAGAGAAGGAAAGGAAATTGAGAGGGACAACTCTAAGATCGTCATTTACCCGGATTACACGCTCAGGGTGCAACGCGCACGGAACTAATTTGTGTCAATAAAAGCGAGACTCAATTCAATCTCAAATATATGTTGTTATACCCGTCCCGTCTCAAGGTGATCTACAAAGGGAGAGCGATATTCTTGGAAACAACTGCAGCAGCCAACATGTGGCTAGAACACAACAACCTGGCTGGGGATGAAGAACCCGTCACGTGAGAAACATTAACTGGGTTGGGAGGGGAGGAAGAAAGTCTTGCGCTGGTGCTCCGTGCAAGGAACTGCGACAAGATGCGAGTCCTGTTCCACACTACCGCTGTTACGTTACACTAATTGCTTATTCAGGTGGAGAGCCGGTCGGGACACACGTTCTGCGCTCTACAACCCACCCCGAGTACAACCAGTGCAGGCTAGTAGCCTGCACATTTCCCACGCCAAATGACCTGGATAGGCCCAGATGGCTAGGGGGCACCCAAGCACTGTTGGACCAAGGCAGCAGCTGGGTGCAGTTACCTGTTTGTTATTCCCCTGTTTGGTTATTTTAGTGTTTGTTCAGTTAGTTGAGAAGTCTCCAGGTGCAACCAGATGGAGGGAGAAGGGGGGGGGGTGCGGGCGAGGGAGGAGGGTCGAACAAGTTAGGATACCCAAAAAGCAGGTGGCCTAAAGTGCACGCTACTGAAATGGGGTACAGAGGTCCAGCAGAGACCGCCAGGAGGCTCACCTTCAAACACGCATGGCGGCATACATCAAGGTATTAACGTGGAATGTGAGGGGACTGGGCTCATATCTTCACAGGAATCAAATTAAATCCTTTTTAAACAGAAAGAAGGTAGGGATAGCCCTATTGCATTAAACCCACCTGACAAATGTTTTCATGGCCAGGTTATAAGAATGTTGGGGAGGAGAGGCAGGGATTTGGCGCAGCCTACTCCAAATCTGCGCGGGGTGTGTTCAAGTGGGTTAGTCCCCAGATTCCCTTTATACTTGTAAAAGTGGAGACTGATCTGGAGGGCAGATATATAATACTATGGGGTTACATTGACCAGATCGAAACATGTATTGTGAACTCATTCTTCCCCAATTGTAATATCCCAGCACATCTGGACCTAATGTGCGCTAAAATAGCCCAATACAGAGATTGCTTTTTTATGTGGGGCGGGGACTTTAATTGTATAAGGGATCCACACTTGGACAGATCGGCCCCTCCACCAAACCAAATAACGGCGGCCTCCACTGCACTAAACACTGTGATAGAACGGTTAGATCTGGTAGATGTTTGGTGGGAGCTACACCCAGAGAAGAGAGGCTACTCTTACTTGTCATCCCCCCACAACCAGTACACCAGGATAGATCAAATCTTCATCGGGAGGGACCACCTCTCCCAGATGGAAGTGGCACAATATTTAGGTCGATCTATTTCTGATCACTCACCTCTGATGGTGGAATGGAAGCTGGCTGGTCCTAGACAGCCCCCATCCCATTATGGAGGATGCCCACCAAAGCACTGAAAGACCCGGCCTTTAAAGAGGATCTTCGAGACTCCCTTGAGAACTATATAGAAGTAAATGAGGGCAGTGTTACTAGGGTAGGTACGGTATGGGAGGTCCTGAAGGTGGTGGTACGAGGAGAGGTCATAGCGAAGGCGGGAGGTATCAGGAAATTACTCAAGACAGAGTTAGAACACTGAGAGGGAGAAATCAAAAGGCTAGAATCCATGACTCTAAGGACAAAAAAGGAGGAAGAAAAGCTGAGCCAGATGAGGGGCGAATGTAAGGAAGCATGAGGCAGACTAGCCAAACTTGACTACACTACCAGAACCATCAGAGCACACACAGAGGCGGACAAATCTGGCCGCTTACTCGCATGGCTCTGTAAGAAGGAACACCCCAGGCACCTAACGACCGCATTGAAGGATGAAAGAGGCACACTTCAACAGTCACAGCAGGTTATAAACGACACGCTCCAGTCATTCTATGCCCAGCTATATTCACACGACACACCAGTCCCCTATAGTGATATCCAAAACACACTTGAGATTAGAATCCCGTAGCTGACACCCACACAGAGAGAGTCCCTAGATACTGTCATCACAACGGAAGACATTACGGAAGCGATACAGTCCCTGGCCACTAGCAAAACCCTAGGCAGCGACGGGCTCCCACCGGAGTTTTCCAAAACATATGGGACGACTCTCGCGCCACTACTACACCGGATGTACCAGGAAGCGTATGACCTTGGGATACTGCTGGAGACCATGAGGGAGACACTTGTGATCCCAATGCTCAAACCCAGGAAACCAGCAGATGAATGTGACTCCTATCGCCCACTGGCAATGCTCAATTATGACATTAAAATACTGACCACGATATTAGCCAAAAGGCTCTCCAGACAAATAGGTGAGGTGGTGCATGCGGATCAGAATGGCTTTGTGCCTGGCCGCAACACAACAGCGAATCTCTTCAGGCTCCAAAACATCATGGCCCAATTAGATCTAGAAGGCGGTCCCTATGTGTTATTATCACTGGACGCAATTAAGGCATTTGATTCCATTTATTGGGAATGGCTGCTGGCAACCCTGAGGGAATTCAGATTTGGGGAGGGATTCATCAGATGGATGACAATACTTTACACCAGACCTAGGACAAGAGTGAAGTCCGGGAAGCTTGTATCCGCAGCTTGGGATATATGTAGAGATACCAGGCAGGGCTGCCCACTATCCCCCATGCTCTATATCCTGGGCCTAGAACCAATCGCCATTTATTTTAGGAAGCAGTTCTTCGATGCTGGAATACGGGTAGGTGGGGTGATTCACATAATTTCATTATGCGCGGATGATGTACTTCTATACATAAAAACCCACATTTGAATCTGCCAACCATACTGAAAGTTCTGGACAATTACAAAAAACCATTAGCAGGTTTAAGAGGTAGAAACACAGAAGACTTACCTGAGGTGGGGATCAAACGGCAGCCGGTTTCTTTCAGATACCTGGGAGTTAATATTATGCACACACCTGAACTGATGTCACGATGCCCGCTCCCGGGGAGCCGGCTCAGGCCTTGCGTCCCCGAAAGCGGACATCAAGTCCCCGGGGAAGGTTCCAGCAACCCCTTATAGGGGCCCTTTGGACAGCGTCCTGGCGCCTATGGCGCCAGGCTCATAGAAAACGTCAGTCCTGGCGCCATAGGCGCCAGGCTCATTGTGAAAGTGTTTGGGTGCACTTACCTGATGCAGACCATGCTGCAGAACTCCAGCCTCCTTGAGGCCTGAAAGGAACTACTTTACCTGTGGGACTCATTTACCACCCGGGCGTGGTCGGGGAAGGATACATACCTGATTGGAGGAAAGACACATTCTAGGAACTTCTTCCAAGGCTATTTAAACCACACCCGATCAGCCACACGTGCTTCGCGTTGTTCTGCATCTAGCAGCTGGACGCTCACCGTGTCTGCTCCTGCATCTTGACTTCTGCCACACCTGCCAGCATCCTGAATCACCTGCAAAGGAAGGGAACAAGAGAACAGAAGAAGGAAAAGGCCTCACCTGCTAAATCTGCATCCCAGAGACATTTCGCCGACAATCCTGAAAAGGAAGACATTTATTTTTAAAAGCACATTGCATCGATCGCTGCAGCGCCGCATTCTACTCACCTTTACAGGGCGCCTCCATGTTCAGCAGCGACCATCCGGATTCGCAGTCGCGCCCCCGCGCCTAGGGAGAAAAAGACAAGAACAAAGGTGAGAGAAAGAAGGGAAAAGGGAAGCTAAAACTCCATGTCAAGACTTACCTGTTGGGTCATTCCCTTTTCATTTCGGGTCCGCGCCGCATCCAGGCATTTTCGGACCCTGGCCCCTAAGCTCACCAAGTATGTGCTCGAGGGAGCCATGCTAACAAGCCCAGCCGATTCGAGTGCGCAATGTGCCACTAACCTGCCGCAGAACAATCAGGGTAACGCGGGATATTATCCGAGAGGAAGGGGATTTGGAGGAAGAGGATGGCAGAGTAATCAGGGAGGCTTTAGAGGTACCCAAGGAGGTTTTCAAAATGTTCAAGGTGGTATCCAGAGCGCACCAATGGGCAGTCCAGCTATGCCAGATGGACAGATGGCCCAACCACCGCCAGTGTGTTGGCTGTGTGGAGTGACAGAACATGTGGCACGCATGTGCAGAAGCCAAGGCATGTGGCAGAACAATCCGGGGATGGGGGCAGGCACGGTAAATCAACCGGCTACCCCACAACAGGGCAATGCACAAAACTATACCGTGCAGCAGCAGGCAGCTGGCTTGCAGCAAGGTGCACAGCAAGGGTTTCAACCCTCGAACTTGGGAAACTTGCAACAGGGGCAACCCCAAAAGGGACCGCCACCGGTACCACAAGGGATGAACAATGGGGGTGTTCCGCAAACTTATAGTGAGCCAAACCTATTCATAAAATAGGACAGCTCACGGGAAACTCGGATGTGCTCTATCATATCGGTGACACCAGACCCTAATAGGGAACCAAGGGTAAATGTCACCATAGGAGGAAAAGAGTATTCCTTCTTAGTTGACAAGGGCGCGACGCGTTCGTGCATAAGAGAAGGCAAGTTTTCCTTGTCCGGCGAGGCAATAGACACGCAGAGTTTCACTGGAGCTCATAATAGAGTTCCCTTCACAGACGCTCTCCCGGTCTCCGTGGGAGAGCATGAAATGGATGTGACTTTACTGTACTCACGTCAGTCCCCAGTAAACATCATGGGTCGAGATCTAATGACAAAGCTGAATATGTCAATCTCATTCACTGAGGATGGCATAGTGTGCTCCACGCCAGGAATGCACTATTCCAACGTATGCGAAATGATCAGAGCATACTCGGGACGTACAGCTATGAGAGCTTTACCGCTGGAGCCAAAGGTCTTCGAATATGGCGTGCGAGTGCTCATGGCGGGATTGCCAGGCCTCGCAGGCAAAACTATGAGGACCCCGACGAGTTTCTTTTTAGACCAAGGATACCCATGCATGAAGAAGAGAGACAAATATTTCCTTTGGTAATACAGTTTGCCGCAGTAAAGGGGAAGGTGGTTTTAGTAGAAGTATATGATGTCGAAGGAAGGCAATGGTGCACAGTTATCGCCATTGAAGAAGGGTATCAAGTGACTGATGTCACAGATGATGATTTGTTCGAAGAGCACCCTGACTTAGAGGAGACACAGGTGGAAGTAAGTCTCATATTCTGGGTCAAAATGATCAAATGAGAAGTGCCACGGCGAATGATGCTAGTGATGGCACAGACAGAATGCTTTGAGGAGGACATGGCCCTGATGCCAGTCACAGTATGGACAAAAGGGCCTTATGACGTAGGACTACTGAAGGGGGCAGGAGAGGTGAAGATTAAACTCAAGCCTGGAGCGATTCTACCAAGAGTGCAACAATACCCCATGTCCAGAGAAGTGGACGAGGGGATTGTGAAGACAATCTCTGCCATGATGGAGCAGGGCATTCTGGTAACGTCAGAATCACCTTGTAACACGGTGATCTATCCTGTCAAGAAATCGAAGGGAGGGTCTTGGCGTTTAATCCAGGATTTACGAGCATTGAACGACGTAGTAGAAGCCGAGTTCCTTCTAGTCCCTAATCCATCCACTATTTTGTGCAAAATACCCACGGAGGCAAAATATTTCACGGTGATCGATTTAAAGAATGCATTTTTCTCGATCCCATTGCACCGTGATTCACAAGACCTGACGTCATTTACTTTTAGACACATGCGCCTGAAAAGTACAAGGCTGCCACAGGGGTATTGTGAATCTCCGTCCATTTTTAACCGAGTCTTGCAAATGAGCCTAAGTTGTGGAATTAGAAAAAATATAATATTACGGCTGTTACACCGAGCAGAGGAAAATACACCGACACGGGTTTATAAAGATTCCCAGAATCGTTATTACAAAACTGAACAGTATTCAACAAAGTACACAAATAGCTATTTGGCCGTCAATACATCACAGAGACCACCAGCAGGTCCAATATGAGCAGTGAGGGAATTTCCTAGCTGGATATCGGTGCTTTTATACAATTTGTAAAATGATGTCCAGCCCCCTTACAGGTTAATCATGCACTGGGTTAGGGTCGCGCCAGGTTCACTTTCCTAATTTAAATTTCTTGTGCATGCGGTTTACTTTTCGATACATTTACTAACACACTCCATTATTCTTCAATTTAACATTTACACTCTTTATATATTGCTTTGATACAGACCAAACAATGTTATGCATTTTATATTCGGATAGCATTACTCTTCTTGTATACTTGTAGGTTAACATTGCTAATTCAAGTAATCCCCTGCTCCGAGGTCAACAAAGGACAAGGTCTACATGACCCTAACATGTAGCCTGAAGGCAGGTTGGACATTCACTTCCCTACAGAGGTTGGAGAGGTTAAGGCAAGAACAAGGACACACGAGACGGCCATTTTAGATTACAGGGTGACTTTGTACAAAACCCCAAAATGGCGGTTTTTAACCTAAAATGGAGGCTTGATTCAAGATGGCGGCTTACATCAATTTCGAAGGTCAAGACCTTGCCGCCGAGAGTTATTCGCGTACAATTTTCAAGCAACTTGGCGTAGGCCAATATACATAGTGCTAATACTATTTCTGATTTGATTGCAAGTAACTCCATGCGTCATCGTCCAGACACCCCGAATCATTGTCGGACATATCTATTGCCATTAGGTCTGATACCACATACTCTTTAGAGAGCTCCTTTGGGGCGTATATTTTATTCCCTAATACACTTGTTGCTTGCGCGCAACATCCCCCTAATACTGTGCATATACCAGGGAGACACTTTATACAACAACAAAGAAACAGAAAACTAACCAAGATAATCAGTAGGGCCCGAGAACAACTTCCATCCCCACGACCGTAGGAGGTCCCAAAACCATGTACCAAATTCCCAATTTCCCTCAGGAACATGTACTTCTGAACTAAGGAAATGTAGATTTTGGATCGCCCTAGTAGTCTGGAACGTAAACGCAGCAAGCGGACCCCACTAATTTACATACTCCTCCTCGCTCTGCCAGGATGACATCTAATGGCATCTGGTTCTGAAGAGCCACTAATCTTATCGCTCTCTGTTCTAGCGTCATATTATAGAGTATGTCAGTGGTCCGATTGATGGTTCTCTCCAATACTCTCGCTAGTCCCCTAATAACAATTCGTAATTTGCCCAAAAAATGGTACAAAAGATTTCAAAATATCTCCTAAAGTTTGCGCCGGAGTATCCCCTTTTACACCTCGTCGTGGACGAGTCTTTGAAATTTCTGTAGTACTGGCAATAAATACCCAGGTAATAGAATCCCTAAATAACAGGTTCCTTGCCAATCCCTGGGCAACCACGGAAATGCCACATTACTGCAAACAAAATAGACAGGTTCGCCTACGTACAGAGGTCTGTTTTCACTAGTCAAATTCGCAACGTTGGCGCACTTTCTACGTGTTCCATTCCTCTTTATACAGAAGGATACTGAATCAGGGCTGTGATTAACAGAATAAGATGGAGGCGTGGCATCCTTATTGCCTACAGGAGCCATTTTGAAAGAGATTAAAGACTGAAAAGGACGAGACAATCTATCAGAGGGCCTAACAGAAGCAACGTTTGGCTTGCTTCTATTTACAAAAAGCGAGCATCCCAGGGGCATCAAAACATTCTTTTCAAAACAATTTAACTTTGTACCATCAAAGTTCCCTGAAATGCTGTCATTCCATGGACCAAAAAATAGTGCTCTAAGAGACGCGTAACAGGCAGTTGTCAGAGGCAAAGGGTAAATATACCAACCTAGCCCTTTATCCCCATGTTGCAGTAAATGTGTACAGATCCAGCAATTGGTCTTATTAAAAATTGCATGAGTGGCATTCATGATTAATAAAAGGGTATTATTCTGATAATTCCGTCTATTCAAAGAATCTCTAGGCGACAAAGTATGCAATTGCACAGAAGGAGTGGGAATCACAGATACATTTTCAATAGGTAAAAAGTCCTCTAACGGATATGCTTCTTCCAGATACCATAACCCAAACCCAAAAGTCATTACAAATCCAGTAATTAGTATGAGAAGGCAACAATACACTTTGGGGGTCCCCGTACATACTTGATCATTGTCTCTGCTAGTCATATTTTTATCTAAAAGTTCAGTACAAGCGGTAGCGGGTGCAGGCATCGTAGTCTTCAATCGAAAAAACACCAATTGTTCGTTTGCTGGCGACTCCAGTCGCGCATCTTCTTAATGTCTTTCCCACAACCCTTAGCCGACAGAATCTTTCCGTACAATCGGGCCAAAAAGACAAGCCCTCAAATGATTTTTCCCAGTCGCACAGTCAGACCATGCTGTACATTTATTTCCTTGGGCGCAAATTATATTTTGCCGTTTCTGGTGAGAACAAAGTGTCGTCACTTCCTCCTGGAAGTGGTGAACGGAGGGAAATGGGATCAAGAAAAGATTGATCCGGAAGTTCCACTGTTGGGGAGTGCAGAGACAAGATGGCCGTTTTGTCCGGCCCTGCGGATTCTGAAGCAGTCTCCGATTCTCCCTTGTTGGTTGTTGCTGTTCCAGGCACGGGAGTTACAGCAGTGGGAAGAGATTCTGTGTCTTCTGTATCGTATGGCACGGGCTGTGGGATCCGTTTGGTGTGCGTCGCATGGATCCAGTGTTTTCGACCCGCTACCCGCACAGCAGTCTGGGTGACTAGCAGTATTTGGTAGGGACCCCTCCAGCGAGGTGCAAGGAAAGATGACCTCTCAAAAACCTTCGTGAGGATCCAGTCCCCCGGTCGTAGACTGTGACCAGGGCCCTCGTAGTGTACAGGTAATGCCTCTCGCACCTGGTGATAAATTGAAAACATATTTTTAGTCAACTGGTTACAGTAATCTGAAAGAAGCACATTTTCTATATCCCGTAGTGAGCGACTTTTTGGCATACACCAAATATTAGCAGGTCTCCCCATTACCACCTCAAAGGGAGAGAGCCCAGTCTTAGTTTGAGGGGTCGTTCTCATCGATAGCAACACGATCGGTAAGGCGTCTGGCCATTTTAGCTTGGTGCCAGCACAAGTTTTAGCAAGTTTGTTCTTTATAATGCCATTGTGCCTTTCCACTAATCCAGCACTCTGGGCATGTCCAGCTGAATGGAACCGTTTGTCAATCTGTAGTCCTTTGCAAATTTGCAGGACTGCAGTGGCAATAAAGTGTGGCCCATTATCAGACCAGATGACTCTCGGCAGCCCGAACCTAGGAAAAAACTCTTTCAACAGAGTTTTTGCCGTGGTTATGGCCGTTGCATCTTTAACTGGGTAGGCCTCAACCCACTTACTAAATGCGCAAATAACAACCAATACATATTTAAGATTGTTACACCGTTCCATTTCAATAAAATCAAAGTGAATAACCTCAAACGGGACAGAAGGTGGAGCGAAACTTCCTCTAGGAGTCGAGGTACCTTTCCCTACATTGTGCTGCAAGCAAACCATGCAGTTCTGGACAAAACTCTCCACAATTTTGAAAATCTTATCATTGGCCCATACACTGTGTAGCATTTTTGTTAGTTTCCTCGCACACACATGTGTCGGACCATGAGCCATAATAACCATCATTGTAATGTAGGCGTCAGGGAGTAACCATTTCCCTTCAACATTGTCTACCCAACACCCATCATCATCCAATCTTCCTCCACCCTCGATCCATCTCTTAGTTTCCTCTATAGTAGCATCTGCTTGAATATCTTTTACAACATCAATACTTTCTCCCAAAGCGCAAACATTTACAACTTCTTTTACAGTGTACATTTCTGAACTGAAATCAGTGGCAGTCTGTTTAGCTATCTGATCGGCGAAGGCATTCTCTTTTCCTACATCATCTGTAACTTTTTGATGTGCTGAACATTTTATGATCGCTAACTGAACAGGGAGTGCAAGTGCTGAAAGCAATCGCACTATTAAAGTGCCGTGCTGGATTTTCGTTCCGTGCAAGGTCAAGAAACCTTGTTCTTTCCAAAGTCTACCGAAATTGTGGGCCACCCCAAAGGCATACTGACTGTCAGTATATATATTCACTGTACGCCCTTCAGAAAGCTCACAAGCCCGAGTTAACGCTATAATTTCTGTGGCCTGCGCAGAGTTATGCATAATTCTTTTGGTTTCCACAACCGTGCGTAAAGTAGTGACAGCATAAGCAGCCGTGGATGTACCGTCTGGAAGTTTAAAACAAGCGCCATCACAAAATAGCTCTCCTTGAGGGCTATTCAAAGGCGTGTCTTTCAAATCGATTCTGCCTTTAGCCTCTTGTTCTGTCATATAAAGGCAATCGTGTGACGTATCGTCATCATCAACAATATTTTGTGAGACAGGTAAAAGTTGAGCCGGATTTAATACGCAACACCTCTGAATTTGAATGTGGGGAGCGAACAAGATCAGTTCATATCTTGTCAATCGTACAGAAGTGAGGTGTTGCATTTGAGTTCTATTCAATAGAATATCTACAGAGTGAGGTACCATTAGGGTTAACGCATGACCCAGGACCATCCCCTCACTCTGTTTTACAGACACAGCAGTAGCAGCAACAGCGCGCAAACATCTTGGCAAAGCGCATGCTACAGGATCAAGGACGGAGGAATAGAAGCCGCACGGCCTATTTTTCCCTCCATGTTCCTGCGTTAACACAGCCAAAGCACATCCATCATGTTCATGCACAAACAATACAAAGGCCTTATCATAATTCAGAGTTCCTAACCAGCACCAAACACAGCGCGGATTTGAGCAAATCGATTGCTGTCTGGTGTTCCAAGGTCCATGGCAATGGCAAAGAAATGCCCTTCTTTGTGAAAGCCAACATTGGTTTAATCATTAACAAAAAATCGGGATCCACAATCTACAATAAGAAGCCATACCTATCAAGGCTCTAACTTCCTTTTGCGTATTTGGGACAGGCATACCAGAAATGGTCTTTATTCGTTCAGGTGTCAACCGTCTTCCCTCCTTTGACAGGAGATAGCCTAAATAGGCGACCTCCTGGCAACAATATTGGAATTTCTTAAGTGAAGCTTTGTGGCCATGTTTTGCTAGATGACAAAGCAACAACACGGTGCCTTCTTTACAGGCACTCTCAGAATCAGCAGCCAAGAGGAGGTCATCTACGTACTGTAGTAACGTGCAAGTAGTAGGCAACTCGAGGGTATCAAGCTGCTCTTTCAATGCCCTACTATAAATACTTGGACTCTCAGTGTACCCTTGTAGTGCACGAGTGAATGTAAACGAGCGTCCACCTAGGGTAAACGCAAACAAATACCTGCTATCCTTGTGTATAGGAATACTGAAAAACGCGTTTTTAAGATCAACAACGCTAAAATGAGTGGCAGAAGCCGGAATCATGGTTAATATCGTTGTAGCATCAGGTACAATAGGAAATTGAGGAGCCACAATTTTGTTAATAGCACGCAAATCATTTATAAAATGAAAGGGCATTATCACCTTTATTGTATACTGGCAAAATGGGTCTGTTACATATGCTACCCGTAATCTCCTCAATTACTCCATGATGTACAAAATCAGAAACTATACATTTCAGAGCCTGTTCGCCTTCAACTGAGATCTTATATTGCGGTATGCGAGGCAATTTTACTCCATGTTTCAAAATAATTTTAACAGGTTCAATTCGGAGACTGCCCACATCATTATCAGCAATTGCCCATAAGCATTCTGGAACATTACTAAATTCTGGTGGTAAAGGTTGAGTCAA